>NW_008330777.1:7871163-7872022 GCF_000622305.1 Nannospalax galili
TCTCTTAACTGTAGGTAGGCTTCTATAAAATCCAAAACAAGTACTGTCTTATTTCAAAGGGAAGAATCAGGCACACCTAAGCAAAACCAGAGTCCAGCAAATAGCTCAAGGCTGGACACCTGGGATTCACTCACGATCTTCTGGCTCCAAAGGGTACTGGCAGCTCCACTGCTCTGACTGCAGTCCACAGTACACTCAGCTCATCTCGCAGACACAGGCCAGCTCCATTCCACACCCGCCGCTGTCCTTGGTGGTCGTCCCATGGTCCCAGCATCTCCAAAAAGCTGGCGTCCCCACTGAAACTGAGGCTACACCTTCACCAATGGCCTCTTCTTGTCTCTTCAGGCACAAATCCTCAGATTCTCTCCATGATCCCTTCGATCCTGGGGTCTTTGCTGCAACTAAAGCTCCACTTTCACCTATGGCCTTTCCTGGCCTCTCAGAGTACCAAGCCACAGCTGTTCTCTGTGACCCCTTCATGCTTTTAACAACAGAACCATGCAGGAGACTCTTACACATTACAAAGTCCTGCTTCCAGCTAAAGATGGAGGTTCAGGTCCTCTCTGTGTGCTGACCCTGAGGAAATATCTCCAAGACTTCACCTCGGTGCTGCTGGTCTCTTGTTACTTACAGCTGATTTTTCAGCCTCAGCTAACAAGCATCAATTGTCCCAGCAAAGCAAAGGTTTTACTTCAGGTTCTGGTCTCTCTTAATCACAGCTGATTCTTCAGCTCCAGCTGACCAGAACCCACAGATTCTCAATCCAAAATATCACATGAATAGCCCTGATAGTCTCCACTTCCCTTTGAAACTTCACAAGCTAGGCCTCCATCATCTACAACTCTTTCAGCATATCTGT
>NW_008330777.1:7872334-7878374 GCF_000622305.1 Nannospalax galili
GCCACAGGCCAGTCCAATAGAGGCAATTCCCCGATTGAGGCTCCCTCAACCCAGGTATGTCAAGTTGACACTAAAGCTACCCAGCACACCGACCAACTCTCTACAAGTCCTTCTCCCACATTCATGTCTACTGATTTGTTTTTTGAGCCAGTGAGTTTAACCAGGGGCATCTATGTGACCATGGATTTGGAATAATTTATTAGAACCTGCTGGGCTCAACAGTAGGTACATGAAGGAAAGCAATTCCTCTTTCCCAGAATCTATCAGGAGCCAAAAATTCAGCAAGGACAGGTGGGACCCTTGATCCCCTTCCTGATATATGCTTCACTGTTGACAGGACCATTCTTATGCAGGCCCAGTTCAGACAAATACAGCTGCTGTGAGTACATGGTACCAATGACTGTGTCATGCTTGGAAGACAGCATTTCACCATCATTTCCCCTGACTTTACATTCTCTCTGCTCCTTCTTCTCTGTTTCCTCAGCCATAGAAGGGGTGGCATATATGTTTTAATTCCCAATATTGCTTCAGCTAGGGTTGGAGCTTCTTGCTCGCTCCAGCCTCCATATTGGGATTTTTGTCTGGCTTGAATTTGAGCACGTCTTGTGTTTGTTCTCACAATTGCTATGAGTTCAAGTGAGTAGCTAGCCTGTTGCCTAGAAAACATTGTTTACTTAAAGTTGTCTATAACCTCTCGCTCTTAAATTTTTTCTGTCCATCTTTTGCAATGGAAGGGGCCTTGGAAAGGGAGGGTATGCTATGTGTCCAACTCAGGACTAAGTACTTTTGTAGTCTTGTATTTTGCACATTGATCAGCTGTGGATGTCTGTGTTAATTACCATATGCTGCAATAACAAGTTTCTCTGGTGAGAGTTGAGAGATGCATTAACATACAAGTATAACAGTAAGTCATTAGGGGTCAGTTAAATACTATGCCCCTTTATCAGAATTGTAGTAGTGGGTTCTCCCTTATGTTCTGTGACCTGTGTAAAATCAATTTCTTGGCCCTGGTAGCAGTACCAGGTATGAGCTCCATCTTGTAAATTGAGAAGTCTGAAAGTGGTTGATTACTCCCTTTATATTTGGTATATATTGTCAGTTCATTCGTTACTGTAGCTCACAGGTTTGACAGATAGGTAAGACTGATGAGTACATTTCTCTTCTTGTAGCATGGATAGCATCTTCTAGCAATATGAAAGCTAAACAGTAGAAGTCAACCTTTGAGGTTATCCCTAGCTTGATTTTTCCTTGTTTGTTCTAAAATTCATGTATGTCATTTCTCCAGTGACAAGGTTTTACTGTAAAGTTCTTGCAGGCAATCAAGTGCAATCGCAATAACCAGTATTATTTGAGGGTCTATTGCACTCCCCTGGCCAACACAAAAAAAGAGGCATTCTACTCCCTGAATTGAGATTTGTGTGTGCTAGCCTGTGGTATCTGGTAGGGGATTATTCTCACTGCTGAGCCATGTCTCTAACCCCAAAATATTCTGTAAATAATTTTAGGACCACTCTTTCAATGGCCATCTAGACCATTTGACTCCAATGTTTCTCTTTTTTTAATGTGAACTAGCCATTGGTGAAAGTGAACTATTGACATTTTCTATTCTTACTGTGTTGGTATTAATCTGTGGCTTAATATCTAATAGTGTTTATTGTAAGAACTTGGGCGCACTGGAATTTGGAGTATGTTTAGAGTAATGATGTCCTCTTGGTGTATTGTTCTCTTGATCAGAATGGAATGACTTTATCCATTACGATGAGTTTTGGCCTGAAGTCTGTTTTGTCAGATACCAGAATAGCAAATCCTGCTTATTTCCTGGTCCTATGCACTTAGAATAAGTTTTTTTTTCTTTCCAGTTTTCACTCTGAGGTAGTATCTATCTTTGAAAGTGAAATGTATTTCTTGTGCTCTGATACAATTAGCTAGCCTGTGTATTTTCTATGTATTAATTTTATTGAGTTTTTTTGTGAATTTCATGAAACAGATGTTAATCAAATTTAGACCTCTTCACCCATCTGCACCTGAAATTGTGATCATTCAGATTCAAAGTTACTATTGAAATATATGAATAAGTTTCTGTCATTTTGTTGATTTGTAAACCTTTGCTTTCTCAGTCTTTGCATAAAACTGTCATAGCATAATTTTTTGCCTGTAGCCATTTGGATATGATTATCCTTCTCTTCAGTCCAGATTAATCCCTCCAGTATTTGCTGTAGGGTTGACTTGGTAATTTTAAATTCCTTTAGCCTGTTGTTTTAATGAAAACATTTTCTTTCTCTTTTAATTATGGCAGGTAATTTTAGCTGGAAAGTAATTTGGCTTGTGATCTCTGATCTCTCCGTAAAATGACATTACTCCATCAAATCAGTAGTCTTGCTGATGGGAGTTGCCTTACATGCGATGTGGGCCTCTTCTCCAGTGGTCTTAAATATCCTTTCTTCTTTTCTGCATGTCCCATAGTTTCAGTGTAATATCACAGGGAGCTTCCTTTCTGATTCTATCTATTTGCTGTTTTCTGTTGTATCTTCTGCCTCAATGGGTTTCGTTTTCCCTTTATTTGTGGATTTTTCTTCTATAGTATTATTAAGATTATTTCTATAGACAATGTCTGTGTGTGACCAGTTGTGGAACTTCAGTAGTCTCTGTCTGTTCCAAAGGAAGCTTTGTTTGATGAGCGGTGACTGGGCTACTTGTCTGTAAATATAAGAATCCATATTTTGCGTCTAGCAAGAAATTACATTTGTATAAGGATGTGGGAACCTTGGGAATTTCCCTTAGATCTCAGACCTTTCCAGCCATGTGTATTTGGCTGTGTCACACAAGAGTTTCCTCACTGAGTGAATTTTATGTCCAATTAGGTAGCTATATGTTGTTTGCTGTGCCAGTAATTGATGTGGTAATTAGGCTTTGAAGCTGGGGTTGGATCATCTATTGCTGTTTTCCCTTAGCAGCTTCTGTGGTACTCTCCAAAGTTATGAAAGCTAGCCTTCAGAGAAGGTTGCTTCCAGGTCAGTTCCAACTCCATTTTTCCCAATCTTGTGTCCAAAGTGTGTTCTGTTGTTCTGTCTTCAGCAACTGGGTTTTTCCTTCAAGTTCCAGCAGGCAATCAAGAACTGTGTTAGCCTATTTAACTTAGTCCAAGGGAGTCTCTTGGACTATCCTTGACAACAACCCAAAGGAAGGTTTCTTCTATTTGACACTGTTTCTTGTTATGGAAACTTTAACTATAATATACACACATGGATTCTTGTAGGGATATTTTATGTGTGATTTGTCAGTAGGTTTTTGGACTAATATGATTCCCTCTGTTTTTTTTACACTAGCTAGGCATTATTTATCTCTTCTCTCTCTCTTCCTGTCTAATTCTCCCTTCATGTCCTCCCCTTTAAAATATCTCCATTTTCCCCATTTCTCTGTGGAGTTCCCAAGCCTAAGTGGCACATCTACAATGCAACCTCTACACATAAGGCTCATAGAACATAGAACAAGGGGTAAAGAGGACACTAATGCATCTCTAGATTTCCATTAATGAAATCCCCTCATACAACATGGGGACAGAAACACAAAAGATCACAAATGGCCAAAGTGTGGAGAGTAAAAGTCTGCAGAGTATGGGTCCTTGGACATAATTCTTATATTAAACTCCACCCACCCAGGGCTCAGGAATTATTGTGGAAGAGGGGGCAGAAAGACTGTAAGAGCCAGGGAGGAGATATATGACCATATGGAAATAGAATTCTATAAGCTTCTAGGACCTTGCTCATATAAGCCACAGCAATGATGTCATCATGCACAAGACCTATGCAAACTCAACACTAAACTCCAACACAGAACTATGGAAATGGGCAACAAGCCCCAATCTTAGTTGAAAAATTAGGCTAAATTGGGCCCCAAGATGGAGTCACTATTGAGCAGCAAGATGGCAACCACAACCCAGCTGGCAGCATTCTAGTTTCTCAGTAATTACCTGACTCCTGTTTTTAGCAAAACACCCTCTTATAACTGCAATTCCCCATCACAGCCAATCAAAAACTGACAAGCACCTTATTGATATTCCACCTGCCAAGGCACCTGCTAGTGACTCATCCCCCACCCTTTCTTCTGCAGCTTCACCTCCCCAACCCACAAAAGAAAGAAATCCTATAAAATCCAGCCTGCTGTGATGAGAAACCAATAACTTCTCCCTCTCCAATGAGAGTGGCCCAGCAACTTATACACCCCAACAAATTTCTCTTTTTCTTGTCTCAGAGTGGTCACTTGTGGTCCTGATCTTCTCCCAAATCTAACAGAAGAATTATTGGCAGCTGATTACTTCTGGGTAAGGAAAAACGGATCTTTTTAAAGGGAGGGACTCTGGATAGAATGCCCAGACCCCAGCAGATGAAGTTGCACTGAGGGATATCTGGGGACACTAACTTGACACAAATGACAGAATGTATGAATTCCAGTGGGGTGGGGGACTGTGTGAGTATACCAATGGGGAAGGGAGTATAAAGATGACTACGTTTGATTACGATATTCTGTATAAAATATCCAAAATTCAATTAAAAATTACAAAAAAATATTTTCTATACTTTTGACTTTGAAGTCTTCTTCTTCTATGCCCCTAATTTGTAGATTTAGTTTTTTGTATGGCATCACTAAGATCCTGAATATTACATGTTTTTAAATATTTTTATTATTTTTATTTTATGTGTATGCATGTATTGCCTGCATGTAGGTAAGTGTACCCCTGTCGTGCAGTGTTTGTGGAGGACAGAAGAGACTGTCAGATCCCTGGGACTGGAGTTATGGACAGTTGTTAGCTGCCATGTGGGTCCTGGGATTTGAACCCAGGTCTTCTGCAAGAACAGCCAGTGTTCTTAACTGCTGAGCCATCTCTCCAGCCCCTCCATCTGTTTTTGAATTTTATCATTTTTCAGTTGAAGAATCCATTTCCTCTACCTGTTTTCAACTCTGATCCATTATGCTGGTGAGACTTTCTATTAAACGTTTCATCATTTCATCTTCATTTCAATTTGAGTTTTCTTCAGTATTTATATATCCTTATCCTATTTTATTGCCATGTCTTGATTTGTCTTTATTTAATCTCATTCATTTGTTTTAATGTGTTTTCTAGGAATTCAGTAAGGTTTATTCTTGTCTTCTTTAAGTTTATGAAAATGTTTATCCATGTCCTCTGAATTATTTCAACCCTTCCAACATATTTATAATTGTTCATTTAAATTTTCTATCTTCAGTTTTGTCTAAATTCTCATTGGGAAGAATTACTATGGGGTTGGTGATTTTTGGATGTGGGTGTAATTATCTTGATCTTTTAAAAATGTACAATATTTATGAACAAAATGATAAATATCAAATAACCCTAAATAAAAGTACTTGACACAGTTTCAAACAGAAGACAAAGGTGGAAAATTTCACATTATAAGACAAAAAAAAAATCACTCTTTCTAGTTGGTTCAGTGAAAAATATACATCAATGTCTAGTCATGTTCAATTCCCATGGCACTAATGGCCAATGGGATTAAAAAGGAAGCCCAATGTTCACAATTGCTGCCTGAAAGGGACAACATTTATTAGACTCTTAGGGAATACAAAAATAGTTTCTGCTTCTATAATATGCATTCAACTGAATTCACACATCCACCATGAAAAAAAAAAGGGGGACAAAAGCTATGTTTTCATATTGCTTACGTTTTTGTGATGTTACCTGCACATCTTGAGTTAGGATGTTGGTTGAGTGTTTTGTTAGGAGTTCCTAACTCACCTGTGTTAAGAGTCTTACAGCCCACTAGCTGTCACCCTGCCTTGACCACTTTTAGATTATTTTTGAGATATTTGGCATTCATTGTCATTGCTGCTCTGTGCTAATTTGTGAGTGGAGTACGTTTCTCAGTAAGGTGCAAAATTAATGTGCAAATAAAAAATTTGATTTGTTATTTTTTAAAGGCTTATAGTACACTTGTAGAAGGAACTGCTGTCAAAACTATTTATAGCAAACATTATGTATTGCTTTCTGGGCATTATTTTCTTGTAA
>NW_008330777.1:7878432-7882015 GCF_000622305.1 Nannospalax galili
ATTGGATTTAGTATTGTGGAAGTTTAGTATTTTTCCCTTAGACGTATAATATTGCTCTAATTATCCACTCTTCTTTAATAAGAATTTTGATTAATAACATAAATCAAATGTCATTTGGCCAATAGTATTAGTATTAATAACATTTCCTTGAATATTTATAGAATTATCTATAAGTCCACATACTATATATGTGACAGTATTGTTTTGGTTTTCACAGCTACAATTACATTTTTAGTAAATGGAGATTATATTTTTTATATATTGGAACACCCTGTGAGAGGTTTTAACAACTAAGGTACAAGGCAGAGTTGAGAAATGTGAAATAGCTAAAAATTATTTGTAAAGAAATTAAACAATGGACTCAAGGCCTTGGGTTTAGAGAGACAAGTGAATGTATTGTACCATGTAGTTTGTGTTCTTTTGCGCTTGATAATTTGCCGTCATTTTCAATAAAATAGATTAATGAACCTGATTCTATTACTGATTTAGTGGATATGGATTGACCCATTAGTAGACAGGTCACAGTAGCAGTCTACTTCATACCAAAAGCTTTGAAATAAACAATGGAAGACTGCACAAGAGAAAAGGACTGAGGTAGTAATATGGCAGAAGGACTGTTTCAATTCAAATGATTAAATCCAGTGATAAAAGTTAGGAAGTTCCTTCATGCTGATCAATGGACATGCAAAAGTAGGGTCAGTTAAAGTATTAAAATTTGTTTTCAAAATATTTATTATTTTTATTATTTTATTTTATGTATGTGATTGTATTGCCTGCATGTATGTAAGTGCACCCATATTGTGCAATGCCCATGGAAATCAGAGGTGGTATCAGATCCCCTAGAACTGGAGTTAAGGAAAGGACAGTTGTTAGCTACCATGTGAATGCTAGGAACCAAACCTGGGACCTCTGCAAGAGCAACTGTTTTTTTTAGCCCCTTAGCCATCTCTCCAGCCCCAAAAATACTTTTTATATAGACTTTTCTATATTCAAATATTATTTAATACCTATGTTATGAGCATACTATGCCAGAAACAGACCAAGGAGCTTATGTGGTATCTATCCACAATGAAATAAATTCAAAATATATGGTAATTTCAAATGTAACAAGTTACCTGATATCCTTGCTTTCCTTCATAATGTAGCTAAAAGGAATTCCAATTTTAATTACTGATATTAACTGTCTTTTCATGAAGCAAATACATCGATGTAAATATATACATATGTGAGTAATAGAATGGGTGTAAATGTTAAAGAGGCTACAGCACAGTTTAAGAGATTTCAGAGGCAGGCTGAAGGAAATGTTGATGGAGTCTGTATTGATAAGATAAGGAACCATAACCAGCTTCTGGGAAGAAGCTACCACTGGACAGTCCGACCTCTCTGGAGTCTAGATTGAGAAAGAATTACGTCCTGCTTCATAATGAAAGGACAGAACCAGGTCCAGAAATGGGAAGGGCTGAAGGATAAACCAAGAGTCCATGTGGATGAGCCGGAGAATGGGCAGAGGGCAGATTAGTTAGTAGAGAGCCATTCCTCAAACAGTGGGAGTTCTCTGCCTGTAGATCATTTATATATCAGATGTCAGATGACAGGCTAGTGGGGTACATTATTGTCTTAGTGCTGGATGTCTACCTCTACCTCTTCATGGGGTTCAAATGAGAAAGTTACACACTTTCTTCAGTATGAGATATCCAATAATTCCTCCAGTCTGGTGTTTCTGTTATGATTTTAATATGCCCACATGCCTTTACAGTCTCCACTCATCCCAATAAACTTGTAGGGTAGCATCTTTTCTACTTCCATGAAAGTCATTTGTCAATCTGTGCCACATGGGTGGTTCTTGTCAGATGGTCTTTTCAGGTCCACCAGGCACACAATCAACCTCTAGCCTCAAAATGGAATCAAAAGCTTCTTGTGAAATGATATCTTTCAGGACTGGGAACTTGGTGAAGTCTCACTGTTTTACACAACATGTAGTAACTCAAAGCAGAGCTGAGCCTAATCTCAACAACCTGTTATAAGAAAAGCATTATGGGTTGAATTATTTGCTCTCTGACCATCATTTTAAATCACTAAGCTACAATGACTAAAAGCATGATTTTATTCGGAAATTGTGTCTTTGTAGGTATAATCAACTTCAGATGAGGTCATGGGGATGGGACCTAATCTAGCATAATCAGGTCCTTATAAAAGTGAGACGTGAATAGAGACATGCACATCGAGGAGCATAACTACACATAAAACAGAACAAGACAAAATGAATGTCACAGGAAAAGATAGCCAGAGACTGTAGTCAGGCTGCTAGTACCCGAGAGATGCTGAAGATGGAGCAATAAATGCTACTAAGGGGAAAGGAGGATTTGCTTCTAAATGATTCAGAGGAAATAGGACATCATCTTGATTTTGAACTTTTAGCTTCCAGTGAAGACGTGAGAAGATGCATTTTTGCCGTGTTAAGCCATTCAGTTTATAGTACTTTGTTATGGCATTCCTTAGAAATTAATACAGCTGTTATGTGTTTAGACAGCTGATGGGGAAAAGCTAAATGAGCTTATCAAAATAACATCAATTTAAACCTTAAATACATAATTATGTATGTTAATTTATTTATTTTGTCTTTTCTAAAGAAAGAAACACTTTGCTTATCAGTAATAATAAAGGACTCAGATAAGGTAAGTATATTTATGAAAGTTAAAGTAATATGAAAGATAATAAAATATACCAAAAAATTCTAGCATGTCTTCCCCTTTCCTCAGATCCTTGACAACATTTGTCATTATTTGTTTTTTGGAAATGACCATTCTGCCTGGAGAGAAGTGAAATTTTAAAACAATCTTAATTTATATTTTCTTGAAGGCTAAAGATGTTGAACATTTTAAAAGAAGTATTTCTCAGCCATTTGTGTTTCATCATTTAATGATTCTGTTTGTTTCCTTGCCCCAGTTTTTAATTGAGTTGTTTCTTGATATTTTTAAGTTCTTTTTATATTCTGTTACTGACCCTCTGTCATATATACAACTAGTAAAGTATTTTTCACTCAAATAATGCTTTCCTTTGATATACAGAAGATTTTTAGTTTCATGAAGTTTCATTTATCAACAGTTGGTCTAAATGCCTGGACTTTCAGGGTCCTGTTCATAACTCTTTTATGATATCTGTAAGGTCCTATGTATTTCCTAATTTTTCCTCTATCAGATTTAAGGTAATAGATCTTTTAAAAATATTTTATTATTTTCACTTTTTATGTGTATGCGTGTATTGTCTGTATGTGTGTAATTGCACCTGTGTTATGCAATGCCTGTGGAGGTCAGAAGAGTGTGTTGGATACTCTGAAACAGGAGTTACTGATGATTGTTAACCACCATGTGGGTGCTGGGAATCAAATCTGGATTCTCTACAAGACCAGCCAGTGCTCTTAACTGCAGAGCCATCTCTCTGTCCCCTCAAAGTATCAGCTCTTATGCTGAGGAGCTTGATCCATTTAGTAATTTTATGTTTTATTATTTTTCAAATTAAAATCAATTATTTTATAATATATCTTAATATTATTCAGATCTTATGCTGAGGAGCTTGATCCATT
>NW_008330777.1:7882128-7895082 GCF_000622305.1 Nannospalax galili
TAATAAAATATTTTAAAAGTAAAAGCATGTTTATCAAAAATGTGAACAATTTTTTAAATATGAAATTATTGTTATCTTATCAGAAACAATAACATACGATAAAATATATCCTGAATCCAATTTTGAAAATGTCAAACTCTAAAATTATTCCTTTAGTAATGAAAACACAATTTTACCCTTCTATTTTTGTATTATCCCAAGACAAGCTACACTATCTAGTTAAAACATTTTAAACTTTACTCAATCATAGAACAAACTTAGAAAATATAAATGTGCTATAGATAAAAGCCAATATGAAACATGAATAGTCAATTTGACTATTGTACTTAATTTTGTAAGTAACTTGGTTTCATGTTTTTAGCTAAATTCATGACTAATTCAAAATCACCTGTGATTTTGTCAGAGCCATTCGGTATCACACCCATGAGGAACACTGACACTCTCTCAACAGACAACAATCATGTTGCCAATAGATTCTTAGCTGGGGCTGTCTTTCTGCCCACACTGCCCCATCTATGCTTGTCCCCTATTTGGCTTGGGTTTGCACAAGTCTTGTTCCTAAGTACTGTGGTTTCATATGCACAGCTACCCTATTTTTTCCAGACAACACGATCTCCTTATGTTCATCCACCACCTGTGACTTATGTTCTTTCCTTCCCTCTTCAGCAATGATCTCTGAGGTTTTGGAGGAAAATGTGCAGTTTAGATGTTCTGTTTGGATCTGAGCATTCTTGATCTCTAATTTTCTGCACATTGACAATTATGGGTCCCTATGTTAATCACCATTTGCTGCAAGAACTTTTTTTAGTGAGAGCTGAGGGATGTACTAATCTGTAAACTTACAAAGTTAGGTCATTGTGAGTCATGATAGTAGTAAGTTTTCCCTTATGGTCTGTGATTTGTCTAGGCATATGTTCTTGCACTGATAACAGTGCCAAGTATGGACTTTCTGTTGTGACATGGCTTTAAATACAATTAGAAGAAGGTGATTTGTTACTCACATATTATTGCTGACACTGTTGCACCAACTGAGCATATTTTCCCAAGCCAGTTGCTGTCCCGACCCGCAGGACAGTCAACGTGGGTATCTGGAGGGAGGAGAGGGGACGGAAAGGGACAAGTGATGCGAAGAATGGAGACAACAGGCTTTCTGATCAAGTCTCATTTAATGAACATCTACACAAAGTTTTTATAGTGAGGAGAGGGGGAAGTTGGCAGGGACAAATCCATTGAAGTAGAGCAATTCAATTAACAGAATGATTATCACAATAACACCACACCAATTGATCACAGAGTAAATTCCATAGTAACACCACAATTCTATATAGCAAGTTATAAATCAATTAAGAGGTTACACTTGTATGATTACAGAGTAATACCAAAGTTTCTTAGCAATTACATGAGAAAATGAGGGAGTCTCTCAAGCGTTAAGTGCCCAGGTTAGAACAACATGTTTGTGAGAGGCTTTCAAGTATAGTCATCTGGTTAATCTCAAACCAGGCCAGCCTTGATGTCTGAAAAACAGCTTTGCCAGGAATCAGGTCTTGCTATTTCCTGGGGTAGGGGCCTACGGCTCCCGACAAGTTGCCACTGTAGCTCACAGGGTACACAGCTGGGCAAAGTTGATTATCTTTCTCAGTAACATACATGGCACATTCTAGTACTAAGGAAGCTAGCCAGCATTGATCAATGGAATCAAATTGAAGACCCAGATGTAAGTCCACATACTTACAAACATTCTATCATGGAAGGTTCCTATATGGTTTTATCTAAACTGCCCCTGATTTAAGAGGCAGTTTAACATCCATTTATCAAAACAAAAGTAGAAAGTTTACTCCTAGTACCTATGACCTCTCCATGCATAGACCATTGACCAGGTGCACAGTGTGGAACATGAACTCTCACCTACAGAGTGGACTTCAGATTGAATCAGAAGCAGTTGATTATGCTTGAAGTGGACATACTATGCTACTATTTTCCAAATAAATCCTACTTGCTTAGAAAGTTAGTATTATAGCACACAAGATTTAAACCTCTGGAAGATCATTGTTGATTCTTCTCTGCCATCTGTTTGCATAGCAACTTCTTACACTATGAAAGCTAGACAACGTGAAGGAAGCTCCTAGCTCAATTCCAGTGTTGTTTCTCTGCAATCTGCTACAAGGAAGTGTGATGTCTTCAGCAAAGATTGTTACCATTTAGTTCTTATTGAACAAAAGGCATTCATTATAACCTGTACACTTTTTGAGGGCCTCTGGGGATTTCTGGGCTAACAACTTCTAGGAAGGTGGACCATACTTTCCTTTTACTATCTTTTCATAATTTATATGCATGTGCTTTAAGAAGATTCTATCATGGAAGGTTTCTACATGGCTTTATCTAAAGTTCGTAGTGTTATTGTGAGTTATCTATTCTCATACTCCCTCCTCTGTCCTGCCCTCACATGCCCTACATTTTAACCCTTCTTACTTTATCATTCCCTTTTCATTTTATATCCCTGCATTCTATCTCCCCTCCAGATGACTCCCTTACACTCAAACAGTTATTTATTTATCTCCTGGCCTCTCTAGATTTTCCAACTGAAACATGCATATCTAAGATTTCAAGCTATCATCCAGTTATGAGACAGAAGAGGTGACGTTTGTCTTTCTGGCTGTAGATTATCTCAGTCGGGATGATTGTTCCTAATTCCATCCATTTATCTGTGAATTATATAATTTCATCATTTAACAGCTCACTAAAATTCCGTTCAGTGTATGTTCTATACATTCATGTCTCCATTCATCAGTTAATGGACAGCTAGGCCATTTCCATTTCCTGTCTATTATGAAAAGAGAGAAATCGCACTGATGAAGTGGTCTCTGTACTAGGATATAGAATTTTTTAGATATATGTTCAAGAGTGGTATGGCTAAACCACATAGTAGACTGGCTTCTAGCTTTTTGAGGAATCTTGAAATTTATTTCTGTAATGACTGCACCAGTTTGCTCTTCTACTAGCAGTAGATAAGAGTTCCCTTTCTCTACATCCTTGCCAGCATTTGTCATTGTTTGCTTTTTTTTTTTAAATTGGCCATTCTGAATTCAGTAAGATAAACTCCTAAAGTGGGTTTAATATGCAGGGTTTAATATGCATTTCCCTGGTGACTAAAGATCTTAAACTTCTTTAAAAGTGTTTCTCAACCATTTACATTTCATCTCTGTTCACTTACCTGCTCCAATTTTTAATTGTGTTTTTAATTAATTAATTAATTTTTAAAATTAATTTATTTTTTAAACCCACTTCCCAGATAGCACCCTCCCATAGCCTCCCCCCCACACTAGAGCCCTTATACTCTGATATCCTAGCTACTGTCTGCTGTGTTGTCGGCACACCCAGCCATTCTCCACTACTTGCCCTTCTGGTGAATCTAGTCAGACTATCTAGAGGTCTTTGTTTTAGGAGGGTCAGCTGTTCCTCATCTAGTGGTAATCAATTTTTTAATGTTTATTGTTTTCAAGTTCTTTGCATATTCAAGATATCAGTCCTTTCTATATATATAGCTGATCAAGATGTTTTTCCCATTCTGTAGTTTGCCTTTTAACTCAAACGGTGTCCTTTTTTTATATAGAAGTTTTTTAGTTTAATGAAGTCCTACTTGTCAACCATTGGACTTAATGCTAGCTCTAGTGGAGTCCTGTTTAGAAAGACCTTTCCTGTTCCTATAAATTGCAGTATATTCCCTGCTTTCTCCTCTATCATTTTTAGGGTAACAAGTTTTATGTTGAATTCCTTGATATTTTTGGAGTTGATATTTTTGCATGGTGAGAGATAAGCTTTATATTAGGTATCCAGTTTGACCAGAACCATTTGTTAAATATACCTTCATTTCTCCAGTTTGTAGTTGTTGCTCCTTTGTGAAAAATCAGGTGGCTGTAAGTGTGAGGATTTAAATCTGGGTTCTCAATACTATTTTGCTAATCAGATGTCTGCTTTATGCCATGCTATTTTCATTACTATAGCTCTATAGTATAATTTGAGGTCAGGTTTGATAATGTGATTAGCATTTCTTCTATTGTTCAGGATTATTTTAGCTAATCTGTTTTTATGACTTTCCATATGAAATTTGAGATTATTTTTCAATGTCTGTGAAGAACAGTGAGTGTTGGAATGTTAATTGGTATTGTGTGGAATTTGTAGCTTGCTTTTGGTAGGATGGCCATTTTTACAATATTAAGTCCTACCAATCCATGATCATGGGAGATCTTTCATCTTCTGATATCTTCTTTCATTTCTTTCTTAAATGTTTTTAAAATTTTATTATACAAGTCCTTTGTTTCCTTTGTTAGATTTATTCCAAGAACTTTTTTTTTTGAGGCTACTATGAATGGAATCATTTCCAAATTTCTTTCTTGATATTTTTGTTGCTTAGATATAGGTAGGTTACAGATTTTTGTGTCTTAATTTTATATCCTGCTACTTAGTTGAGGCATTTATTAATGGAGTCTTTAGTTTATTTTATGTATAGAATCATATCATCTATAAATAGGGATACTTTGATTTCTTCCTTGACTTGTATCTTACCAATTTGTCTATTCTTTATTTCTTTAAACTTTCTTATTACCTTAGCTAAGACTTCACATATATTACATTGAACAAGAATGTAGACAGTGAATATCCTTGGCTTGTTTCAGATTTTAATGGGAATGTTTTGAATTTTCCTCCATTTAGTATTATGTTGGCTGTGGGCTTGTATAGTCTTCCTTCATTATGTTGAGATATGTTTGCTGTATCCCTGACTTTTATCATCAAAGCTGGATTAGGTCAAAGGCCTTTCCTGCACTCAATAAAATGGTCATGTACTTTTTGTCCTTAAGTCTGTTTCTGTGGTGGATTATATTTATTAATTTAAGTATGTTAACTCATCTTTGCATCTCTAGAATGAAGCCAATTTGATCACGGTGGTTAGTATTTTCATATGTTCTTGCATTCAGTTTGTGAGTATTTATTGAGAATTTTTGTGTCTATATTAATAAGATACATTGAACTTTATTTTCTTTCTTGTTGAGTGTTTGTATGGTTTGGAAGCAGAGTAATATTGACTTCACTGAAAGAATTTGATAGTGTTCCTTCCTTTTCAATTTAATGGAATAATTTGAGGAGTATTGCTATTAGTTTTTCTTTCAAGGTTTGGTTGAATTCTGCAATGAATTCACCTGGTCCTCTGCTCTTTTTATTTGGGATATTTTTAATTACTGAATCTATCTTGATGGTTGCTATGGGTCTTTAAAATTTTTTTTGGTAATTTTCATTTAGTATTCATATGACATGTATATATAAATTTATCCACTTCTTTTAGATTTTCTAGGTTAGTGGAATTAGATATCTATTTTTGAAGATGTCTTTTCTACAATGTATGTTTTTGACATTTTTATCAAAAATCAGGTAGCTCTAGTTGTAGATATTTATTTCTGAGTTCTCCACTGATCTACATTACTTCATTTTTATTGAAATATTTTTATGCATATATGGAGTTAATTGTAATATTTCCACACATACACACAAAGTTCACTGATGAAATCTACTCTCTCTTTATTAATTCCCTGCTTCTACCAATGGCTTTTGTATATTTTCGTTGACTTTCTTGCTTTTTGTTTCCACACATGAGATAGTAGATTTATGTTTATCTTTCTATGTGTCATTTGTTTTATTTAACATTGTTTCTCCCATGATTTGATAAAGTTTGATTCTTTCTGTCTCCTTTGAGTATCTACTATTTTAGTAGATTTATACTTTCACATGATTTCTTCAAAGGGTAGCTCCCTTTCACTTATGGATGTATAGCTCCCTTAAGCAGCCTTTGTAAAAACTAGTCTTTTAGGTATGAATCATTTCAAGTTCTCTTTCAATTCTGAAGGATAACATAACTTATCTTATTCTTGACTGACAGATAATTTTCTTCATGACCTAGACTATATCATTCTGTGTTTTTCTAGTTTGTGGATATTTTTGCTCAGCAAATTTATCTAAGCCCAACAAAGTTGTGACTTGCCAATTTAACCTTTGCAGGTTGTAGTTGTTGTCATGTACTTTTGATGGCTTATTATATGTCATGTATATTTATTTGTTCTACAGGCCCATTCAAGATTTGGGGATGTCTACCATTACGTTATTCAATAGACTTCCTATAATCTTAACTTTTCTTTCTTCTCTTTGGAGTACCACAAAAATTCAAGTTATTTGTTTAATGGTGTCCCAAACGTCTTGAAATCCATGCCTTGTCTCTTGAAATGCTTTCCAAATCCCTCTTTCTCTATCATCTCTCTATTTTATTCTTTATTAGTCAGATATTTTATATATTCAGCTAACGTTTTTAACTATTTTGATATCTTCATTTTCTGTCTATGTATTTTTGAAAACTCCTAGCCCTTTACTGACCTTCTCATTTCTCATTCATGTTATATATTGCCTTAATTTTCCTCAAGTATCTATCTCTCTTTTCTTTGGTTTCATTAAGGTTTTTGAAGATTTATTTTTCTGGGTATGTGTGTTTCTGTGGTATGTGGTGCTCCGTGTAGTTCTCTCTCTCAAGGGGATGGTGGCCCCATCATGTGATGCATATTTCCTCATTCATAGTTGATACTTATTCTACTGTTAGTAAAGGCATCTGGGCAGAGGGCGACATTGGGAGTATGGGGTTCCTGAAGCATCTGATCTCTGATCAGACAGTGGGACAAGTCTGGATGCTTTACAAAGAGAAGGTCTAGTTGGAAGTAGCTTCTCTGAGGCACTCATAAAAAGACCTAACGAAATCTGTGCTCAGACATAAGATGAAATCATTACAATAGCAGATAACCAAAAATTGCCACATTTATCCTGGGATTTTCAGTTGCTGAAGTATCAAATCTTTTCTCAGGACATCTCAGATACAACAGTACATGTTTTGGGTAGAGTATAAACTGAAGCCCTGGGGTTTTTCAGAGCTCTATCAGGAAGCACATCTGGTGACACATCACAGGAACCATAGCACTCTCTCTCAAGCACTGTTCACAAAACGTGACTAGAATAGATCTGATTATTATATAGGACCCACAAGGACCATAGGGATCCTATACTCTATCTGGTGCTGATATATGTCAGCAACTAGCCATTCTTAGATATCAAGAGCCATCTTAGATCTGACTCTCAAGGGGAAGCACCCTCAGTTCCAATTACACAACACATAACAATCTACAACACACAACAATCCACTGCACCTAGTAGGCTTGATTCACAGACACTGTTTTGTTAAGTTGGGTTCACAAGGGAGATATTCCATAGGCCTGTGTAGTGAAATATTTGTAGAGTCTCATAGATAGCAATATGAAGGATTTCTGACTCCTAGAGAAACAAAACTCATTAGCTCAGTTCTCAGGAGGGTACCTGGCTGAACCACCCAGGAGGTTCATTAGAGAAAATATACAGTCCTATCCAAAATGAGGCGACTGTGCAGATTTCAGTTTGCTTATATAACTCAATTAGAAGATTTTAGAGATGGTGAAACTTTCCAGTACATAAGAGTCCTGGCATCCATGATGATAGAGCTTGCTTTGATTCTCCATCCTCTTCCTGTGTTGAGAAAATGGGGTGGCAATTTCTCTTTCTGTGCAGTCACCATATGTTTCTGAGTCTTTTTTTTTTCTAGGAATATCTTGTTTATTTTTTTAAAAAATTATTTATTTAATAACCACATAATTAGAAGAAGCATTTTCTTACAACAGCATTGACATATTGAATAACAATATCCAAGCTAAGATGTATCCCTTTCAAAATTGGCTGTAAATTTTTAGGTTTACAGTTGAAGTAATAAAATTATACAATATTATACTCAGTATAATCCCTATAAGACTTAAAATTAAATGAGGTTTTAACCTTTAAAAAAGATCTCACTTTAATTATTAAAATACATGGTTTCATACAGAAAAATTCATTTTTAATGCAATTGACACTAAGATGTTTGCACATGTGTTTCTGATCTCGATATTATCTGATTATTACTAGTCAAAGTCGGTTACTTTCTGAGCTCCTTGGCATCTGAGCATAGATATAAAGTCATCAGGTAGATTTTAATGGTAATGTTTTTCACAGCTACTAATTATTAAGGAGCAAATTTTTATGATTTGAAGAATTAAAATTTTTTTTAAAGTTATTAACCACATGATTAGAAGAAGCATTTCATTACAGCTTTAACATATTCAGTAACACACTCCAGAGCTAGGATACATCTCTTTCAAAAGTGGCTGTAAATTTATAGGTTCACAAATGAATTAATACAGT
The DNA here is from genome assembly GCF_000622305.1 of Nannospalax galili. Classification (NCBI taxonomy): domain Eukaryota; kingdom Metazoa; phylum Chordata; class Mammalia; order Rodentia; family Spalacidae; genus Nannospalax; species Nannospalax galili. Next base: position 7,890,424 of record NW_008330777.1, read on the forward strand.
TATACAATATTGAACTCAATATAAACCCTGTAAGATATAAAATTGAATGAGTTTTTACCCCTTAAAGAAGATCTCCATTTCATTTTAAAATATGGTGTTTCCTACATTATTATATCATTTTTTATTTTTTTAGAAGAAGCATATCATTACAGCTTTAATATGCTCAATAACAGTTTCCAGAGCAAAGTTACAGCTCTTTCAAAAGTGGCTATAAAATGTTTAGGTTCACTGTTGAATTAATACAGTTATACAATGTTGAACTCAGTATAAGCCCCATAAGAAAAAAAGTGAATGAGTTTTTAACCTTTAAAAAAGGTCTCCATTTCATTTTAAAATATCCTGTTTCTTACAGAAAGACTCATTGTTTTTGCTACTAACATTGAGATGTTGGCGCATACATCTCTAATCTGTATGTATCTGATTATTACTAGTCATAATCTGTTGCAGTTGGATCCTTGGCACCTGTGTATGTCTATAAAGTCACTGGGTGGATTTCAATGGTAATGTTTATCACCTCTACCAATTAACACGATGTAAATTTTTTATGCTTCCTCCTCAAATATAATAGATTTAAAAAAAATTTTGTGTGTATATCAAACAGAACATCCCAAAACATCTTATTCAACTATACACCCACTTTCCAGATGATACCCTCCCATAGCCTCCCTCCCCTAGGTTCCTCGTGTACCCTACTCTCCCGCCTCCCTTAAAGTAACTCAATTTTTAACCATATCTCCCTTATTAAGACCTGTTTCCTACTGTTCTTCTCTTTCAGGTTCTTTCTTTTCATTTACCTCCCTGGTTCCTTTCCATTATCCTGTTTCCTGTAGTTATATCTGGATACATACTCACCGGGATTTGGTTCTGGGATCCACATATGAGGGAGAACATACGTCTTCTTTTTTTTTTTTTTTTCTGAGTCTTTGTTACTTCACTTAGTATAACAGTTTCTAATTCCATCCATTTGTATGCTATTTTCATGACTTCATCTTTCATCATATGAGTGAACCATATTTTCATTATCTATTCATCAATTGAGGGACACTTAGGTTGCTTCCATCTCTTAGCTATTGTGAGAAGAGCAGCAGTGTACATGGATTTACAAGTGTCTCTGCAATAGGATGAATCCTTTGGGTATGTGCCAAGGAGTGGAATAACTGGGTCAAATGGTAGGTTCATCTCTATTTTTTAAAGGGTTCTCCACACTGCTTTCCATAGGGGTTGCTCCAGTTTGTAATCCCACCAGCAATGGGTGACTAGTCCCCTTTACCCACATCCACTCCAGCATTTGGTATCATTTGTTCTCTTGATCTGAGTCAGTCTGACTGGGGTAAGATGATATTAAAGTGGTTTTAATTTGTATTTACCTAATTATTAGTGATGTTGAACATCTTTTAAGATGTTTCATAGCCATCTTTACTTCTTTCAAGAAATCTCTATTCAGCTCCTTAGCCCATCTTTTAATAGGGTTACTTCTTGTCTTGAGTCTCTGTTTTTTGAATTCATTATATATTCTGGATATTAAATCTCTGTCAGATGTATCATTGGTGAAGACTTTCTCCCATTCTGTGGGTTTTCTCTTCACTTCCCTGGTTGCCTCTTTTGATGTCAGAAGCTTTTTAGTTTAATGATGTCCCATTTGTTGATTCCTGACCTTGTTTTCTGAGAAATTGATTTCCAGTTTAGAAAATCATTTCCCATACCTATACCTTTTAGGTTTTTGCCAATGTTTTCTTCTAACAATTTCAGAGTTTCAGGGTTTACATTAAGGTTTTTGATCCATTTGGAATTTACTTCTGTGCAAGGTGAAAGATAGGAAGTTAGTTTCATTCTTCTACAGATGGAGATCCAGTTTTGCCAGCACCGTTTCCTGAACATGCTGTCTTTCCTTCAGTGAATGTTCTTGGCCCCTTTGTCAAATATCAGGTGGCTGAAATTGCATGTACTCATATTTGGGTCTTCAATTTTGTTCCATTGATCTATGGGTCTATTTTTGTGCCATGACCATGTTGTTTTTATGAGTACATCTCTGTAATACAGCTTAAAATCTGGTATCGTAATCCCCCTGGAGTTTCTCTAAGTGCTCAGGGTTGGTTTGGCTCTCTGAGGTCTTTTGTGCTTCCATATGAATCTTAGGATGTTTTGTTCCAATTCTGTGAAAACTGTCATGTGGATTTTGATTGGCATTGCATTGAATCTATAAATGGCTTTCGGTAGGATGATCATTTTCACAATATTAATTCTTCCAATCCATGAGCATGAGAGGTCCTTCCATCTTCTGATGTCTTCCTCAATCTTTTTCAAAGATTTTAAATTTTTGTTGTAGAGGTCTTTAATAGCTTTGGTCAGGTTTATTCCAAGACATTTTATTATTTTTTTACAGTTATTGTGAAGGGGAGTGTTTCCATGTGCTCTTTGTCTGATTGCTTATTATTGGTATATAGAAAGGCTACAGAATTTTGTAGCATAATTTTGTAACATGCCACTTTACTGAACATGTTAATAATTCCTAGGAGTTTTCTGACGGAATTTTTGGCATCTCTTAGATATTATATCATATCGTCTGCAAAAAGGGATAATTTGATCTCTTCTTTTCCATTTATTACTCCTTTAATTTCCTGCTCTTGTCCTATTGCTCTTGCAAGAGTTTCAAGAACTATGTTAAAAAGGAGTATATAGTAGACAGCCTTGTCTTTTTCCTGATTTCAATGGGAATGCTTCCAGTTTTTCTCCATTTAGAATGATGTTGCCTGTGGGTTTGTTATACATGGCTTTAATTATGTTGAGGTATGTTCCCTCCAGTCCAATTCCCTCTAGGACTTTGAACATAAATGCATGTTGAATTTTGTCAAAGGCCCTCTCTGAATCTATTGAGATGACTGTGTGGTGCTTGTCTTTGAGCCCATTTATATGATTTATGACATTTATTGACTTATGTATATTGAACCATCCCCGCATCTCTGGCATAAAGCCGACTTTATCATGGTGTATGATTTTTTTGATGTGTGTCTGTATGAGGTTTACAAGTATCTTGTTGAGAACTTGTGCATCTATGTTCATTAAGGATTTGGGTCTAGAGTTTACTTTTTTGGCTGTATCTTTACCTGGCTTTGGTGTTAGTGTGATCCTGGCTTCATAGAACGAATTTGGAAGTTCTCCCTCCATTTATATCTTTTTGAATAAATTAAGTAGTATTGGATGTAGATCTTCTTTAAATATCTGATAGAATTCTGCTGTAAATCCATCTGTTCCTGGGCTTTTTTTAGTTGGGAGACTTTGTATTACTGTTTCAAAATCTTTTTTGTGTTATGGGTCTATTTAAGCTATTAATTTCTTCTTGTTTTAGTTTTGGTGGTTCCCATGCCTTTAGATATCTGCCCATTTCTTTTAGGTTTTCAAATTTGTTAATATATAGGTTTCTAAAGTATTCCCTTATAATGTTCTGTATCTTTCTGGTGTCTGTCGTGGTGTTTCCCCTTTCATCTCTAATTTTGTGGATTTGGAGGTGCTCTTTCTTTCTTTTGGTTAAGGGGACTAGCAGTCTGTCAACCTTGTTTATCTTTTCAAAGAACCAGCTCTTGGAATTGCTGGTTCTTTGGATTGTTTTCTTTGTTTTGATTTCATTAATTTCTGCCCTGATTTTTGTTATTTCTTCTTGTCTGCTGGGTTTGGGTTTCATGTGTTGTTGCTTTTCAAGTCTCTTAAGTTGCAATGTTAAGTCATTTATTTGTGTTCATTCCCTTTTTTTGATGTAGGCACTTAGAGCTATAAACTTCCCTCTAAAGACATCTTTCAGCGTGTCCCAGAGGTTTTGTCATGTTGTATTGTCCTTTTCATTTAATTCCTGGAATACTTTTATTTCTTTCTTAATTTCTCTTTGGACCCATTCATCATTCAGGAGTATGTTGTTTAATCTCTATGTATTCATGTGACTAGGGCTTCTTCCAGTGTTGATTGTAAGCTTTATTGCATTGTGGTCTGATAAAATGCACGGAATTATTTCAATCGTTTTGTATTTGCTGAGGTTTGTTTTGTGACCCAATATATGGTTGATTTTGGAGAATGTTCCATTAGGTGCTGAGTAGAAAGTATATCCTTTGGTGCTTGAGTGGAATACTCAGTAGATGTCTGTTAAGTCCATTTGATATATGATATTGTTTAATTCACATGTCTCGCTGTTAACTCTCTGCCTGGTTGACCTATCTAATGGAGACAGTGGGGTACTGAAGTCCCCTACTATTAATGAGTTGGGATTAATCTGGGTCTTAATGTCCTATAGTAATTTTTTTATGAAGTTGGATGCACCAGAGTTTGGTGAATATATGTTCATGATTGTAATATCTTCTTGGTTTATTGTTCCTTTGATTATAATGAAACATCCCTCTTTATCTGTTCTGATTAGTTTTAAAGTCTGTTTTGTCAGATATTAGAATTCAATGCCTGCTTTTTTCTTAGTACCATTAGCTTGGTATATTTTTTTTCATCTTTTCACCTTAAGATAGTGCCTGTCCTTGAAAGTGAGATGAGTTTCTTGCAGACAACAAAAGGACTTTTTTTTTTCTTAATCCATTCGCTTAGTCTGTGTCTTTTGACTGGGGAGTTCAGTCCATTGATATTTACGGTTATTATTGAAAGATGTACATTGGTTGTCGTCATTTT
>NW_008330777.1:7895371-7916385 GCF_000622305.1 Nannospalax galili
CTTCTTGTATTTGTATGGGCATGTCTTTCTTTAATTTTGGGAAATTTTCTTCTACAATCCTGTTGATGAACTGGTCCATACCATTATCTTGAGATTCTTTTCCTTCCTGTATGCCTATGATTCATAAGTTTGGTCTTTTTATATTGTCACACAATTCTTTCATATTCCATTCTTGTGTTTTCTTAACTTTTTCATAATTTCTGCTTGAGTGGTCTAATTAGTCCAGTTTATCTTTCAATCTTGATATTCTGTTTTCCATTTCATTCATCCTATTGGTGAGGCTTTCTCCTGTTGTGTCTAATTGGCTTAATGAGTGTTTCACTTCCTTCTTCATTTCAGCCCGAGTGTTCTTCAATATTTATAGCTCTTTTCTGAATTCATTCAGAAGTGTATCCCTATCTTCCTTCAGTTCCTTGATTTCTTTGTGTGCTCTTTAAATTCACCGAATTATTTTATCATGTTTATAATTGTTCTTTTGAGTTCCATGTTCTGAATTATCTCTAGGGGTTTCTCATTGTACTCCTCTAGAGGACTATTGGTATTTGGTGGGGATATGTTATTTTGGTTTTTCAAGTTGTTATTTTTTCTCTGTGATTTTGACATGTGAATTTCTTTTGTAGTTTCTGACTCTTGTGTGATTCTCGGGAAGTTTAGGTCTGCTTCTTTTTGTAAACTTTATGTGACTTTGTGGTTTACTTTTTGGGCTTGAAAAGCTCGTTCATCTAAGCTTCTGGTTCTCTCTTTTGATTTTATATTGGAGTGGCCGTATTGCTTTTGTCTTCAGAAGTTGCTACAGAGGCCAAGTCAGATGAGGATCAGGTGCTCTTAGGCTTTTTCCTAAGGTCTGGATCCCTCCAGTAAAGATTTTGGCCTCAGGAATTTGGAGGTTTGAGTGGCCTGGGAGCTGGGCCCAGGAAAGATGGTGGTCTTGGGCAGCTGGTGGCTATGCCACCCAGAGATGCAAAGGGAGATGTGGGTGGGAAGAGGCCCCAAGGGCTCCTGTGGACTGCACTGAAGAACTCGTTTGGCCTGGATGCAAAGGATCATGAAGCAGTAGTAGTTCCCCTCTTTGTCTAGGGCACCAAGACAAGGAATAGTACAAGACCCAGGCAAGGAGGAGAGACTGGAGGGGGAGATGGGAGGGTGATTGAGGCTGGGGGAGTCAAGGTGTGGCAGTTGCGATCGACTTACCCAGGAGAGAGTTTGCCTGGTTGTGCAGGCCCAGGGAAGCTGAGGTAGGTGAGGGCAGGAACAGACCCAGAGGGCTCCTGGGGACCTTGAGAAGGAACTGGGTCCATCTAATTTCTAAGTCTTAAAAGGCATGGTTTAACATGCTAATTTCTGATGTTCTCCCATGGTCACTCACCTTAAGTGCAGTTATATGCTTGTTACTTTGATTATTATTTGTGGAGGAGATATCAGTAGGATACCACTTATGATGCCATCTGAGTCCTTTGAAAAATTTAGTAATGAAATCTCTAATAAAAGTGAACATTAAACTGAATGTGATGGTGTATGTCTCTTATCTCAGTACTTGGGAAATAGAGGCAGAAGGATCAGGAATTCAGGGCTAGCTTTGGTTTAATGCTAAGCTCAAGGCCATCTTGGACTACATGAGAGTGTTCCCCAAAACACAACAAACAAAACAAGTAACAAACAGTTTAACTAAAAATTCATGTTTAACTTATATGACTACCCAGTACTTTAATAATGATTTTCCCTTAGCCAGGCATGGTGGCACATGCCTTTAATCCCAGCACTTGGGAGGCAGAGGCAGGTGGATCTCTGTGAGTTCATGGCCAGCCTGGTCTACATAGTGAGTTCCAGGACAGCTGGGGCTGCAGGGAGAACATGTCTCAAAAAGACCAAAAAAAAAAAAAAATTTCCATGTTAATAAAAATAAAAATTTCCGTTACTAGTTTCTTTGTGTGCTTTTTTGTTGTTTTGTTTTTGTGACATGGTCTCCCTGTAGAACCAGACTTGTCTCTATCTCAAAGAGCTCTTCCTGTCTCTGCCATCCAAGTGCTGGTATTAAAAGCACAAACCACCACACCAAGAAAATCACTAATATTCTTAATTGCTAATTTCCTCAATCAATAGTAAAGAATGAGAAGTATATAATAGCACATGTCAACTTGTGTCATACTGGTGTTTTTAGGCATCATGTACACTGTGGTGGAAGTTTATCCTTTAGTGCAACCATGCATTTGAATAGCAAGAGACACTGGAACATTCTTAGATATTATAACAGAATTTTCTAAAGGAATGTACAGTATGGTGAGATGGGTTATCACTATTAACAACTAATGGTTACACCACTATTAACAAATAACATTGTCAAGCACTGTCCCTGCATTAACTCCTTTAGTCTTAATAACAATAAAAATATGAGTATTTTCATTTTAGTACTCACTTAACAGATGAAAATAGTGAACTGAAGAAAAAATAAAACAATTAATGCAGAGGGAAGGTCATTAATAAGAGACCAGATCAGAGAATTTTCAAAAACATGGTCCAGAAATCCAAAACTGGAAACCTTCTCCATGCAGCTGCTAACCAAGGAGTGCTGTCATCTGATTTCTCAGAGCTGTAGTTCTGTTCTAGTGACCTCAGCCTTTGACCAGGACTGAACTGTGATCAACCAAGTCTGCTCTTTATTTGCATTATCCTAAGCTGAATAGCCCTTATTTTCATAGCAGAGTTTGCGTAACTGGAGATTATATTTATAGCAGCTCTTATTGATGTGGACAGGACCTAGAAACTGGTTAGGCATCATAGGGCAGAGACTGAAACAAAAGTTTCAGGAATAAACTTAATGGAGGCCAGGGATGCCAGGAGAGATTGCTGATTCCTAGTTCTTTATTATCTCTTCTCCCAAATGAACATCTCTGCTTAGAAACTATCCATGAGGGTATGGCTGAAATGTCAGTCCATTCATTATTCTCTTCTGTTGAACAGCTTTAGAATTGGATATCTGGATTATCATGGTAGTGTTATCCACTCCCCAAATTCAGCCCATATTCCAAATGATTTTAGGGTCTCCACTCTTGACAAACTAAAGTTACATGAGTCTTGAATGTCATTGAGGATGCACCCCATACTATGGAACCTACCCCTGGCTCTAGATGGAATGGAATTCTGATCTGCTCCCAAGATTATAATGACATACTATTGTCTCCTCCCCTAAGAATGAATCCAGCTGAACCTGTCACTCAAATGTACAAGAGACCACCCATCAGGAAGGGTACCATCTTAAGGCAATAAGAGGAATGATTATCTCCTTAATGGATACCATTTTTCTTTCCAAGAAGCACCCAGAGCTTGGTGCAGTCACCTCCAGAGCTGCCATCATAGAGGACTGTGGTACCCACCTGTTTTCTTACTCCTAATTCAGAAAAGCATAAATTTCCTTTTTCTTTGTCTTTTTATCTTTCCTGAGCATGTTTTCCTTAACACTTGGGTTCCTCATTTTTCTATGAAGCTCTCCTCTCCTACCTTTTTTACCACACGGCTACTTTGAAAAGGGCATGGCTTTGTCTCTTCCAAGATTCGTAGCTTGCCTGCATTTTATTTCTCTCTTAAATTCCTGAGAGCCTCCTTCTGAGTCCATTTTAAACTTCTTTTCTAACCTGACTGAAGCACAAAAGGAGCCTCATTTTCTCTGGTAACAATATTAACTTTCCAGAACTTCCCAACAGCCAATCTATGCTGTGTGCCTTCATACAATAGAGTTTATGTGTCTGGAAATTGCCCACACTCTAACTGAACAAGGACTTCTCAAACATGAAGACTCTTTTGATGTCCTATATTGAGGTAGTAACTACATAGCATTCTGCCCTATTGCATACTCAACAAACTTCTATTGTCCCCACTACCAGACTGGCTAATTCATTGCAATGAATGTAAAGACATATAATTTATAACGATTAGAGCCAATATGTGAACTCATGCTGTCTAGATCCAGTATATGTGTTTTAATCCACTGAATATCAAAGAAAAATACCTAGGATAGGTTTTAACACAGAGAAACTCTACATCAATCAGGCAGATAGATGTCCTAGAAAATCCTCATAGTAGAAACTTAATTTGGTTTTGGCAAAGGAACAGGAAGAGTTCTCTTCCTGTATAACAGCCTAGGAGTTTGTACAATAAAGACTGTGTTTTAGAATAACAAATTTTGTGGGGTCATTAGAAGTGTTCATGTGGGAAAACTGAAGGAAATAGAGCTGAATTTTAGGGCAGGCATCAGGACATAATACATCTCACATTTCACCTGAAAGTCTATAAAATGTGAACTTTATTCTAGAATCTATGGGGAACTATCTGAATATTTTAGGGGCTTTAAATAAGATAGCAGTGTGATCATGCTTGCCTTTTAGAAAGGTCATTTTGTCATCAGTGAAGAAAGTTTCCTTAGGACACAAGAGAAATAAACCAGACGAGAGTTGAGAATGCAAACAAAACTATTGAGGTAAGAAAGAAACGTACCTGCTGTTTCCATTCTATGAAATGAACACCAACTGTATGTATTTCCTATGTGTGTTTTGCTTGGCACTTTACATATGTAATTTCACTTAAATCCCAGGTACTTCTATGAGAAAGATTTTATTATTGATGCTTTGTAATGAGATAATACTCATTTAGAGAAGTTAAGGAGCTTAGCCAAAGTTGTATTGAATAGTCAGAGATGGAATTAGGATTCAGAGATTCAAACCTATCCCTTTTTCTTTTGTTTCTTTTTAAGTTTTCAGTGTGTGTGTGTGTATGTGTGTGTGTGTGTGTGTGTGTGTGTGTGTGTGTGTGTTACTCATATGTGTCCACTTGTATCTTGTGTGACAGGAGGACTTAAAGTGTCTTTCCCTGTCACTCTCCACCTTACTAACCTGTGTCAGAGTCTCTCACTGAACCTGAAGCTCACTATTCCTGCTAGACTGGCTGGCCAGCCAGACTCATCCATCTTCCTGTTGTTTCTACCCCTCATTTCTGAGGTTTGCATGACCGTGCCTCACCCTTTTAGTTTGGTACTGGGGATTCAGACTCAGATCCTCATGTTTGCACAGCAAGCTCTGTTACTAACTTAATAATCTTCCTAGCCTAAAATCTTTATCTCTTTCTACTTTATGATATTTACCATGAATCTGTATGGACAACACATTTTCAGATATCACTGTAAACTAGTAATAGAATGTAAAGTTAGAAAATGAATTTTGAAGGTCAGGGATGTGACTCAGTTGGTAGAGTGTTTTCCTAGCAGCTCGAATGAAGATGTAAATTTTTCCCACAGTAGCATATGAACTTTGTTTGGTGTTGTACATCAGGAGATGACATCAGGAGGATCAGGAAAAGGTCATCCTCACCTACTTAGTGTGTTTGAGCTTAGACTAGAGTACATGAGACTGTATCTCCAAAACAAGCAAACAAACAACAAAAGGCAAAAAGCAAAAAGCAAACCTATGAAAGAAATTTTGGTTAACATTTCTGTTTCTGGTATGAGTTGGTGAATTTTGATGTCCAGAGGATTTTGAAGTGGGAGTAACTCCAATCCCAGTAAATTTGAATTCATAGACACATTTGTTTTGAACAGATCTGTGAAGGTGATCCTCCTAGGTAATGGTTCTTTGATGCACTTCCTGTGATTTTCTTTGAGCTGCCTCACTGGCTTCAAAGGATTGGCCTAATCTTACTCTCATTCTCTTTTTTTAAAAAAATTTGAATTCCCCCTATGGTTTTTATAAGGAGAAATGCTTTTGTTTGTTTTGCCAAAATTTTTAGAAATAATAAACTAGACATTTCCCTCAAAACACAGACAGAAACAAAATAAACTTTTTAGCAGAGTACTTTTTTCCATCCCACATGAGATGTGTTTTGAAGTACGGAGAGGGATAAAGTACACTCTTGCTGAGCTTACAGCCTTACACAGAAAAAGACCAAGATATCACAGATAAATTGGTTTGTGCATATTCCAATTTAGTTTAAAAATATTGCATAAACACTGATAATTTTTAAATGAATCTACATACGATGAGCTTTCTAGTTGAGGTTACAGTATATTTCATATTCAGATTACAATAGCAGATGTGTGGACCCTATCAGATAAGCAGATTTCTTGTGCAGCCAAATTCTAACCCCCTTAACTTTGCAAAGCACTCTGTTACCCAATAGGCAAGTTATAACCCTTGTATTTTAAAGGACTCTGCAGGATATATGAGACACCAGTGGTGAAGCATTATGCAACTTGTGGATATGTGTTCATTGAAAATAAAACTCTATACTTATCTATACTGTTTATACTATCTATACTAATCATATATATATATATATATGTTAGGTAGACATTTTATTTTTTAAAAGTATAAAGATGAGTGTAATTAGGGTTATAGTAACTCAAATATTATCAATTCAAAATAATAATACAACACAACTGAATGTCATCTTCCTTTTTAAAATATACAGACTCACATCCTCATTAAAGAGGATGTGGCATAGATAAGCAAAAGGTTTAAGGTCAGAAAGTTCAGGTTTTACTTTTCCTGCCTGGGTGACCTTACTCAGTACATTTTCTTTCCTGCAAAATTCATGATTACTTTTTTCTTTATAGCGGAGTTATATTCCATTGTCTATATGAACCACATTTTTCATATCTATTCACCATATCTTGTTGGACACCTGTGCTGATTTAATAGCTATTGTGAATAGAGTGCAATGAACATGGGTGTGCACATGTCTCTGTACTACTGTAGTGAGACACAAATTCCTTTGGTTATATGATAAAAAATGTTATAGTTAGGTCATGTGGTAGCTCTTTTTCTAGTTTTCTTAAAGAAACCTCCAGACTGAGTCCAAAGTGACTGTAAAAATTTATACTCCCATTAACAGTGTAGAAGCATTCTTTCTCCACATTCATTTCAGCATTTGTTGTCATTTTTATTTCCGATGATGATGATCATTGTGACTGGGGTGAAGTTGAATCTTAAAGTAGTAAATTTTAACCTGCATTCTCCTGATAGTTAAGGATGTTTAATTGCCTGTTGTTTCTTGTATGTGGGTCCTAGCTTCAATTTTGCTGTTTTGTGTCTAAAGGCATGTGTCTGGAGAACATGTAGAAACTAGGAATCTAGGCATGTGCCATGGCTATTTTTAAATAAAAAGAGAGAAGAAAGGAAGAAGCAGAAAGTTCCAGAAGATAATGGAAGGGGGGGGCGATGAGGAGGTGCGGAAATGAGGTGCACATGAAGAAGCTACATGGGGGCCAATGATTTGTAATCAAAGTAAGAAGCATAGTAAGAACAATGTTAAGAAATAGGAGAGGGGGTGGGATGGTGAGAGCTAAATATTTAAGAGGGGATGTTGGCGGGGGAGCCAGAAAAACTAGGAATGGGGAAGGACTAACCAAAAAAAAAAAAAAAAAAAAAAAAGAATTTACCTACTCTTGAGAAAAGGATAGGTTAAGAAATCTAATATAATCCCACTAATTTATATGCTTATTAAAATATAATTTAACATAAAAGGAGTTGAACAGAGGTGATCTCTTTAGGTTAATAGGAGGCATGGATTATTAAATAAAAATCTCAGTGCCAGACGTGGTTACCTCCCTATGAGCTATTGGGGAGCTGCAGGGATACCCAAAACAATAAAAGTTATTGTCATGGCTTTTGGGTGCTCTCAATTACTAGATGGTAAGATCCTACTGCTGAAGACACCACACACTTTTGTTGCAGGATATAAATAAATCAAACCTGAACTGACCAGGAATCAACCCCGACCCCTTCTATCTCTGCTGGCTAGCTTTCATAGTCCTTAAATGGTGCTATATAGACTGCTCAGGAGGAAACAAAATCAATGTTCCCTCCTAGTACTGCAATATGCATGTAATATAGCTCAGATCTACCACAGAAGACATGCCTACTAGTGCAATAATGACAAGACTATTTATGAAGGTAACAATCCACTCTCTTGATTTATATGAATGCTTATCTACAGGAGGGAAGTCATACCTGATACCAAATACATGATCAAAATCCAAGGCTGGGGAAGTCAGAGGGAAAATGGGAGAACATTTATATCTATAGGTTGTTCTGCTCAAAACCTTGGTCAAAGGAACTTCTTATCGTGGTGGGTAGTAGTGAAGGCAGAGACTCACAACTTCAAATGATGAGAATATGTGACTAAATTTTAAAAGCTGAGTAGCTACTTTTCAGATTGGAATTCACATGAAACAAAGCCTGAAATGATTTACTTGTAGGGAGGTATGTTAGGGTCAGTTCCCATGAGGCAACCAGGATTAGGTTAACTGTTCAATTACTCTGCAATCCTGGTAGGAACCCTGAAACTAGGATGGCCCTGTAATACCCCAGAAGTAGGGCCAATGTAATGGGGAATGGTTGCAACACACATTGTAAAGAAATTCAAAGCAAGTTCTTCAGGTAGAGGAGGATTTTATATTTTGGAAAAATTAAATCCATGACTGGATCTCTGATATGATTACCAGATTCATACCTTTATGGCATCTGGAAGAACAAGGATTTTACTAACAAGAGGCTTAACAGGATCAAGTATTTCTTGTAAGTTACGCTGCTACTTCCAAGGTTGATGGTACAAAGACACTATTAGTTTCTAAACTAATAAGTAAATAGTAAGAGGAGGTTATAATGACCCACACATTTAGATATATTTAGTTTGCTAAGATAAGAGACATAAAGATCGTCAGAGAATGAGGAGAAGCAACTAGGATAGGACCATAAAAAAGAGGCAAAAGAGCAAGTTCTGATGGTAGAGAACAGTTCATACGCAAATGAATCAGGGTATCAGAAAGGCCACAAAGTAGTATTATTAAAGCTTTACAACTACACTTTTAATTCAGTTGTTTTATACTTGACCAGACACACATTTGTGGTTTTGCTAGCTTCTTGTTTAAATTGCACATTACTTTTTATCATATGTCTCTAAAGCATTTACCATGCAATGACATTATAGTTATGAACAAAAAGCAGCCTAACTCTTAAGTGGACCCAAACTGCTGAAAGCGTGTCCAGGTCCATTTCTCTTGGACCTGTACTTCTGAGCAAGTGCCTTGTTCATTCATTATTGAAACAGTATATCCGTTGTGAAATGTGGAAGTAAAAGTCAGACCCTTATCATATCAGAGAATATTAGCCCCTCTGCTCCCTAGACCTAGATAAACTCACACATACACAGGTATAAGCAGGTGTTATAGATTGCTCTTGTTGCTTTCAGTAAGTACAATGCTTTCAGTGCCTTGATGGTTTGATATGCAAAATCATGCAAACATACACTCAAACCCTTTCTGGTTAGAAGGACAAGAAAGAATCCCGAGTGATTAAGATCATATGCCCAGGTCACAAAGGTAACATATGGTCCAGGGAGCTTGTTTACAAAAAAATAAACTATAAATAGTAACATTATAAATAATAACATTTTGGTTGCATGTCTCATGGCAATTGGGGTGCTCATTTTCAATATCTTTCAGTAGGTCAGCATATCTGGTCATGCTTATAGGAAAATTCTTATGTTTTGAGGACATTCTACTGCATGCCTACCGTTAACACACAGCATGCCATTACCAACAGAAATTTGCTTGCTTGAGATACAAATGTGCCAAAAGGAAAAATGCCTTCCTAGCTCATTTTGTTAACTATAGCTATGCTTCTGTTTTTGCAAATGAGGTATAATCTTGGTTCCTAAAATAAAAGCTTTACTTCTCACAAGATTTCTTCTTTTTGCACTGAATTTCTTATTGTCTACTATGTGGTTCTTATTGTCTAAAGGTGTAGACCCACTTTGTACCTGTGAAGTTGGAAGTCTGATCAAGAAAACTAGCACATTGGCAGATTCAGAGTAGAAATAGAGAGATAACCTTGGTCTCTGAAGGCAATTGTGAAGAGTTTTGGAGCCCCTATATAGTAGTAGCTTTTTCTGTTATGTGAGAAAAATAAGTCCATTTTAAAAACTATTAATGGTATTGCTTTATGTTACTTGTTGTTAACCACATTTTTATTTTTCTTTTTATATAGTTTACTTTTATTATTTAAAAAATATTTTTATTGAGCTTTTGTACAATTAACACAAGAGTTCTTAAAAAAGTAAGACCCCCTCCACCATCAGTGTCCCCATATACCCCGAACCTGGGCCTCATGTGTTCTTCCATACATGTTAAGTCCCATTTAGTCACACATTTTATCTGGATGTACGTCAGTGAAAGTTTATCTGCTGAAGTCTATTCAGCCTATCTAGAAATAGTAAGGAAGGTCTAATCTCCCTCTTTCAACAGCAATCAATCTCCAGCAGTTCTCAGGCTAGGACTGGCCCACTGCCCATTTCCCTCACACCACACTGGGCCCTTGTTTGATTGAGTTGGGAGGGGGAGGAAGGGACATACAGAGGAGGAGATGAACTAAGGAGAGTAGGAGATGGGGGAGGTGGTGTTATGGAGGAAGGGGAATAATGGGGGTTCTTAGACTGGGGAGGGAGGTTGGATGAGAAGAGATGACTGGGTCATGGGTAGCTTGGGAAGACAGAGGGAACTGTGTTGGCCTGGGAACCCCTGAGAAATAGAAATACAGTGTCTAAACATTAGTGCATGTGTATACCTGGGGGATGTGTGGCAAGGAGCATAGTGCCAGACAGAAGAAATCTCCCTTTGAGTCATTGGTCAAAGTAGTGCAAGAGACTCCCAAAATAACAGAAGCTATTGGCAGATCCCTTACTTATCACCTAGAACTCAGAGGTAAGACCCTATTGCTGAAGAAAGGTCATAATTTGGAAAATAATAGCTTTATTAACTAAATTATAATTTTCTCCAAATTTATCCATCCTTCCACACACATTTGTCATGTAATCCTCACTAAATAATGAAATCTAGAAGCTAAACAAGAGTCCCTCCCTTCCCTCTCTTGTTCAAGTGGTCATGATCATTAAATGCCATATCATCTTTCACAAATTGCTGTCAGATTTAGCTTTTGATCACCAGGTTTGTCCCGTTGGTCCAGGTTCTGATTTACTTTCATGTAGGCTATGGTTATATTTCATTACAAATCCTTCAGGTTGTCAGATCTCCTCTACCTTTTCATAATGGAATGAAAATTACCTTTCTGAAATGAAATACATTTATAAGCCAGTATAAAACAGTTGTTTCCTGTAGTTTTTGGAATAATGCCCAATGTCCTCAGCTCCTACTTAAGTTCTTCAGTGCTCTAGCCTCTTCTGACTGGCCTGACTGGTTTTCATTCAATTCTGTCCTGTAAACACTACATTTAAATAACCAGTCTCGCCACAATTTTGTTTGCTTTTAATACTTGGCACATCCCAATTTCTGTCTTTGGAGGACTCCTTCCTTACTTGTAAATTGTGAGACATATAATAGTACTTTATAATTCTATACTATGCATTTTGCAACCTCTTCTCTCAGGCTTTGATTTAATAATTAATTATGTACAGTTTATATCATTTTCTACATGTTTTCCTCATGAGTAACTTTTATAGCTAGTGTTTATCTATTAACAGCATAAAAGGGCTACTTGCCAGAGTGTCAAAGATTCTTCACTGTTTTTCATTCTTCATAGGTAGAGGAAAAAATTATTTGAGGTTTTCATATAATGTATTTTGATCACATTCACCCTCAGCTCCTCTCAAATCTGCTTCTCTTCCCTGCCCATCCATCTTTACATCTTCATTTAAAAAAATATTAAGACCAATTTGAGCTACACATATACTGGTGGGGTGGGAGCAGACATACTCTGGGCTAACCAGGGTTCACAGTCTAAGGAAAATTGACTTTCCTTTGCCCAGAATCTATCAATTGACAATTGTCCTTCAGCAAGAGATGCATTCATGCTTACCTCCCTACTCCATCCTGGGATTTTGTCTAGGTTGAGCAGGTCTTATGTATACCATCACCACTGCTGTGAGTTCATATTGGTGACTGTCCCACTATGTCTGGAAATCACTGTTTCATTGTAGTCATCTACCCTCCTCTGGCTCTTCCAAGCTTTCTGCTTCCTCCTTTGCAATGACCCCTGATCTGGGGAGGGTTATGATAAAGATGACCCATTTAGAGCGTATCAGTTCAAAGCCTCTTATTGCCTGCAAACTGACTTGTTGTGGGTCTCTGTGTTAATCACCATGTACTGCAAAAAGAAGTTTACTTCATTCATAGAACATGGAAAAATCAAGCTGGAACTGACCTCAAATCTTCATTCCTTCTTTCTAGCTTGCACAGTGCTGAAATACACTATGTAAGTTCCTGAAAAGTAATCATCAATCTTACCCAATTGTGAACCCCCTGAGATACAATAATGACTGGACTGACAAAATAAACCCAGTTGTGTAATGCAATGATGGTACAAATTTCAGGGGAATTAACAACCACTTTCTAATTTGATTTAAGACCTGCTCCACAAGATGTAAAATACCTGGCACTGTTATCAGTATCATCCTAGAATTTTTTTTAGATTTATTTCATTATTTTGTACTAGGGATTAAGAATAGACCACTGAGAATGCTATGTAGGTTCTCTACCACTGAAGCATATCTCAAGACCTCCTAGTTGTTAAATGTTATATTTAAATTTAAAATATCATATTTTAAAATTAGGTATAAATTATCAGTGCAAACCTGTAAGCACTGCACATTTGGTTTGGGTACCATTTCAAACTGTCATAACCAATCATGTGGGATTAGCTCAAAAAAGATCAACATTTCAAGTGGATGTTTTATGATTCATGGATATTTCAAGAAATGTTAGAATATCCAAATGACTCTGCACAACTAATGTTCTCCAACAACTTTATAGTACAAAATAAAGTATATTGATTTTCATTGTATTGTGTCTTTCAGGTGATCTCAAAGGATGTTATTATTTATAGTATTTGTTGCATTTGTTACAGAATTTAAGAAACCAAATTCCACCTGGAGAACTGTGCTTTATTTCATGCAGGCAAAATTTGATGAATATGTATGATTGCATATATTTCTTTGACTTCATGTCCTGTCTTTCCTTGGTTACTAAGAACCACTTAAACTAGTTTTTGAACACAAATTATCTAGGAGTTCATAGAGTAATTTGGTTTCTGTAGTATTTTCTTATTCGTATCTGTAAGACAAAATTTTTTTTGGAAGCGTTGATCTTAATGTATGATATAATGTAGAAATTACAGACTAAGAGACTAGATCATCTATTATCTCTGAGGAATTATTATTCATTATTTTACAAATTATGGTAAAACTGAAAGACTAGATTGTGGATTTATGAAAATAGATTCAAACAGTTTTGTTAGCAACAAATAAAACTACATTGAGACCATATGCCTTTGGAATATCTTTCTTCTTTTTAAAATATTGATTGAGAATTTCAGACATTCGTTTTGATCATATTCAGACTCCTTCCCCTACTTAACCCATGCTTTACTATCTCCCCAGCTCCATGTCCTCTATTATTATTTTTAAGGCCTGTGCAGTCTAATTTGTTTCTTCAAATGCTCTTGGGAATGGATACAACCACTGGCCCCAGGTCAACCTACTTGGTGTCACACCTTTCCAAAAAATTGACTTTCCTCTCTGCCCAAAGTTACCAATTGCCAGTAGGTCCTCAGCTAGGGCTGAGGCTGCTTGCCCACCTTCTACCTTACCTGTTAGGATTTTGTCTGATTTGAGGTTTTATAGTTCTTGTACGTGATGTCACACTTACATATGTAACTGCTCATATGCTGCCATATGTGTAAATGTCTGGAAAATGTACTATCTGGCTCTAACAATCTTCCTGACCCCTCTTCTGCAGTGGTCTCTGAGCATTGAGAGGAAAGACTGTGACACTGGTATCTCATTTAGGGCTGAACATCCACAGTCTTATTTTTTTTGCACAATGATCAGTTGTGAGTCTCTGTGCTGATTGCCACCAGCAGCAAATGAATTTTCTCTGGTGAGAACTGAGAGATGCTTTAGTTTATGGGCATAACAAGAAGTCATTAAGCATCAGTTTAAACTTTCCATTTAGCAGAATAATAGTAGTAGGGTCTTCCTTACAACACAACACATGACCTTTCTAGCCATAGTTTTTGGCTCCACTAACAGTGGAAGGTACAGGCTCAATTCTGTGACGTGTCCATTATGTCCAATAGGCCAGCTACTATTGTAGCTAGCAGAGCTCACATCTTAGTAAAGATGATGATTTCTTATCTCTTCTGGTAACATGCATAGCACTTTCTAACACTGCAGAAAGATAGAGAGCTGAGATAAAGCTTTGAGGTCAGTACCAGAATAATTTCTTTGTGTTTGTTCTATAAATCACTTATGAGACCAGTGGTAGAAAGAAACTGACCCATTGAAAACAAAAATGCAAAACAAGTGAATGGACGTTGTCTGGGTTTATCCTATCTCAGTTTGGGAATCCAGATTGTCACAGAATCAATGAGAAAATGTTGATGACAAGGATGTGTAGAAGACTAATTTTTCTTTAGAGTAGTATTTTTCCATGTGCTTTTGTTAGTGCAGGGAGGATACATTTCAATAAGGAGGATAACATATTTATGATAGTATATTTCACATTCCATCCCTAACTTTTCAAATACCAAGTGTTTAGTTCTCTAGACAATTAAAAGTACTTTCCTCAGTTTCAGTAGCCTTCCTATGTTTATGAGCACTTTTTTGATGGGGAGAATTAAGAACTACACAAAATTTTCATTAAAATCATAATATACTTTGTGTTTTAAATAAATCAACATATCCAATGTTGAGAAAAATACAAAAAGTTTATGCACTAAAAAATTTTAACTGGACATAATTCCATTTAAAATAATGCTATAAAGAAGGAAGATTCAGGAGTTCAAAGGTTATCAAAGCCAAGGCCAACTCAGAGATCTAAAAGAATAAGCAAAGTTGAGATCTTATGTGAAGTCCAGAAGGAAAAGCCCAAATTCAAAAAAGAATGGAAAAATTTCCATGTCACAAAAAAGGTGAAAAAATTCAAGCCCACCAAACTGGCCTTACAGAGAATATTCAAAGCAATACAGTAGACTGAAGGTAGGAATGACTAGGTCAAAGAAGTTACAGAAAGAAAATAAAGGAACATATAATTATGGAAACACAATATAGGACCAGAAGAACAAACAATTAAAATGACAGTATCCAAAACAAATCTTTCAATAACTAAAAATATCAATGGCCTCAAATGTCCAGTCAAAAGACACAGGTTAGTGGAATGAATTAAGAAACAAAACCCATCTTTTTGTTGCCTTCAAGAAACTTATCTCACCTTAAAGAACTGGCACAACCTGAGGATGAAAGGATGGAAAAAATATTCCAAACAAATGGCACTAAGAATCAAGCATGTGTTGCAATTCTAATATCTGACAAAATATACTTCAAATTAAAACTAATCAGAAGAGACAAACAGGGTCACACCATTCTAATCAAAGGAAAAACTGATCAAGAAGATATCATGAACATATATGCACTAAACTCTGGTGCACTCAATTTAATAAAAATAGTACCACAGGACTATAGAATACAGATAACTCTAAATCAGTAATAGTAGGACTAGTTGACTTTAGTACCCCACTATCTCTAATTGACAAGTCAACTGGACAAAGAAGAAACAGACACCTGAATTAAATGACATATTACATCTAAAGGACCTAACAGATATCTACCACTGTCAGTTTTTTTCACCTATGTTCTACATATATTTATTATTAATTTCTTAGTAATCTTCAGATTTGTGCTTACAAGTGATTAAGAATGATAAGATTCTTATTCTGAAACTTCGTAGTCTCATCACCCTTTATTCCAGGATAGCGAGGAGGCGTCCTTTTGATTATAACAACTCTGATCTACAGCATTCTCTACTTAGAGCTCTTATTTTATTACAACTTAATGCGCCAATCAAGACTCCTTTGGAAAGAATGTGTGATCAATTAGTGATGCCTACTTTGGACTCAGAATAGGAACTGCGAGAGTGCTGTATATTTGCTAAAATTGCCCACACAATATTCAACTCTGTGCAGAGCATATGTCCCACCTTGTTTTCATACAGTGCCGCCATCTACAAAGCTATCTCTACTCCTTGAGTATGCCATTCCTACCTCTGTCTCTTCAGCTGTTTTCTTAATATTTCAACTAGAAAAATCCTACCCTACACTGTTAGAGATACTCAGAAACAATGATTTTAATATATTTGAAATGAAGTTTAAATCAATGTCTGCTGAATTCTCTGAAAACCTGTTTTTATGAGAAATTACCATGAATAACACAGTGTCATGTAAAGGCCCAGCTTAATGAGCCAGAGTGTGGCTGATACCTACTGGGACTGGGCAGTCCATTTCACAGTAAACAGAGACCACATTCTTAGACAGTTGTGCCTGCATTTCATATCCAAATACACAATGGCTAGCCTCTTGTAGGTGCAA
This sequence comes from Nannospalax galili, assembly GCF_000622305.1. NCBI lineage: Eukaryota > Metazoa > Chordata > Mammalia > Rodentia > Spalacidae > Nannospalax > Nannospalax galili. The sequence continues at coordinate 7,911,790 of NW_008330777.1, forward strand.
AGGCAGAATCATAATGAGCTCTTGGGCCTAAAGGACTAAATTTGATCTCTACCCTCTGAGTTGGTTCTGAGAGTAGAAGTGAGAAATTGGCACATTTTATCAGATTCTCTCAAATTAAAATAATCCTCTGTATTTGAATGAGGCATAAACAGCACATTTTAAAGCAAAACAATCTGTGGCTCAAGAAGTCAAACAAGAGTCAAAGTCATATTTGTTTCCAGACTTACATTTTTCTATTTTGCCAGAGTTTCTTATTACAAGGACAAGGAGCACAACATCATCTTGTGAATGATAAAGGCACTAGAAGCAGGAGATAAATGAATATAGATAGTAGGGCATTCTTGAGGTCTTAAATACTATATGAAGAAGTCTGAGTTGTCATAGGCCATGCAGGATTACCAAAATCATGAAGGAAATAATGTTATTACAATTATAAAGAGAAACTGAAGATTTAGAGGGGAAAAACTCTAAGTAAAGAACGTTAGAGATCCATTGAGACACTAGCAGCTTAAATTAGGAATACAAAGTATGAGAGTTTTAGTGTTAATGCCTTTTGTTTATTTTAGGGTCTTTCTGGTGGGGAGGGAGAAGACTGTGGAGGATTGGGCCCAGGTTTTTATGCACACTGAACAATTGTTCTACTACTGTTTATATCACCAGCTCTAATTTTTATTTTAAATTTAGATATACTAAAATTTTATAAATATAAAACTAATGTTATTTTGGATTTACAGTCTGCTTTTATTACCCAAGAAGTAGATGCAAGTATTTATCCAGTCCTACATCATTCATGAAATATCTAATAGATGTCAAAAAGTAAGCTTTTATTCATTATAAATCTGTGAACAGAACCACAAAGCCATGCTCTTTCTCAAAAGAAAATGTAATACTTCCACTTCTAAAGTAAGGCCAAGGTTAGAGTTTAACAGCAGTTTGGAAATTAAATTAACATCGACCATTAATCTTTTTTTCCTTAAGGCACCACTTTGATTTGCTATCGCTCCAAAGAAATTTTTTCTGTTATCTTCTATAATTCATAATTAGTTCACTATAATTTGAATTTAGCCAACCTGTATGTCCTTGTCTCTTCTTGAAAACAACTCTATTAATAAATAAAAATAAATTGATATATCTTATTTAATCACCATTTTTTTTTGCCATTCATTCTATCTTTGTGTGCTCATAGGATTCCCATAGTTGAGCTTAGCTTTGAAGTGGCTCTGCTCAAATTTCAGTCTGTGAGTAACTGGGCAAGTTTTATGACTTCCTGCTGCCTTGTCTTCTTCACTAGGTTTGGAGGGTTTCAGCAGATAATATGTAGTAAATTTTGTAATCAGAGCCGGTAGGGAATCAATTATTAAATATTATCAACATTGTTATTTTGGTTAACAAATCTGATCTGCTAGGCAAGTAAGGTTTCTTAAAATGCAGGAGTTACAGATATTTACCTTCAAGTTTTACAATTTGTTTTAATTGAAACAGTGGTGTCTTATCTTTGGGTGGGATGTTTTGGAAGAAGAGAACTTGGTTAATAGGTTTAGTTTTTGAGAAGTTAAGGACATATGATATTTCTCTCTAAAGTGGTCCATAAGTACATCTAAGATACTCTGTTTTAAAAGCTGTTTAAGCTATAAGGGCAGCTATTGATGTTTCAGTGTCTGTTGCCAGAGGACTCATACAGCATATCATAGTTGACATCAATGGAATCTTACTGACTTGACAGTTTTGCAGCAGAAATGAAATGCTGCGGCACACCCTGATTTTCCAATTAAAAGCTTAAAATCCTCAAAAGGGATTCTATTCTATGTAAGGATGCTCCTTACATAGGCCTAGCAATGGTACAAATAAAATTAAGGGCTTTTATCAATAGGCGAAATAAACATTAATCTGCTGTGATAATCATGTTTGAATAAATCATACTATTTTTGAGCAAATAATGTCATTTATAAATTATCTGCTGGAATGCAACTTTCTTTTCTCATGACAAATAAGGTATGAGGGGAGTCTGATGAAATTTACCTAGAAATATTTTCATTCCTATTATATAAAATCACATCTTTTTTTTTTTTTTTTTTTTTTTTTTTTTTTTTTTTACCACAAGGAAAAAGCTTCCCTTTGATTTTTACTTCTTCCTGAAGCGTGACCAGGGTGGCCTTCAACTCACAGAGATCCACCTGCCTCTGCCTCTCAAGTGCTGGGATTAAAGGCATGTGCCACCATGCCCTGTAAGATCACATCATTTTATTGCTTTCTGTTATAACTAATTGGGACTGGATTCATTTTTCTTTGTAAGCTAAAGTATATTAAGTTAAGAAGTTCTAGAGAGGGACTAGAAAAAAGTCAGAACAGGGCAAATTTCAAATGTTCATTTGAAAGTCCATTGGAGTTTCTTGACAAGGGCTTCCAAAAGCATCCCTCTATTGGGTTCTTCCTCATTTTTCTTTTGTCTTCCAAGGCTAGACTAGTTGCCTGGGAAGAGTGGCTGGATACTCAGATGAGGGTTTCTAGTTCCCTGTCTAGAATTTGTAATGCTAATTACTCTTGCCTTTCCTTCTCCTTCACATCTCCTATTCATGATTCAAGGACTTCCTGTTCCCCTTATAGATAACAGCATACAATTTGGGAGTCTTTTAGATAGACCCACTGAAGGGTACTCCAGTTGCCTCACCCTGTGTCCCTGTTCAGCATGGAAGAAGCCAGAGCCATCAGCATCCTTATTCCTTATTGGAAATTTGGGGTAACTCCTTCAGAGGATGGAATGATAAGAATAGGAGGTAGGAATTGGCTAGGCATTAGGGTAAAAAGACCTCAAAGAAATGTAACCAGTTTCTGGACTAAAAGTCAAAATGTACTTGAGTTCATTAGCAACATACTCTGTTCCAAAGGCCAAAAATGCCAAAAGCATTTGGGAGCTTTTATCTAATCCTTAAAAGATTTTAAGGTTACCTCTTTAGAGGGGGAAATGTTGGAGGGGAGGGAGTGGGCATGGATTTGATCAAAATACCTTATATGCATGTATAAAATTCTCAAAGTTTTTGTAAAAGTTAAAAAAAGAAGTTCTAGTGCTAGGTAGTCCTGCATAATAAACTTGTGATTGAAATCAGTGAATTATTTCTACTTGATCAGAGATGAATGTGTGTGTTTGGAGACCATGATGACCAGAAAAGACATATTGTTTTGCTTATAGTTCTGGAAGAAAGGTTTTTTAAAAAAGTAAATGAATATAACATTTAAATTAACTGAGCATATTTGATTATTAGGAATTTAATGGAGTCCATATAGATGCAGGTATACTTAGGAGGGAGGGCATGCTATCTAGACCTGCTACCTGGCTATTAGTAAGTTTCTCACTATTGTAGAAACAAGGTACTCCCTGAAACTACCTGTATGAATCATTCTACCTGGCTGGCTGGTGGGAATGGCTGGGCAAAACACAGGATAGAGCAAAAGTCAGCTAGAGCAAAATGGAGTTGCTTTTGCCATTTCAGTCTGATGGCAAGATTTTCTTTTTTTAAAAAAGACTGAATAATAATTTCTTCTCCTCCTTCTTCTCCCCCCACCCCCAGTCCACATTTTCTTCAATCAGTCATCTCTCAATGCTAGGTTGTCTCCAAACTTGGCTATTATGAATAATGCTCTAATGAAAATGAACATTTTAAAATTAGATTGCTTTAAAACTTACTGATTCAAGAATTTCATGCAATATATTTTGATCATAGCCAGATATTCAGATCCACCTCCCCCATGTCCTCTCACCTTGCTTACCTGCCCCAATTTAATCCTCTCTATTACTGTATGTCCTTTATAAAAAGGCCTATTGAGTCTAATCTGTGTTTCTCAAGTGTGCTTAGTGTCACAGGTCTATCCCCTGGAGTCTGGCCAACATACCAGGCATCATACCAGTTAGGAAAATTGACTCTCCTCTCTCTTCCATCATCCATCACATGCTAATAAATCCTCAAGTAGAGCTGTGCACTACTTCTAGGTGTAGCTGGGTTTATGCAACCAATGTCAGCACAAACACACTCAGTGAAGAGTTACATTAGCACATTTTCTTGTTTATCACCAAACTGGAATTCTCCCTGGTCCTTCCAACAAAAATAAATAATCACTGCTCTGTCAGCCATCTTGTTCTCCTAGTAGCCACCCAGCCCACCCTACTGCTCTAGGACCATGTGAAATCTGTCCTGGAACTTCAAATTATTCTAATCCCTAAAAGATTTTAGGGTTATGTCTTCAGAGTGGAGAATGTTAGAGTAGCAAAAATCCCCATTAAAAAAAGAAAGTACATGAAGTTTTCAGGAAAAAGTGGTGTGGAGATATGGGAGGTTTTGGAGGGGAAGTAGTGGGCATGAATTTGATCAAAACACCTTATATGCATGTATGAAATTCTCAATACATTTCTTTTTTAAAGTTAAAAAAATAGCTGGGCATGGTGGCACATACCTTTAATCCCAGTCTTTAATCCCAGAGGCAGGCAGAGCTCTGTGATTTCAAGGCCAGCCTGGTCTACATAGTGAGTTCCAGGCCAGCTGGGGCTACAGGGAGACTCTGTCTCAAAAAGACATATAAACAAACAAAAAATAGTTGCACCTA
>NW_008330777.1:7916452-7937015 GCF_000622305.1 Nannospalax galili
ATATTACTTTTATGTGTATGCATGTATTGCCTGCATGTGGATAAGTGCACCTATGTCATGCAATGCCCAAGGAAGTCAGAAGAGGCTATTGGATCCCCTGGGACTGGAGTTATGGACAGTTGTTAGCTGCCATGTGGGTGCTGGGATTTGAATTCAGGTCTTTTGCAAGAACAATCAGTGTTCTTAACCACTGAGCCATCTCTCCAGCCCCTTTTATACCTCATTTGCCCATCAACCGAAGGTGGGTCCAAGACTGAACACCAAGAACCATTAAACGGACCATACCTCACCACTTGGGCATGCAACAAAGAAGTAAACATCCACTCAAAAAGACAAGACCACATACCCATATTTAGAAACGCCACCACTGCCAGCTCCAATGCCAAGTACTTATTGAAAAGAAATGTAAACAACATGAATAACCAAGACAATATGCTGCCTCTAAAAATTAGCACCTCTATCAAAATGACTCCTGGCAATGGAAACCTAGGTGATGCACAAGAAAAAGATTTCAAAACAGTAATTATAAATATGTTTATGGAACTCAAGGACAGTATGGATAAAGGACTGAATGAAGACCCTGGGAAACCAGTTGAATGAAAAAAAAAATTCAAGACATAAATTAAAATTCAATAAAGAGAATCTATGGAGAACAGACAAACTAAAATAAAACTTGAAATGAAAAACTCAGGAACTCAAACAAAAAAGCTCAGCTGAAAGGACCAAAAAAGGATTCAAGGAAACAGAATAGAGAATATCAACCTTGTCTTGATGAGGTTGAAGAAATGTATTGCTTAACCATAGAAAATAGCAAATCTACAATAACCCAGGAATGGCATATGCAAGACCTCTGTGAAGACCAAATCCACAAATTATAGGTATAGAAGAAGGAGAAGAATGCCTGGTCAAAGGCACAGAAAGTATTTTCAAGAAAATTTCCAAAATCTAGGGAAAGAGACACTTATCAAGGTACTAGAACATACAGAAGACCAAGTAGACAGTACTAGAAAAGAAACTCCTTACATCATGTAATACTCAAAACTCTAAATGTACAGAACAACAAAAAAGATATTTAATGTGTAAAAGATCAAGTCCTATATAAAGGTAGGCCCATCAGAACAACATATGACTTTTCAATAGAGACTACGAAAGCTGAAGGACTTAGGTGGATGCCCTAAGGGTCATGAAAGAACACAGATTCTATCCTCTACTACTATATACAACAAAACTATCACTTATAACCAAAGGAGGAAAAAAAATTTTCCATGAAAAAAAGATTTAAAGAATTTGTAACCACGAATCTAGCTTTAAAGAGAATAGTCAATGGGATACTTTCGTTTGAAGAGAAGATTAAACTCTCCCAAGAAGACACAGTTAATAAATTAATAGTTCAAGAATAATTAACCAAAAGAGATCTATAAAAACAACACTACAAACTTGTCTTTTTATTTTGACAAACATTTAGACTCTGAAAAACCTGTAAGTACAAGGCACTCTGCTGTACTTCTTCCTTAGATTCTCTCATTTTTTAAATATTTGCCCTAATATACATTTACTTGTGCCCTTTTATATATTTGCAGGTGATTATTATAGGTTTCCTAAATCATTTCAGAGTAAATTGGAAATAGTATGTCCTTTAGCTCTATGTTACTAATTTTCAAGAGCAGGGCATTCTCTTAATTAACTTGTATGTACCTCACAATTATCAAAATATAAATTATAATCTCAATTTTAAAAAAAATTGTTTTTATCATTTTTAATTATGTGCCTTTATGTGCATATAGGTACATGAGTGCAGGTACATGCAAAGGCAAGGGGCATCAGATCTCCCTGGAGGTAGACTTTTGGGCAGTTATGCTCTGGCTGATATGGGTACTGGAAACCAAACAGGATCTCCCAGAAGACAAATATGTAATCTTAACTTCTAAGCCATCTAACTAACGCCTATAGCCTTGATTTAATCAAGAGTTTTTTATCCACATTTCATGAGTCTCAATAATATTTTTCATAGCTGTTATATTTTCTGGTCCAGGATATAATAAAAAAAAAAAAACATACACTACAACTAGCAATAAGCTTTGTTAATCTCTATTACTCTGAAAATGTGCTGTGGGCCTTATTTTTCTTGAACGTGGGTTTTTTTTATTTTTTTATTTTTTTATCTGTTTTGGAAGTATATATTATAGTCAATTTAAAAATGTACCTCAAGTTGGATTTTTCTGGTATTTTATTATAATAATGGTTAGAGTATTCACTTTTTCCAGAATGCCAGGGAAACATTATGAACTACTGAAGTCATTCACAGGAGACAAAATGTAGGTTTCTTCTTATGGCTTTATATCAGGAAATATGGAGATGGTTTGTCAAGATGTTGGTAATGATAAATTGGATTTTGTGTCCTACATGGGACCTGCCTGTGGGGGTTTCATGGCTGTGAAACTCTTTTTTGTCCTTTGTTTCAAAGTCATCTATAGAAATGGACACAAATTGACTACACAGTTATTTGTCTTCTCATTTAACTTTCAACTCTTCTTTTTTTTTGTATCTGCTGATGTTTTTCTAACACAATTACTGTTTCTGTACTTTGTCATTTAATGACAATGAAAAACTATATACTTGCATGTATGTGTATCATATAGGCCAGGGAGTACTGTATCTCCAGTGAGTTAAATTCAATTATTATCATTTATTTGAACTCTCAAGGGGTCTTAGATAGGCCACCATGAGCTCCTTAAAGTGATTTTTATAGTCTCTTGAAAGTTTCCTCTTCTTTGAGACTTCCTTGTTTCCTAGAATGACTCATTCACACCTTTATCATTAAAATCATCCATTTAAAGACTTACTTCCCTTCATTGAAAAAGTTTATTTTTTATGTAAACAAATATTTGACCCCCAGATGTTCGCATTACTGATATGTAAATTATTTTGACTTCTTCAATAGAAAAAAATGAAAGAAGATACAGGTCACTGGTATTTTCCTTATGAGGCCAACTTGAGATTTGTCCCCAGCTACAGATCTACAAACAACAAGATCAGGTAGATTTGGGAGAAATATGAGCATGTCTTTTGAGAGTCATGTTTTGGGAAAGTGTATGATTTGAGCTTTAAATATTAGTTTCTTTGTTGCACTATGCTAAGGAAACCAAGCTCTGTTTTTTTTTTAATAATATTTAAAGAGTTAATAATTGAATACCTTTCTCTGTGGAGAAAGAAATCTAAAATATATTTTCCTCCATGTTTTGAATCAGAATTTGAGTGGTTAGATAAAAAAAATAAATAACCTTTAAATTGTCCTATTTCCAAAGAAGGGATACAAAGTTATTTGTTTATAGTCATGGAAACAAATTATAAAATGGTGTATCCAGGTCTGTGCCCACAAACCAAAGTATAGGTGATGGTACCACCACATTGCTGCCAAGCTGGGCACCAGGGAAATGGTCAAGACGGACCCCAAGGCCATGCAGGACATCAACTTGGTGGAGTCACTCTTGCAGCAGATTCTAGGCAAGTTTCAGACCATGTTGGACCAGATCATTAGGGAGAATTAATGACATGAGCAGTCTCATTGACTACCTGGAGTAAAACAAAATGCACCTCATGACCCAGGCCAGGATGGAAGAACTAGAGGGTAAAAACAACATAGCTGCCACCTCAAAGAGCTGAAGATTGCTGACAATTTACACTGAAACCCAGCACAGCATTTTCCCAAGCCAAGAGAAAACCAAGTGGCATTTTGCAACTAACTACTGTGTATGGACAGGTCTTAAAAAGTGTGTGTTTATTTTTTTTCTTTAGTTCTTTTGTTGAGCTTTTGCAGCTTCGTACACTTCTTAATCAAATTCAGACCGTCTTCCATCCATGTCTCCCTAATCCCACCACCAAACCTCATGTATTCCATGATACATGTAAGTTCTATTCATTCAGGAATTTGTACACATGTGTCTTTCAATACAAATGGTCCACTGGAGCCCAGTCAGTCCATCTACTCATTGTATGTAAGTCATTCTCTCCTTCACCCAGCAGGAATCATGCTCAAATAGTTCTCAGTCTAGTGCCGGCCTACCACCCATTTTTCTCCTCCCCTCTGGGACCTGCTCAACTGAATTGACATGAGTCCTGTACTTGACACCACCATTACCACTCTGCCCCTTCTTCCACAATGGTCACTGAGCCGTGGGTGTATGAGGGCCCACATAACAGTCCTATCTTACACTCTACAGTCTCTTATTCTTTAAAACTTGGTCAGTTGTGGCCTTCTGTGTACATTGCACTCTGCTGTATAAGGAAGCTTCACTGATGAGAGTTAAGGGATGTACTGGCTTTCATTCCACCCCTTATTCTGCTATGTTCCATTAGCCTTGGTTGTAGAGGCTCAACTGTAGATGTGTTGCCCAGTACTGGGCATTTCTCAGATGTATGTTTTCTGTGTCTGACCAAATGACCAGATGTGCAGTTCTTCAGTAGCCTACATCTGTTGCAAAAAGAAGCTTCTTTGGTGAGTGGTGTATGGTATACTTGTCTGTAAATATAAAAATTGATATTTAGCATATAGTAAGATGTTTCATTTGTCTTGAGATATGAAAGAGATAAGGTTTTCTCCAGTATCTACATCTTCTGCCATGTGAGTTAACACTGCCATCCGTGAGCTCCCTCTCATTGAAAGGGCTTCAAGTTCAGGTAGATAGCTGTTGATTGACCCCTGATAACAGTGCCACTGCTGCACCAATAGAGGGAGTTTGCAATGCTAGTCATTATGGTTTATTAGGTTTTAGGGCTGGGTTGGACCATTGATTGTTTTTCTTCCTTGGCAGTTTGCATATCATCACCTGGCATTAAGATAGCCGAACTTCAGTTATGTCTTCCAGGTCAGTTACTGCTCCATTTTTTCAAATCCTGCACCCTAAGTATATCCTGTCCTCCAAAGTAGGATTTTATCTGCTAGTTCTGGGAGATAACCTAGAGGTTTGGCAGTATCTTGTGTTATTTTAGGAGTCCCCTGGACCACCTTCACCAACCATTCTAAGGTTGGTCTCTTCTGTCTGGCACTGTGTTCCCTGACAAGCAGCTCCCAGTTGTACATATGTATAAATCTTCAGTCCTGTATGTGCATTTCTCATAGGGTTTCAAAGGCATCACTTTTCCCTCTAGGTTTCCTAGCCTCCCAGTATTCATTCTTCTCTACTTATTTTTCTCACATCCAACCTCCTTCCTCCCTCCTTAGTAACAGTGCCCCAATTATCCCCACCCTCCCCCAGTACCACTTGCTTCCCACCCTCCTCCCTCTCCTGACTTCCCTCCCTCTATCATACTATGGCCCCTTGTATGTCCCTCCCTCATCTAGTCCCTGCCGAATACTCCCTCTTTTCCCACCTTCTCCCATAACATCTGTTCCCTACTATCCTGTTTCAGGTTTTTTATTTTACTTTACCTCCATGTATCCTTTCCCTTTTCCTGGTTCATGGTGTTACATCAGAATTGATATACTCACATGTAAGGGATTGGTGCTACAATCCACAAATGAGGGAGAACACACATTGATTGCTTTTCTATGTTTGTGTTATTTCACTTAGTGTAACATTCTCTAGTTCCATCCATTTACCTGCAAATTTCATAATTTCATCTTTATTACTGCTGAGTAAGAACTTCATTGTGTAGATGTATATTTTCATTAACCATTTGTCAGTTGAGGGTCATTTAGGTTCTTCCATTTCTTAGCTATTGTGAAGAGAGCAGCAACAAACATGGATGTACAGGTATCTCTACAGTATGATGAGTCTTTTCGGTATATGCCAATGAGTGGTGTAACTGGATCATATGGTAGGTTCATTTTTAGATTTTCAAGGGTTCCCCACACCGTTTACCATAGTAGTTACACCAGTTTGCATTTCCACCAGCAGTGAATGAGTGTTCCTTTTTCTCCACATCCTTTCCAGGATTTGGAGTCTTTCATTCTCTTGATCTTAATCTGGTCTGACTGGGATAAGATAGAAACTTAAAGTTGTTTTTATCTGCATTCCTCTAATTGCTAAGGATGTTGAGCACTTTTTAAGGTGCTTCTTAGATATTTGTATTTCTTCATTTGAGAACTCTCATTCAGGTTTATTGCCCATCTTTCTACTGGGTCATTTATTTTCTTATTTCTTTCTTTTTTGAATTCTTTGTATATTCTGGATATTAATCCTGTTTCAGACGTGTAGTTGGTGAAGATTTTCTCCCTCTCAGTGGGTTTCCTCTTCCCTTCCTTAGTTGTTTCTTTCACTGTACAGAAGCTTTTTAATTTCAAGAGGTCCCACTTACTGATTGTTGACCTTAGTGCCTGAGCAGCTAGTGTCTGATTTAGAAAGTCCTTTCTTACACCTATATCTTGGAAGGTGCTGTCTAAGTTTTCCTCTAGCAGTTTCCGAGTTCAGGATTTATATTGATGTCCTTGGTCCATTTGGAGTAGACTTTTGTGAAGGGTGAAAGATAAGAACCAAGTTTCATTTTTCTGGAGGTGGAGATCCAGTTTTGCTTGTTGAAGATGTTATCTTTCCTCCACAGTATGTTCTTAGCACCTTTTTCAAATATCAGATGGCTGAAATTTTATGTACTCATGTTTGGGTCTTCTATTTTGCTCCATTGATATATGTGTCTATTTTTGTGCCAGTACCATGTTTTTTTTATGACTATAGCTCACTAATATAATCTGAGATCTGGTATGGTGATTCTCCCCAGCATTGTTCTTTTTGCCCAAGATTGTTTTGGCTATCCAGAGTCTTTTGTGATTTCATATGAATTTTAAGATTATTTTTTTAAGTTCTCTGAAGAATGTCACAGGTATTTTGATTGGGATTGCATTGAATTTATAAGTTGCTTTTGATGAGCTGGTCGTTTTCACAATATTGACCCTACCTATCCATAAGCATGGAAAGTCCTTCCACTTCCTAATGTTGACCTCTATCTCTTTCTTTAGAGTTTTGAAAATTTCATTATAGAGATCTTTAATATCTTTGGTTAGGTTTAATTTCTAAGCATTTTAACTTCTTTGAAGCTATTGAGAATGGGAGGGTTTCCTTGAGTGCTTTTTCTGATTGCTTGTTATTGGTATATAGAAAGGCTACTGATTTCTGTAAGTTGATTTTGTAACCTGCCACTTTACTGAAAGTCTTAATCATTTCTAATGGTTTTCTAGTGGAATTTTGGGGCTCTCTTATGTATAATGTCATATCATCTGCAAATAGAGATAATTTGAACTCTTCTTTTCAAGTTGGTATTCCTTTAATTTCCTTCTCTTTTCTTATTGCTCTTGTAAGAGTTTCAAGCATTATATTGAAAAGGAGTGGAGCCCTGTATGGATCCTGATTTTCATGGGGATGTCCCCAGTTTTTCTCCATTTAGGGTGATGCTGGCTATGGGTTTGTTGTATACAGCTTTAATTATTTTGAGGTATGTTCCCTCCAGACCAATTCTTTCTAGGACTTTTAACATGAATGCATGTTGGATTTTGTCAAAGGCCCTTTTTTCATCTATTGAGATGATCATGTGGTTTTTTGTCTTTAAGTCCATTTATATGTTTTATTAAATTTATTATCTTATGTATATTCAATGATTCCTGCATCTCTGGAAGAAAGCAGACTTGATCATAGTCGATGATTTTTATGATGAGTCAGTATAGGATTTTGCAAGTATTTTGTTGAGTATCTTTACATTTATGTTCATTATGGATATATGTTTATAGTTTTATTTTTTGTTGTAACTTTACCTTGATTTGGTATTAGAGTGATACTGGCTTCATAGAAAGGGTTTGGGAGTTTTCCTTCTGTGTCTATCTTTTTGAATAATTTAAGCAGTATTGGTTGTAAATTTTCTTTCAATGTCTGGTAGAATTCTACTGTGAAACCATCTGGGCCTGGGCTTTTTTTTTAGTCAGGAGGTTTTGTATCACTGTTTCAATTTCCTTATTTGTTATGGATCTGTTTAGGCTGTTGATCTCCTCTTGGTTTAATTTTGGTGGTGACCATGATCTTTGAAATTCATCCATTTCTTTTAGATTTTCAAATTTAGTGGAATACATATTTTTAAAGTAGTCCCTTAAAATGTTTTTGATTTTTTTTTTTTTTGGATGTCTGTTGTAATGTCTCCCATTTCATCTCTGATTGTTTTTCTTTTGGATTTGCTTTCTTTCTTTTGGCTAACTAGGCTAAGGTTCTGTTTATCCTTTTTAACATTTCAAAGAACCAAATCTTAGATTCATTGATTTTTTTGTATTATTTTCTTTGTTTCTACTTCATTAATTTCTTCTCTGATTTTTGTTATTTCTTCTTGTCTACTAGGTTTGGGGTTGGTTTGTTCTTACCTTTTCAGTCTTGAGTTGTACTGTCAATTTGTTTACAGTTCCTCTTTCTGATTTTTTTTTTTTTTAATATAAGCACCAAGAGCTGTAAAGTTCCCTTTTAGGTCTGCTTTTTGGTGTCCCAGAGGTTTTGTTGTGTTGTGTTCCCAGGAATACTTTTATTTCTTTCTTAATTTGTCTTGACCCATTCATTATTCAGGAGTGTGTTTTTTTGACTCCCCATGAGTTCTTTGGTTACTAGAACTTCTTTTGCTGTTATTTATAAGAATTATGGCATTGTGGACTGACAGAAGGCAAGAAATTATTTCTTTCTTTCTTTTTTTTTTTTGTATTTGTTAAGTTTTATTTTGTGGGCCAGAATTTTGTTAATTTTAGAACACCTTGCATGACCTGCCGAGTAGAAAGTATATTCTTTGATGCTTGGGTGAAATATTCTGTCTATGTCTGTTAGGTTTATTTCATGTAAAATGTCTTTTAATTAAGATCTGGACTTTCTTAATTTAGAAAAGTTTTAGTCTATAACACTATTGAAGATCGCTTCAATGCCATTGGCTTGAGACTCTTTTTCCTGTATGCCTATAATTCATAGATTATGTTGTTTCATGTTGTTGCATATTTCCTGAGTTTTCCATTCCTGTGTTTTTTTGAATTTCCATAGTCTTTGCTTAAGAAGTCCAGATCATTGTCTTTATCATCCAGTCTTGATATTCTATTTTCTGTTTCATTGTTTCTACTTGTGAGGCTTTCTCTTGTTGTTTCTAATTGGTTTATTGAGATTTTTCAGTTTTGTGTTCATTTCCATTTAGGTTTTCTTCACTATTTCTATCTCTTTACTGAATTCAATTTTCAAGTTTTGAGTTGTTTTAGATATTTTATTAAGCAGCATATGTTTACATTCTTGGGCTTCCAAGATAAGTTTATGCCTTTCCTCTTTGAGTTCTTTGACTATGTTTTCTTGAAGTTCTTTGATCATGTTTATTATTGTTCTTTTAAATTCTGCTTTCTTGGGTTCTTCAGGGGGGTTTCATTGCTATGCCCCTCTGTAGAACTAGTGGGTTTTGTTGGGTACATATATTCCTGGATTTTCAAATTGTTTGTGTTCTTGCATTTTGCCATTTTGGCATATGGATGTTATTTGTTGGTTATGTGTCCAACAGGAATTTCTCAAGTGCACCCTTATCACAGCCTGGTTAGTGTATAGAGTGACCCTCCCTCCCCCGCCAAGTTTCTCAAACTTGGTGTCTTCACATCTTGGTCTCTTGTCTTAATGGTTAAACACTAAAAGTTCTGCAGTTCCTGTAAAAAAAAATTCAGTATTCAAAGTAGAATATAGTTTGCTTTGTTTGAAGGTTATTTAACCTTTATATCTTTGTATATATTCTTATATCAGTATATATTCTATGTTGGATGATTATACAATTTTAAGGAAACATTTATATTCTTGGTTCCTAGGCCAAATATAACTTTTTGGCTCCATAACATTAAAACTTTGATTATGAGGTCACATACCATGGAATTTGATGTCACCATGATCTGGTAACAAAAACAAAGTTCAGCTGGAACGTGGAAGGATTGCCATATAACTCTGAATACTATGAATGAGATAGTTTTATTTTTGTGTCAATTTGGTCTCCTATGCATTTTCTGCTTTCAACCGGCACTCATTTTAATGTCATCAGGCAATTTTCTGCCTCCCCTCAAGAAAAACTGATAGCAATACATTTGCCATGAAACCCCAGGAGCCAATTTTATTTTTCACACCCACAAATTCTCTTTCCACAGTTATTCTATAAATCTTCATTTTCCTTATCTAGAGTTCTCTGACAGTACATGTCAGTGACTCCTTAAGGTTTTTTCCTGTTTGGCAACCCTTTTCACTAGTGGTTCTCCAAGGACCATGAAAGTATCTGGGAAATTTAACTTCCTATAGAACAGCAAAGACTTAGTTTTGCACTCTTGAACCTCTCTAGCAATGGTTCTAGTTGGTTTAAAAGTTTAAGGCTTAAAAAATAAAACCTAAATATAGACTGATAGGGTTAAAGTGATTTCACTATGACTGATTTTTTCATGGTTTTATAATTTAGATTTCATGATAAGATTTTAGTTCCAAGGATAACAATGGAGCACGTGCCTGTAGGTACATGGAATGATGTTTGCATTAATGTTAGCATATATAATGAGTTAAAATTTCTCAAAATTCTAAGTTCTGCCTGTACTGTTGCAGGATATATTAACTTCATCCAAACTTTTGATTGTAGGAATACTAAAATAATACCAGAGAAATTAGTGCATTTTTCTTACTTTTTAAAATGTATTAGTAGGAGTCTTGCTGAAGAAGATGGAGTATAAAGGGAAGGAAATAGAGATACACATACATTTAGGGTTTTTTTTGTAAAAAGTCTTGGCAAAAATTAACCAAACATTATCCCATTGTTCACTCTGAACACCCTTTGTCAGTTTCAGAAAAAAGGAAAATAAATACATATGAGTACTGTTTTGATTTCAGTTCTCTTAAATCATGAATCTTGCCAGAGAAAAGGAATAGGTTGTGAGTATGTGTAAATTGGAGAGATGAACATGTACACTACTTCAGTTTATGTATTCTAAGAAAATTATTTATAGCACACTTACTAAAATCAGGCAGTTTAACAATGCTACAATATTTTCTAGCATTAGTCCATATTAAGATTTCAGTTGTTGGGCTGGAAAGATAGCTTAGCAGTTAAGAAATTGGTTGCTTTTGCAGAGGACCTGGGTTCGATTCCCAGCAGTCACATGGTGACTAATAACCATCTATAACTCCACTACTAGGGTAATCCAACACCCCTTTCTTACCTCCACGGCAACGTATGACATGGATGCTCTTACACACATGCAGGCAATATGCTCATACACATAAAATAAGAATAATAAATGAAATTTTAAAAATATTTTAAAGAGTTCAATTATCTCAATACTGTCCTTATTTGTATTAGTACTGTGTAAGGAGAAGATACAATGTAAGAACATTTATCTGCCATGTGTGACACATTCTGAGAGATCGTTTTTTAAAAATCCCCATGTATTTTTTAAGTATAGATCATTTAGAGAGTGTATTTCAGTAAGGGATTGCTTAAATTGCTTTTAAAGATTGCATTTAGGTGGGCAGGACTAACACTGAAAGAATTTTATGCCCTGCTTAAGACAATTATAATAGCTTGTCATAATATTGATGATATTAATTGACCATGTTTTTAAATGTTATTTGTGAAGTTTCTTGTATGATAAAAATATTATTTCTTCCCTTAAGAACTCGCACTGTGTCCTTAATCATATTGAGATTCAGTAGTACTCTCTAATTCCATAGTTTCTTCTTAAATTTGTTTATGTATTAGATGTATATGAGTACCTGTGTGTGTTTATGTGCACATGTGTAGGCAAGAGTTATAATTCTAGTGTCATTGTCTATGACTCTGCACCTCACTGAACCTGGAGATTACTGATTAGATAGACTGGCTTGCCAGTGAACTCTAAAAGTCTGTCCATCTCTGCCTCCCATGTGGTGGAATTAGAGGTATCTAACACCCAGGATTTTACATAGGTTTGACATCTTCATAGCCCCCATATATTCTTCTATAGTGACAAATAGGTTTTCAAATGCAAAGAGTAACTATTTCTCCTTGAATCTTTATTTTCCCAATGGGATTTAACTATTCTCTATTAAATATTCAGAACAGTCTATTTTGGCTTAGAAGTTTGAAAACCTTCTAGCTAACATCTGTGTACATTTTATGTGTTCCCATAATTTCTTCCATTAATGCATAGCAAAAATGTTTGAAATGATTTTGTTCCCCTGTAAATTCAACACCCCTACTTTCATACCAAGATCTCTACTATCCTTTAGTGGCAAATGGATTCTAGAATCCAAGATTTTGATTTTGAATTTTTTCAATGACTTCTCAGTAGACAATGCTGAGGAATATTCAACAATGTATAACCTTAGATTAATATTTATTTACAAATTAAAACTAATAAGAGTAAAACTTAGTTTGATATTGCATATGTTTATGCATATTTATATATCATTGTATATACATATATGTTGTATGTGCATTTTTCAGTAGGACTTTGAACTAATATATCTTCCTCCAGTTGAAATACCTCCCTTTTCCCTATCTCCCAATTTTCCCATTGATACCATCCATCTCCTATTATGCCCCAATCTGGAAAACGTATTTCTGCCTTACTCCAGGGGTTAATTTGAATTTTGGGGGCTCCTGTGGTTAAATAAAGGTATATATTCCCATCTAAGATTTGGAGCAAAGATCCAATAAGGAGAAAGAACATATGTCACTTGTTTTTATGAATCTATAATATTTCACTTGCTATAACAGTTTCCAGTTCCATCCATGCTTGCAAGTTTCATTATGCTGTTTTGTTTACCACTGAGTAGAAATTCATTATATAAATGTACCACATGTTTATTATCCATTCATCAATTGATGTACATTCATGTTGTTTCCATTTCTTAGCTATTGTGAAGAGTAGCAAGAAACATGGTCTTGCAAATATCTCCATAGAATCATTAGTCCTTTGGGTGTATGTTCAAGAGTGGTATAACCAGTTCATATGTAGATTTAGTTTTAGTTTTTTATAAAGAGTTCTCCAAACAAATTTCCACAATGGTGGCACAGGTTTGCAAGCTCACCAACAGTGGAGGAGGGTTCCCCTTTTCACATCCATGCCAGCATTTGGTATTCTCCTGTTCTCTTGATCTTAGCCATTATGACTACTGTTAGATGAAATATATGATTTATTACATTTATTTACTTGTGTATATTGAGCCATCCCTGTATCTTTGGAATAAAGGCTACTTGATCATGCTGGGTGATCTCTTTGATTTCTGTCAATATGTGATTTGTGGGGCTTTATTTTTTAAGATTTTGTACATTTCAAACAATAGTTACTAATCAAATTTAGACACTCTTCCATCCATGCCCCCCCAATCCCTTACTAGACTTTGTGCATTCCATTATACATGCTATGCCCTATCTAGTCAAGCATATGTAAGCAGTTGTCCCTCAGTGAAAATTCATCCATTGGAGTCTAGTCAGCCTATCTAGAGATTGTAAGTAAGGCATACACTCCTTCACCTCATAGTAATTAGTCTCTAATAGCTCCCATTATAGGGCCTGCCTGACACCCATTTCTCTCCCTCCACTCTGGGCCCTTGTCTGCTTGAGCTGGCATGGGTCCCATGCTCTATGTCACCATTGACACAAGTTCACATGTCCAAGTTTCCAGTAGCCTGAAAACCTCTGCTTCCCTATGTTCATGAACCAGCCCTGGCTCTTACAGTCTTTCTGGCCCCCTTACCCCATGGTCCCTGAGCCATGGGTGGGTGAGGTTTAATATAGAAATCCTGTCCTGACACACATTCTTCAGTCTCCTATTCTTTAAAACTTGATCAGATGTGGCCTTCTGTGTACAACACACCCTGGTGCATAAGGAAGCATCACTGGTGAGAGTTGAGGGATACACTAGTTTTATCTCTGTCCCTTACTCTGCTGTGTTCCATGAACCTTAGGTGTAGAGGTTCAAGTGTAGATGTGTTATCTAGGACTGGGCATCTCTCAGATGTATATTCTCTGTGTATGGCACTGGGACTGGGGACAGAGGAGGGAGATCAGATAAGAGGGAAAAGATTAAAGATGAATGGATCTTGTGGGGCTAGGGAATCTAGAGGGAAATGTGATGCTGCCAAAAACCCCTCAGAAATGCTCATACAGTGTCTGAACATTAGGGCATATGTATAGCTGGGGGCTGTATGGCAAGGAACACAGTGCCAGACAGGAGAAATCTCCTTTTGCATGGTTTATGTGAGTGGTCCAAAAGACTTTTGGAACTACACAGACTATTGTTAGATCTCTTGGATATCTCCCAGAACTAGAAGATAAGACCATACTGAAGAAGACATAATTTGGATAACAGGACTTGGGGCAATGGAGCAGAAATTGACCTGGAAACTTTACCTGAAGTTTAGCCCTCATAATGCTAGATGATTATTTGCAAAGGGAGAGAATCTATCAATGGTCCAATACAGCCCTAAAACCCAATAACCATAATCACTGGCACAGGAAACTAGCTCTGTTGGTGCAGTAGTGGCGCTGTTATTTGGACGCAATCAATAACCATCTAATTGGATTTAGAGCCCTCTCAATGGGAGTGAGTCATGTGTGGTACTGTAAATACATCCAAATGTACATGACTGGAAAGGACATGAATTCTAGAGAAAACCCTATCTCTGTCATATATCTACACAAATGAAATTTTTAACATATGCTAACTATAGATCCTTTTATTTATAGACAAGTATACCATACACCACTCATCAAGGAAGTTTCTTTGCAACAGATGGAGGTTATTCGTGTTTTGTTGAGAATTTATACATCTGTGTTTGTTGGGGATGTGGGCCTATAGCTTTCTATTTTGTTTTGTCTTGGTATTGGAGTAATATTGGCATCATAGAAGGAGTTTGGTAGTTCTCCATCTGTTTCTGTCTTTTCAAACAATTTAACTAGTATTGGTTGCAGATCTTTTTTGAAGGTCTGGTAAAATTCTGCTGCAAATCCATCTGGGCCTGGGCAATTTTTTAGTCAGAAATTTTTTGCATTGCTTTTTCAATTTCCTTATTTGATGTGGGTCTGTTTAAACTATTAATCTCTTCTTGGTTTAACTTTGGCAATTTCAATGAATTTTGGAATTTATCCAGTTTATTTTTGTGAATTTATAAATTAATAATTTTTATGTTTACTATATACTGCATTTTTATTGAATTTTTACAATTTCCATACAATTTAATTTGATGACAATTATACATTTATATCCCCTTGCCCATTCATACCTCCCTACATTAACACCCCCCCACACTCAATTCAGTGCACTCTCTCTGGATAATAAAGCCTATAGCATCTAACCTGAATCCCCAAATGTTCTTCAGTATGGGTTCATCCACTGGAGCTTGCATAGGACTTGTGCATGCAGTCACCATTGCTGTGAGTTCATGTGAGTAACTGGCCAGCTGTCTGGAGCACTCCACCCACCCTGGTCATTCACCACCTCCAGCTCTCACAATCTCTCCACCTACTTCTTTGCAATGACCCCTGAGCCCTGAGCTCCAGAAGTCTGCCAGAGGTGTCCCATTCAGAGACAAGCACTCTTCAGCCCCCTTCTCCCTGCACATCAGAAAGCCATAAATTTCTGTGTCAATCATCATCTGTTTCATAAGGAAGCTTCTCTGGCAAGAGCCGATAGATACATTAATCTTCAACAGTGGGAGAGAACCTGATCCTGTACAGTCATGCTGATCATCCCTCTTGGGACTGGGAGTCCATACTACCATGAGGGTGCCACAGTTACATCTCACAGGAGGGGACCACAGCTCCAGCTCATAGGAAGGGACTATGAGTCCAGCTCACTGGAGGGGACTGCATCTCTATTTATCTTTCTTTTCGTAAGCTCTCAGGCTGTCTAACAGTGTTTCCTCTGCATGCATATAAGTACACTCATGTCCTGCAATGCCCGTGGAGGTCAGAAGAGGGCACTGGAAATTCCCCAGAACAAAGCTATTTCATTTGCCTGGCTAAATTTTTGCTCCTCTGCTTAAGATCTTTCAGATACAATCCTCAAAATGGAGGGGCCCAAGACGGTCGGGTGCCTGGGTTCCGTTCCTGCTTGCAGCAGAGATCCCCACTCATTTCTCAGCTGCTGAGAGGCTCAGTGCCAGTGAGCTCCATTGGGGAAGGCCGCCGTGGCCACGCAGGAGAAGCTCATGAAGGCCTTTGAGTCACTCAAGTCGTTCCAGCAGGAGCAGGAGCAGCAGCAGCAACTTCCATGACTATTGTTATCCAGGTGGTTGTTGACTTGTGAGATTTTTTTGAGGAACCATGTTATAAACACACAAGGGAAAAACCCTCTTCAAGACTCCTCTGATAGTCTTTCATCTTTCATAGCATAGGTTTCCTCAATCATCTGCAGCTTCAACTTGGCCATGATCATGTTGGATTCATGTAGGAATTCTAACTTGAGGGTCCCTTGGTCCATGACAGCAGTCAAATGCTTGTGCACTTTGGTCAGCTGGGCCTCGGAACAGGGGCTGCCTCCCTGCCACAGGCACTTCTCCTTCAAGTGCTGCTCTAGCTTCAACTCCTGGAAGAGAAATTCAGTCATGTCATCACTGGAGATGAGCTTCATTGACAGATGCTTGAAGAGCTTGGGGGTCTGCTCCCACTGGCACTTGGAGTGGCAGTGCTGGGCCTCTATCTCCATCTCCAGCCAAGAGCCTGCATTCCTGGTTGTCATGGTGGCCTGGCCAGGTATGGGAAGCCAGGCTGGGAGGCCATGCCCCTCCTTCCTGGCCCAGGGAAGCAGGAAGCCAGGTCACTATCTACCTTGTAATATAGTATTTAATTTTAAAGTATTTCCTTTTAATATTCTATATTTTTAGGTGTCTGTTACAATGTTTTCCCCTTTGCCTCTAATTTTTTCCTAATTTGCTCTTTTTTTCTGTAGGTTAAATGGTCTAAAATTCTCTACATTTTCTCAAAGAACCAGCTGTTAGATTCATTAATTCTTTATATTGTTATGGTTTCTGTTTCACTGATTTCGGTTCAGATTTTTATTTCTTCTCATATGCTGGGTTTTATTCTTGCCTTTTCATATTCTTGAGTTATACCATTAATTCATTTATTTGTGCTCTTTCTCATTTTTAATGTAGGAACTAAAATATAAACTTCCCTCAGGTATTTTGAATGTGTTCCAGAGGTTTGTTGCACTGTCATTTTTATTTATTTCTGGGATTATGTTTATTTCTTGATTTCTTCTTTGTTTCATTCATCATTCAGGAGTGTGATGTTTAATCTTCATGAGATCAAGTGATTATTAAAGCTTCTTTTGTTGTTGATAATAGCTTTATTA
The DNA here is from genome assembly GCF_000622305.1 of Nannospalax galili. Lineage (NCBI taxonomy): Eukaryota > Metazoa > Chordata > Mammalia > Rodentia > Spalacidae > Nannospalax > Nannospalax galili. The sequence continues at coordinate 7,933,740 of NW_008330777.1, forward strand.
CACTGTGGTGTGATAGAATGAATGGTATTATTTTATTATTATTTTTTAATTTGTTGAGATTAGTTTTGTATTCCTGTATGTTGTTCATTTTAAAGAATCTTCCATGGGCTGCTGAGTAGAATGTATATTCTTTGGCACTTGGGTGAAATGTTCTAGATATTTGTTAAAGTCATCAATGTATGATACATTTATTTCAGTTGTTTTTCTCTTTATTTTTTATCCAATTGACCTGTCTATTAAAGAGAGTGGAGTATTGATGTCACTTACTAGTATTGAGTTAGAGTAAATCTGTGTCTTGAAGTCCTGTAGCACTCTTTTTATGAAATTTGGTGTACCAGAGTTTGGTGCATATATGTTCATGATTGTAATATATTCTTGAACAATTTTTCCCTTTGTTAGAATGAAATGACCTTTTAAAAAATCTCTTCTGATTCATTTCAGTTTGAAGTCTATTTATCAAATAGTAGACTTACAAAGCCTTCCTGTTTTTTTGGCATCATTTGCTTGGCATACTTGGAATACTTTTATCCTAAGATCATGCCTGTCTTTGAAGGTGAAATTAGTTTGTCGACTACAAAAAGATGGAATTAATTTCTTAATACTTTCAACAAGTCTATGTCTTTTGACTGGGGAGTTGAGGTGATTGCTATTTAAAGTTATTATTGAAAGGTATGTCTTAGTTACTGTCATTTTAACTTCTGTTTGTGTTTTGGGTCGTATTTTGTGTTTCTGTAATTATGCCTTTATTTTCTATTTCTGTAGCCTTGTGGATATGATCAGTTCTTTTCTCTATGCTTTGTTTTGATTATTCACTGAAGGGCTGATTATGAGGATTTGTATTCTTTTATTTTATTAGTAACATGGGAGATTTTTCTTTCTCCAACTATAATAAACAGTTTTGCTACATAAAGTATTCTGGATTCATCTTTTATCATATATAATTTATAATACATTAGTCCAGTTTCTTCTGACTTTCATAGTTTGCATTGAAAAGTCCATTGTAATTCTGATAGGTTTAATTTGTATGTAACTTGATATTTTCACTTGCAACTTTCTGTATTCTCTAATCATTATGTATATTTAGAATTTTTACTGTGATATACCATGGGTAGTTTTTGTTCTCATCAGTCTATTTGAGGTTCTGAGGATTCTTGTATCTGTATGAGTATATCTTTCCTTAATTTAAGAAAGCTTTCTCCTATAATTCTTTTGAAGATCTGGTCTATGACATCAACCTTGGATATTTCTCTTTACCCTATGCCTGTGACGTGTATGTTTGGTCTTTTCAATTTGTCCCCCATTTCATGCATATTCTATTCTTCTATTTTTTCAGTTTTAATATTCTTTGAGCAGCCCAATACTTCAGCTTTACCACCCAATCTTGATAATCTGTTTTTCATTTCATTCATTCTGTTGGTGAGTCTCTTATCTGTTGTCTCAGACTAGCTTGTTGAGTTTTTCAATTCCATCTTTGTTTCAGCCTGTGTTTCCTTCAGTATTTCTATCTCTTTCATGAATTCACTTTTTAAAATTGGAATTGTCTTTTTCATTTTATCCATCTCTGTGTTTGTAATTGATTTAGCTTCAGTGTTTATTCCTATCCTCTTCGAGTTCTTTGACTTGCTTGCTTGTATGTTCTTTAATGCTGCTTTTCTTTGATCCTGTTCATGCTTATTCTTTTTAAATTCTATGTCCTGGGATTCCTCATGTAGTTCTCATTGTTCAATTGTTCTAAAGGACTTTTGGGGTTTAATGGGAACATTTTTTTTTTCATTTTTTTCAAATAAATATTTTCTTTTCTTTTCTTTTCTTTTCTTTTTTTTTTTTTTTTTTTTTTTTACTGTGGCCTAGGAATATATTTTTTGCTGTTGTTGCTGTTGTTGTTGGTTGTGTGCCTGATACTAAACTCAGGCTTGATTTTGTTGAGTTGAAGTTTAATCCTGTTTATGTTCTTATTTTAGGTTCGCTGCTTTCTGAATAATTAGTTGGTCTGTGCTTCAGGTTCTCTCTTTTGATGTTTTGTTGGCGGGACAGGATGGATCCAGGCAGGTTAGTCAAAAGTTCTCAAGGAGTGTGAAAAAAATCTAGATCCAAGTGGGGTTGATGATGATAAGCTGGTCTGATTCTAACTAGCTAAGCAGAGGATATATGAGTCCTAGAGCCAAGAAGCTGTAGCTGGTCACAAAGCAGGGGGATGGTGATCTCTGTGGTGGAGTCCTTCTAACTCTCCCAAATAGGTGCTCCATGGAAGTTTCAGCAGAAAGGGACGAAGTTCCAAGTGGGGCCTATGAAAACAAGGTGGGCTTGTTTTCACTAGGTAGCCCAGAAGATGTGCACTCTAGTTCAGCAACCCTGGTTTTGGTTCCGAAGCATGGGTGATATGGCACGACTTGGCTAACTCACCCCAGATAGTAGCTCTCCTGTAGCTTCAGAGGAAAGGAGCCAAGACCCATGGAAGGCCAATGGGAACGGGATGGGCTGTTTTTACTCTGATTATTCCATCTTAATATATATGCACCATTGTATTTTGTGCTAATTCTTCTCCTTTTCAGCATCATCCCCACTTTCTCTGTTATCTCTTCCTTCCCCCAAATTATTCCTTCGTATGCTTTCATGTCATATATTCTATTATCCTCCTTTTTTCTTCCCCTTCCCTTAAAATCTCTTTTTCCCATTCCATAGGCTCTTTTCTTGTTTAATGGCATAAAACATTTTGCAAACAATATACATGTGCATATATAATTTGATTTTTAAATATAGAGTCTATATACATATTTGGGATATGAGTATAAAATAAACATGTGGTGTTTTTGTAAGCCTGATCATTTTCACTTAACAAAATGATTGTTGCACTCATTTTTCTTCACATGCTATAATTTCACATTTTTATGGATTAAAGGAATTTCATTGTGTATGTGTATAACACTTTCTTCATCCATTCATCTGTTGATGGGAATCGAGTTTGGCTCAATTTCCTGGCTATTGTAAGTAGTGCAGCAATAAGCATGGATGTCCAAGTTTTTCTGTAGTGTTTTGACTTAAGCTCCTCTGGGTATATACCCTTTGAGAGTAAGTGAGTGCTGTTATTCCTGATTTAGAAGAATGCTTTTAGTTTTCCACATTCAGTATTATGCTGCCAATAGATATGTCACATATAAACTTTATAATGTTGAGGTATGTTGTACTTCTCCAATTTCTCATGAAATTGGTTTTTAAGAATTTTACTGAGAATTTTTATAACTATATTCAATAAGAAAATTGGTCTAAAGTTTTCTC
>NW_008330777.1:7937107-7944748 GCF_000622305.1 Nannospalax galili
GCAGGCATGCATATGCCATGACACACATCTTGAGATCAGAGGACAGCTGTCAGTAGTTGGTCCTTATCTGCCACCTTGTGGGATTTAGGGATCAAACTCAGGTTATCAGTCCCTCATGCAGAGATCTCCACTACTGAGCCATCTCTTGGGAGCTTCTTCACTTTACTTTTTATGGACTAATTTAAGGAGCATTGGTGTTATCTCTTTTCCAAATGTTTGGTATAATTTACACTAAATTGATTCTGCAATTTACTTTGTTGAGAGAATAGTTATTACTCTTTCAATAGTATTATTGTTACTGACCTACTGAAGTTGATTTTCTTTAATTTTTATTTAAAATATTGTGCTTATTATTTTTATTTTTTATGTATGAGTGCATTGTTGCCTGCCTGTATGTAGTTGCACCCATATTGTGCAATGTCCGAGGAGGTCAGAAGAAGGTGTTGGATCCCCTGGAACTGGAATTAGGGATGGTTGTTAGGTTTCATGTGTGCTCTGGAAATCGAACCCAGATGCTCTTCAAGAGCATCCAGTGCTCTTATCCACTGAACAATCTCTCCAGCCCCAGTTATAGTTTCTTAATTTTTATTGGTGGTATGTTTGCAGAAATTTATTTCTCTTGATTTTCTATTTTTATAAATGTAAATTTTCAGTGTATTCCTTTGTGCTTGTGAAATTTAATTGGAATAACTTTTAACAATGCTTTTTAACCTCTATTTTTTGTTTATGTTTTCTTTCCCTCGTTTCTTCCATCCCTCCCTCCCTCCCTCTCTCCCTCCCTCCCTTCCTTCCTTCCTTTCTTCTTTTTTTGTTTGTTTGTGTTTTGCCTTTTTTGAGATAAGGTCTCCCTGTGGCCCTGGATTAGGTCTTCTTTCTTTAGATTAATTTTACTAGAGGTTGGTCAATCTCATTATTTCTCATCGTTTACTGTTTTTTTTTTTTTTTGGATTTTTTTCATTATTTATTTATTTTGGAAATTTAGAGACAAGGTCTCCTTGTACTTTTAATAATTTGAGTTTCATCACTGTTACTTAATATCTCTCTGCTTTTTTTATTTAGTTCTCATTTTACTGTCATTTTGTAAGATATAAGAAATTATAATTATTTTATATTTTTTTAAAGATTTGCTTTGTGGCATACAAAATGGTTTACTTTGTAGTAAAGTAAAAATTTCCAGGAGCCATTCAAAATAAGATTTATTCTCTGTTCACTGTATGGAATATTCTGTAGAGAGCTGGTAAAACCATTTGATCTATGATATAGTTCAGCTTTGTAGTTCCTTTTTGGTCATTAGTTTGGATGACCAATTGAGGACAAAAGTAGGGTAATGAAGGCACCTTCTGTTACCATTTCAAAGCCTATATGAATTTTTTAACCATTAGTGTAGATTTTATGAAATTAGAGCCCCAGGATTTGGTGTGTATATATTTGTAGTTGTTATGACTTCTTAATGACTTATTGTTTTTATTGACACATAGTAGTCTTTTTGTCTCTAATTCTGGTTTGGTCTACTTCATCCGATATCAGAATAGCTACGTCATCTTGCTTTTGACTTCCATTCACTTGATAAATTTATTTTCATCCTTTGACAGTCAGCTTAAATACATTTTCACCATTGTGATATGTTCCTTAAAGCAAAACATAGTTGTCTCCAAGATGTTATTCTGGTCTTGTTTTTGCTCCACTTAGCTAATCTGTCTCTTTATAGTAAGATGAGAACATTTAAATTAGAGATTTTTAAGGAAAAATATTTATTAATTACTGTTGACATCTAGTTGTGATTTTGGTGACCTAATTTTTTATTTGTTCTTTCTTTCTCCCCTGACAGTATTAGAAGTTTGCCAATTTGTTTTGTTGTACTTGATGGATTCCTTCTTAGCTGTCTTTTGATCATCTGCTCCTCTCATGAAATTTATTCTTTGTGCTCTAGTGACTGAGACTATCTTCTTCCTTTGTGCCTTCCATAGTGCTGGCCTGGTGGTTATGAACTGCCATTGTGTTTGTCTTGAAAAGTCCTCATTTCTCTGTTAGTTTTAAAATATTGATTTGTTGGATATAGCAATCTTAGCCGGTAGTTATTTACTTTCAGGATTTGAAATCTTTTATTCCATTCTTTCCAGTCTTTCTGAGTTGATGAGAGATCTGATGTTATTATAATGTGCTTCTCTTTGGAGAGAAGTAGGTGATTTTTCAGTATAACTTTGAATATTGTTCACTGTAATTTTTCCAACTTGACTATGATATGTTGTGGAAAGGTTTTTCTCTAGGTAGCTCTTCTAGTTTCTAATTGCCTCTTTTGCTTGAGTACAGATTTCTTTCTCTAGTTTTGAGAAAATTTCGGCTATCATTTCATTTCCAAACTGTTTACAACTTTAGATTTTGTGTCAGTTTTTTTTCTTTTACTCTGTGGGTTATTTTGATTCTTTTTTAAATGCATCCAGAGTACTTGAAAACTTTTCTTTATATGTCTGAATCTGCTTCTGCTGTGGCATTGGCCTCCATCCCTCTTATTCTTTATTCTGCTTGGTCTTCTCTGTTGATGACAATTTTCATTGTTTTCTTTTTAATTAGGATAGCTTAATTTTGTTTAACTAATTAATTTCCATCATTTTTGTTTAGCTCCTTTTTTCTGAATCTGAACTTTTTTTGCTGTTTTTTCTCATCTTTTTGGATTTCACTTCCAAATTTCTGACCATTTCATCTACTTTGAGTTTTTACCTACATCTAAAACTCCTTTGCTTACTTTATTAAACAGGTTAAATGGGTCCTCTGTGTATTCATTGGTCCTTTTAAAATTAAGGACTCTGAAGTATTTTTCTCATATTTCAACTACCTAATTATCTTTGGTTTCTAGCATTGGTGTCTTATGAGTCACACAGGAATGAGCACACCCCTGTACACACATGCCTACAGTACACAAACACATAAATTAAGTAAATCCTGGTAATATGTCACCAGTGACCAAGAACAGAAAATGGAAAATGTGATGAGCAACATGCCTTGAATGTATTTGAGTCTGAAGATATTTAATGAATGATGTAAAGGAAAGAGACAGAGAAGGAAGACAAGGCATAGAGAAGTATATCATTGAAGGAAAAGAAAAGACCAAGAAACTAGAAAGAAATTAAAAGCCAAAACCAAACCAAGTCAAAGAAATTTACCAATAATGAGAAGGCTCAATAATAAAATTACTTAATGGAACAAAGAAATATAAGAAATAAAAAAAATGTGGGGCTGGAGAGATGGCTCAGCAGTTAAGAACACTGGTTGTTCTTGCAGAAGACCTGGGTTAGAATGCCAGCACCCACATGGCAGCTAATAACTGTCCATAACTCTAGTCCCAGGGGATCCGGCAGCCTCTTCTGACCGACCTCTGCGGGCATTGCATGACGTGGGCGTACTTACCTATATGCAGGCAATACATGAATATACCTAAAATAAAAATAAATAAATTTTAAAAAAGAAATTAAAAAATGCAATCTTTTATTTTAAAGAACAATAATATAAAATCAGAATACTACTCAAAATGCAGCGGAAAAGCTAAAAACGTGTGGGAAGGCATAGGAGACTGAAAGGGGAAAAGATTAATGAGCAATGAAAAAGTGCATAAAATTTGGATGAATGTATGGAAGGTACTAAAAATATCTAATTTTTCAAAACCTGGTGAAATAAACATACTGTTAAGGTATAGGAAAATGAAAACAGATCAAATGGGAAACATAAGGCAGAGAAAATTAGGGAAATGAAGTGTGGAAGTAGTTTAGTTCTGAGTCCTCAAAAATTGGAGACTGCTATCTTTAGGCATATGTTGGGGGTGAGTGCAGGGGCAGTTGAACTTGTGGACTTTCATCTTTCTTATGGTATAGGCTGTTGTTGAGCTCATATAGCACATGTGCCCTATGTCCATAAGATCTGTCTTCACTTTGTGCTTCCTCTTTGCAAAGTAAGAGTGTCAGCTGGCCCCACTTACCTTTGCAGCCTGAGGGCTGGGCAGGCTTTCTTACTCTTCTAAGACTCCCCGGATTATACCCCCCTGGGTAGATTTTCGAAGTGCATTGAGAGCGTGGGAAGTCACCGTAGCAGTGATATCTGCAGAAGTTGAGTACCTGTGTTCAGGATTTCAAGAACCCCTATTTATTAATAATCACACTTTTGGAGGAATGCATCTGAGGAGATCAAGGAGAACTCAAGCTCCTGAGTTCTTATATTTCTAGCGATGAACAATAGATATTTGGCTCTAAAGGTTTATTCCTCCTTTTTCTACCTCAGGCTCAGAGCTATCAAACACCATAGTAATTCTCAGTCAACAAGATTTGATCCCAGTCACGAAGACTGCAGCCCTCTTTCTCCATACACTCCCCTGCTGGAGTCAAGCGCTCCTGATAGGAACCTCAATTTTGTGGCATGTCAGTGTCTAGTTATCCAAGCTTGTCTCTCACACGGGCTGAAATTAGGCCTTTGATTTCCTGTTTACAGCATTCAGACACGCAGGGTAGTTTAGTTTTGAAGAAGAAGTTCCTTTCCAGGATGGCACCATGCCACTTTCCTCCAAGTCCTAAGGTGTGTGAAAATGAGCTCACTCTTCACACTTAACTCCTTTTACAAATGAATCACCTTTCCACCAAAACCTGCCGCTTCTCTGAGGCTGTGAGGGCCATGGTCTTGTTCTTTGTATAGGACTACAAATCTCTTTTCACCATGGTTGCCTTGTTTTCTTTTAGGTGATGTTTCTCCTTCCCTTCTCTCCTAGGAACAGATAGGGTGGAGCTGTGCTTATTTCTTTTTGGTAAATCTCCATCATTATCTGTGCACTTTCAAGTATCCTATACCTACCATAGTGAATTTCTGATGTTGTTATTCTTTCATTAGAGTAATTTGTTTCTAATTATCTTGTTCTTCACTGCTTCAAGTAGAGGCAGCTCCTGGTCTCTCATCTTTCTGGGGAGTGTATATGTTGTTTTCAAGTCGCTTTAGACTTTATGTCAGAGTGGTACATTTTGGCCCAGCATATTCTACCTTCATTCAAAAACAAATCTAGTCAACTTTCAAAAAGTTTGTACTTTTTGAAAGGTAAAATATTGAAATGTTAAAATCGTAAGTGAATATTTTCTAATACTTCACAGGTGCATCTAGTTATAAAATGTACACAGTTATCAAGACAGAATATTTCTTGTTTTCCAGAAAGATTCCTCCTGCCACTTTCCAGAGGGAATGATTTTTTAAAAATACAATACAAGATTAAAATGTTAAAGTATATTGAATTGCTTTTAATATCTAATTGATTGTTAAATTATGTTTACAAGATGATGTTTACATAGTGGAAAGTTTGATGATTAAAATACTGATTCTCAAATATTAAATTATTTCATGCATTTCATTACTGGGAGGATAGTATTGTTCAAGGATTGATTTAATAACCAATTTTCTTTCTTTACTGGTAAACTTGGATCCTTATTTTAATTTATAAAGTTGCTTTGTGCCGTTGATAGGGTTAGAAGTTACAGATATCTACACATAACAACTTGAAAATTGATTTCATGTTTTTCTTAATGAGATCTTTGTCAGCTCTCATTTCAAAGAACCAAAACAAAGCATTATTCAAGTCACTACTTGAAATTGATGAGCGTCTAAAAAGTTGCAACTCCTTCAATTTTTCAATAGCATATCATTTCAAGACACAAGAAAACATGAAAACATACATTGCAAAATGTCCAGATTGATGCAGAATTTAATTATAGAATAGAAATTGCCACATTTTATAGCAGAATTCACTTTTTAGTTATAAAGGCTGCTGTATTTTAACAATAAGTTCAACCCCAGGATTATTCCATGAAATATCATGGAAGATGCTACCAATTTTTTTTTCCAATTCTGCTTTCATTTTGTAGAATAGTATTATTGGTTAACTTACTCATTTGACTTTTGGGTATGCAACTATTTTTAGTGTGGTTTGTGTGTAAGGCATATGTTTCTGTTGTATTTATTTTGGACTTGGCAATATAATGTACTTTGGCAAAGAAGTGTGGACAGATGTGATAGTGTAAAACTTCCAAGCTATACTATTCTTCCTCTTGCTATTCTTACACTTCTAACAATGTACATGAGGAACACAGGTAAGGTTCAAGCAGGGCATTAACACATGGAGCAGACATGAAACACAGTGTCCCCCACCACTGAATAACAAGAAAAGCAGCAAATAAAATAGATGTTCGTACTTCAAACCACTGTCAGTTGTTTATTTCATGGTAACAATAGATTAATGTGGGCCAGAAAGATGACTCAGTGGTAAAGGTGCTTGCTGTTGAGTCTGAAGATCCCCAGGTTCCCATATTGAAAAGAGAGAACAGATTCCTGCAAGCTGTCCTCTGACCTCTACATATGCACTTCACCCCCAATCACATAAATAAATACATGCAATAAAATGTTTTAAAAATAAAGCATAAACTAATGCACAAAGACTACTGAAATAATGTAAAATCTTAGGAAGCAGTTTCTGACTTAGGGATAAAAGATTTGCTTTGATGGGGTTGGTTTAGTCTTTTCATTCCTGTTATCCTCAAATGCCTTCTTCAAGTAGAGACAAAACAAAGCAGAACACTTCCTAGTTTGAAATATTGGGATAATTGAATATTTCTAAATATTTTATTGTTTGAATTATTGGGATAATTGAATATTTCTAAATATTTAATGACAAATATACACAGCAGCAACACATGTCTTTAAACAAACTGTTACATGAAGACTTTTCTAACAAATTGTTCTAGGATTAATAGTTTCTCATACAGTATAACTTTCATAGTAGAAAATTCATATGACAGGAGTAAAATGTCACCCGAGCAGAAACAAATTGAATTAAATCTAAAAGACAAAGTATTGGTCTGAGTTTTCATATGTCATTTTCCCAGAAAGGAAAAAGAAAAAAAAAGAACTATACAAATGAAGACAGCTTATCATCAAGAAAGAAAGGGAGTCAATATTTCTGTTGGGAAACACTGCTTTCTGGATAGCAATTTCTTGATTGATGGTGAAAATAGAAAAGATTACACAAACCAACATAGGGCTCCAGTATTAGTTACTTTTGCAATGCTGTGACCACAATGCCTTAGGGAATGGTTTACTTAGCTTATGATTTCAAAGATTTTCAGTACATTATAAGGTGAAGGTATGGAAAACTGGTTTAATAGACAATAACATGAATATGTGGCAGAGGTGGAGGGACAGGAAGTAGAGAAGGTGCAAGAACCAGGGACTGGCCTATACCTTCAAAGGCCTGCCAGCAGGGATTACATCTGCCAGTTAAGTACCACCTCATTAAGTTTACATAACCTCCTCAAATATTACCACAATCTGGGGACCAATAATTTAACACAGGAGCCTCTGGGGGACATTCAAATCTAAACCGTGAACTGGAAAGACTTTAGAAAAGAACTTCATAAACCCCCAAAAGAAATTCCATTTAGCACAGTGTACCAGTACATTCAAAATAATTTTTAGAAAAACATTTGCTGAAATCCATAAGGAAGGAGCAGCAATAATGTAAGATACAACACTATAGAATTTGATAAAAGATTATATGTAAATGTAAATGGTAAAAGAAAGCATATATTTACTACTAAGATATGTCACAACCAAGGGAACTTA
>NW_008330777.1:7944957-7983077 GCF_000622305.1 Nannospalax galili
TTTTGATGAGCTGAGCCAAGTTTCTTATTATGGTTATGTCTTTCTATTACATTATAAAAATTAGATCTTTTGCCCACAGGTCTTTTGTTTAGAGGTGCTACACAACTGCAAAGGATTTTCTCCTTTCCCACAGTATGCTTGCTTTCCTCTCAAATGTCAAAAGATCGTTCTCCAAATAGGTATATTGACTTAGAATCCATTAACAAACATTTTACTAGCCTTCTTCCTTAACCAAGTATTGTACTTGTTTAAACTTAAGAATCTGATAGAACTATACGAATTGGGTAAACTTCACTGGAGCTGTGAAAGACAAATCACCTATTTATACTATGGAGCTCTGCCACTGCAGACTGTAATGGGTAAAAATCCCTAATTATAGAACAATAGGGAAAAGAAGAGACAAAAATTGAAAAAATTAAATTCTGATTATATTATATAAATTTACTATTTTGTTTTATATCAGGCATTATCCAAGATCAATATGTTATATTTGATTTAAGATAATATGAGTTGAATTTTTGTTACTTGCAACAAGTGGATGGAACCTTATTAACACATTTAAATTGTCATATTCATTTCTTACTCATGAATTAAATATATGTTCAATTTTATTTTCATCTAATTAAAAATTGCAATGATATTATTGTAATATTGATGCTAAACATGTCCAACGTTTTTGGTGCTCTATGCTCTTCAGAGTATTAATCCCAGATAAAATACCAAAACTCTCCTAGGAACCTGAAGCTAATTTCCATTTTCAGTGTTGGACACAAATCTGATAGCTACATTTTAGAATTCTTGTAAATTATAGCTAGAGTGCATGACTGTCTAGTATTAAGATAGATACATATCTCACATTTGCTTCTGTTTTTTATTTGAGGAAAATAAATTATAAGTTTAGTCTGTAAAGAGTGCAGAAGTAAATGTTCTGTTTCTTTAATTGCAAAATTCTTTGTTTTTCAATGTACATATTTAATTGAAGTTTTGGTGCACTTCATGCCAAATATCTGAATCATCTTTATACCTCCTCCCCATCTAAACCCCCATACCCCAACCCCTGGATTTCATACATTCTGCCATATATGCTAAGGCCTACTGAGTCAATTTACTGGCCCCAGATATCCCTTTGTGCAAGTTCATCCACCGGCATCTAGTCAGCCTATCTAGAATCTTTTCCTTAAAGAAGATCAACTCTCCTTCACCCCTCAGTAATCAGCTGCCTATAGTTCCTTGACTAAGGTTGGGGCCTGCTGCTAATTTCCCAGTTCTTTTTGTCATAAATGGAGACTATTACAAAGTCCCACAACTGTTCACACACAGAGAATAAGTGTCTGAGAGATTCCCAGCCCTAAGTGACACATCTACAGTGGAAGCTCTATACCTAAGGCTCATGGATCATAGCAGAACAGGAAGTAGAGAGAATACTAATGCATCTCTCATTCTCAACAGTGAAGCTTCCTCATGCAATAGAGTGTGATGCACAGAGAAGCCTACAACTGGGAAAAGTGTAGAGAATAAGACTGAAGAGCGTGAGTCCCTGGATAGGACCTCACTCACCCGTGCATGACTCAGGGACCATAGCAAAAGAGGGGGCAGGAAAATTGTAAGACCCAGGGTTGATGCATGATTATAAGGTAAAAGAGTCTTCCAGGCCTCTGGGAACTTGCTCATAATAACTTACAGCAATAGTGTCAGCAAGCACAAGACCCACGCAAACTCAGTCAGACAAAAGACCCAGCATAGAAATAGGGAAACTTATTTCCTTAAACCCATTGATTTTTGGATAAATATTCCTATACTGTACTTGATGATGTATGACACTAAAATTGACTGAGAGAGTAGATAAGAGATTCTATTTGTTTAATTATGATGAGTAGGACATATATTTGCAAGAATTAAATAATGTGTCTCAACTGTGTTTACTTTGAAAATTAGTTATTTTATAAAATATGATGTTCATGCTAATATCTAATAGGCATGTTATTTTTAATGACTAGTAAATCTTTAAAATATAATTTAATTTTTCTAAGACAACTGAGTATGGTAAATATTAATAGAGATTACATAAGCCACTTGCTGTTATTTCAATGAACCAGTTTTTGGTTCCAAGTAGCTACATCAAGTAGTTCATAACTGTTTGTTATTCCAGCACCAGGATAGCAAATGAATTGGCCTCTGTGGAAACCCATATGTATGTCCACATACAAACAGAAATACACACATACACATAATTAAAATTAAAAATAAAAAGAGTTATGTTCAATTGAACTCTTTTTTTTTTTTTTTTTTTTTTTTTTTTTGGTCTTTTTGAGCTGTAGCTGGCCTGGAGTCACTATGGAGACCTCTTTTTATACTGTATATATAGTAAGAAGTTTCTATAGTAGTAGGTTTCCATATGACTTTTTCAAAAGGCCTTTAGTGTTAGTTTTCCTTCTGCACTGGCTTTCACTCCCCACCCCATTAAACCCTTCCTACTCCACTATTCCTCCTTCCCCATTTACATCATGACATTCTAGCTCCTCTTTCATGAACCTCTCCATGTCAACCTTAGTAGTTTCCCGATCTCTATGGATTTTTTTCCAATTGAAACAAACCTACCTAAAGATTTAAAACTAGCATCTACTTATGAGATAGAATATACGGAATTTGCCTATCTAGGGCTGGGTGAGTCTGTGGTTAGCCAGGTCACTGGTTGTAGCAGAAAACCTGCTATTATTCAGCTCAAGAGTCAAAGTAGTAAAACAATTCCTAATAACTTTTTGTTATATCCACAGATTGGTACCTATCTTAACTCTCATCAGATAAACATCTTCTTTTAGCAGATAGTGATTTACAAAGAGACCCACAACTGTTTATTGTGTAGAGAAGAAGAGACTGTGGAGTGCTTAATCTGAAAAAGCACATTAGTGTCTCAACCCTCTCCTCCAAGGCTCAGGCATCATTGAAGAAAAGGGAAAGATTGTGAGAGCTACAGATGGTAGATGAAGACAAAGAAACACTTTTATGGACACAACAGGGCACATATAAATCCACAGTTCTTCTGACATTATGCACAAGATCTGTGCAAGCCCAAGCCAGACAAAAATCCAGAATGGAGAATGGAAGGAGGCAAGATGTCCAAGCCCTAGCTGAAGATCAATTAGCGGTAGGAGAGAATGAGTCAGTCTTCCTTAAGGGTGTGATACGTGACAGGTTGACCAAATGCCAAAGAATAGACCCATACCAAGAGCATGTAGGAAACACAAATTAGACTTGATAGACCTATAAAAAATGAAAACTAATATTAGAGGACTCAAAGCTAGAGCTATTGGTAGGCTAGAGATAGAGAAGGGGAAGGACTATGAATACAATCAATACTCATTGTATGAAATTCTCAAAGAATCAGCAAAGATATTTTAAAAATAAATCTTAAAAATATTTGAGAAAAAAGCAGTGTTTTGATAATTATTGTTTTGTGGGTTTCTTAAAGGAAAATATCTATAAAAGACTACTAAAATATAACATATTCATAAAAGCACATAATATGTTGCCTTTAAATACATTTCTGGCACTGAAGGTGGGTAACCAAAGTCACAGAACAAGAAATGTTGAAATACTCATTTACTCAAACCTAAGAAATTTTGCTACTGAGAAACTCTAAGGAACAATCACAGGTTTAATACATAATAAAAATAATTTGCAGCCATTTTCATTAGAAAAGGAAAACAAATAAAATGCAATATAATAGGAAATTATAAATTGAAAGTATGAATTGGAAAATATTATAACAAATAGATTAAAAATATTGCTCTACTATGAATAAAAGTGATCCTAGACTAACATTATATTGCAATGAACTAAAACATACATAACCTAACATAAAAAAGAAATATGGTTGAAGAAAATTATTATAATGGATAATTAATAGACACTTAGAACAGTCATGAATAATGAAAGAATATTAGAAATTCTTTATTAGAAGAAATTTCAAAGCTTCATTAAATTAGATGATATTAAATATTCAAATACAAATTGGCATAATATAATGAGTGCAAAGAAGAATAGATCAGCAAAGCAGCATGTGAGACAATCAGAAAATTTTACATCCTTCAGCTGTCCAGAATTGCGATAGACCCAAATATTGCATAGGTGGATTGGTGAAATGTATTTCTGAAAAGATTTAAACATTTAGCAAATATATAGAAGGAACTCTGGAATTCTAAGATGTCAGCATTTTAATGGACCTGATTCAGACAAAAACTAATGAACATACCCTTAAAATCCCTATAAAAAAGGAAGAAATACATTAAATTAAAATAGATCTTAAAGACATTTGATGTGTCAATTTCCATTCTAATTTAGGGTTGATAAATTGCAAGGTAGAAAAAATTGCCTTTAGCCTTTATCTGATTATGCATCAAAATATCTCATTACAAGTTGCCAGAAATACAAAACAATAACCAAATACAAATTGCAATAAAACAGTCTTTAGGTAAGAACAAAAATATAAGAAAAAATATGCAAAATTTCTTGACATTAAAATGATGGCTATGTAAGATAACCCTTAAAATATTGGTGTGGGAAATTAAAGAGAACTTGAGCTAGGGGAAAGATGTCGTCTTCTCATAGATGACTATCTAATGATGTCACTTCTCCTAAAATATATCTGTAAATTGAATGTCAGTACCACAACAGAGTGCTATTTATTTCCTTTGGTGTTGGGTGGTGGCAGGAGGTCTAAATACAGTTCTACCCTTGTTTGATCCAGTAGACCTAGTGAAGGTCCTTTCTATATCCTACACACCCATAAGTATGAATACTAGTGTTGTAAGTCCAAAGGATACTTTCACATAACCTGGAAGAAAAAAAAGGTTTTCTGCTTCACAACCCACCATATCTTCTGATGACAAAAGGCCAGGAATCCCACATATATTTTTTTCCCTGTTGACTAAAAATGGCGACATTAGGGTATTTTAGTTCCAGAAAATATATGTTGATAGTATAAGCCCTGACACCACCTGGATTGCAGGGAGAGTCCACATTACATTCCACAGCCTCAGCTTTAACTGTGCAATCAGAGATACTTTATTGCAGCATGAGGACATGCATTTTTGCAAGGCAATGTTCACTACAGCATTCTACAACTAGCTTCATAAGCCAGTGCAATCACAGCTATTGAGATACTGCTGACATCAACCAAAGCCAAAAAATTGACACAGCACCTGTACTATTAAAATAATTTACAACGAAATCACAAAAACTTACCCAGCTGACACCCATTATATCATGCAAATGAAAAATTCGCCTACAACAGTTACACCGTAAAATAGGAAGAACTGGCTGTTACAATGAAATTAATATGGGGAGAGTAGAAATGTTAACAAAAATAAGATAGTTCCAAAGAAAAACAATAATTCTCAGAATCAAATCTGTAAAATTCACGCAATGTAATTAAAAATGATTCTATGGCAATTCCGTGAGATGAAAGTAAAAACAGATAGGCAAAGGAATGAGCAAACAATTAAGAGCTTGAACAAGAAGGTAGCAAAAGAGAGCTACACGAAAGACCCAAGCAGAAATCTAAGAGTTAAATCTTCAATCACTGAAATTAAAATAAGCTCTGAAATTCAGAGTTTCCATAACAGACCTAAACACACAGAAGAAATAATTTCTGGACTTGAGTACAGGATTTTGAAATTAACATAGATAGGAAGAAAAAAAAAACAAAATTAAGTAAGCTTAAGAGAGTTATGGAACACTATAAAGTAGTATGTACTATCAATATGGGAATTTCAGTAGAGAAGAAATGGAGAAAGACATAAAAACCTATTTCCTGAATAGTAAAACAATGTCATAATCTTTCAAAATACATGGGCAACCAGATACAAGAATCACAAAAGATCACAAATGGTTTCAACCATAAGAAACTTTTCAGCAAGACATATTATAGTCAAAATGTCAAAAGTACAAGACAGAGAATTCTGAAAAGAGCAAGAGATTAGTCAAGTCTTATGCACAGAGATGTTTATCTGACACACACCAGATTTCTTCAGGAGAAACCTAATGGACCAAAAGAAATGTGGTAATAAATTTTAAGTCATAAACAAAAACCTGCCAAAGGTTTCTATAACTATTAAAAGACTCCTAAAACCAAGCCAAACCTAAGAAAACCACTAGCATTGTAATTTGAAATAGAGTTGATACTCTTCTCATAAAATTTGGAACTGTGAGCCTTTCTAATCACCACATCAAGGCTATATGAAATACTTTAGGAAGATCTGGGTTGTGGATTTAGCTCAAAGTGACAGCTTTTACCTAGCAGGTACAAGGCCCTGGGTTGGCCTCAACTAGGGAACAGGAAGAAAGGTAGGGGGTGGGAAGGCGTGACTTAGGGAAGTTCCTCAGAAGGCAAAAATGGATGATAAACACAATAATGAACACATGCAAATGTGTAAATCAAACTAACTTTAGCATGAGAGCAAATTGCATCAAATAATAAATAAGAATATATGAAACAAGGAGAAAGGAACAGAAGGGGGATTCATGCTTGTGAGAATTAACACTGGTTACAAAGAGTTTAAATTCGCTTATAAAAATCATAAACTGCAAAATAGATTTTTTTAAACATCATGACCAAAATGTATGCCTCTTGTCAGATACTCCTTTCACTGGGAAAAGGACAGGTAGACTGAAAGTGACAGGTGGGAAAAAATATACTCCACAAATGGCTACCAAGAGTGAGCGGTAGTTTTGTGTTCAAGCCAGGTGTGGTGGCACATGCCTTTAAACCCTGTCCTCTGGAGGTAGAGTCAACTGTGAGACTGGGGAAAGACTTTCCTCAAAAACAAAACAAAACAAAGAAAAGAAAACCAAACTCAAAATTAGTAGAAGAATTAGAAACCGTACAAATCAAAGGATAAATGAGTAAACCCAAACAAAAAAGGTTGAAAGAAAATAAAAGTACAAACCACTAGATAGAGTAACAAGAAAATCCAAATATATAAAAATGATAGGTAAAAATGGAAACATTGTAGCTGATAACACAGAAATACAAAGGACCATAAAATATTACCATGTAAACATACATGCTTAGATACTAAGAAATCAGTGGATTTCTGACAACATTCAATCCGCCAACATTGAACAAGAAGGAACATAAAACATTTACAGAATGATAATGAATAATAAGGTTAAAGAAGTTAAGCTTCTCACCTAAAAGAATTCCAGGAAATGATTGCTTTACTGATTAATTTTATACAATATTTGAAGGAAAGCTAATGTCAATAATACTTAGTTTAATATAAAATGCTGGACAGAAAATAACCCTTACAAGGTCTTCATGAGAACTTACCTTGATCTGAAAAATGAAGATACAGCTAGGAAAACAAAAACAAAAACAAAAACCCCCAAAACAATAGATCCATTATCTCAAATGAACATAGATATGTATTTTTTGCAAATAAAAGACAGCAATCTGAATACAATGTCATATAAAAAATGTTACATAATACGGTCAAATGGGATTAATCCAAGGGATAGAAGTATGTCTCAATTAAAATCAGTGAATGAGATATAGAGCTTTAACAAAACAGAAAGCAAAAACAGAATTTATAAAGCCATTTTAAGAAATGTGAAAAAAGAAAAAGTGCGTGGGCTCCCCACCCCAGTCCTCCTTCTAGCTTGGGCACTGACCCATTTCTTCTTTTGGCACCCCAGACTACTGTACTGACCACTTGGCCCCACTGCTTCCTAATCCTTTGCACCGAGACTAACCCAGTTCCTCAGTCTATCCCCCTGGAGCCCTCAAACCTCTTCCCTCTCCAAACTCGCTTTTGCATATCTGAGAACAGCCTTCATCGCTGGTCAGCCCACCCCCAACTTCCTAAGACCAGCATCTTTCTTGGGTAAGTTTGACCCTTCACCGTGCCTTGACTCCCACAATCTCATTCACCCTCCCAGCTCCCTGACCCTGTCTCTCCTAGTGTGGGCACTGGCCAATTTCTTCTCTTGGCACTCCAGATATCCAGACTACCAAAAAGGAAAACTATAGACCCATATCCTTAATGAACATAGATGCAGAACTTCTCAACAAAATGCTTGCAAAGCATATGCAGACACACATCAAATATATCATCCAGCATGATCAAGTCAGCTTTATTCCAGAGATGCAGGGATGGTTCAACATATGTAAGTAAATAAACATCATGAATCATACAAATGGACTCAGTGAGAGGAACCACATGGCCCTCTCAATAGATGCAGAGAAGACCTTTGACAAAATTCAACATACATTTGTTTAAAGTCCTAGAGGGAATTGGACTGGAGGGAACATACCTCAACATAAGTAGAGCCATATACAACAAACCCACAGCCAACATCATTCTAAATGGAGAGAAACTGGAAGCATTCTGATTAAAATCAGGAACCTGACAAGGCTGCCCACTCTCTTCACTCCTTTTTAACATGGTGCTTGGAACTCTTGCAAGAACAAGAGAACTCTTGCAAAAAAAAAAGAACAAGAACAAGAACAAGAACTCTTGCAAGACAAGAGAAGGAAATTAAAGGAGTAAAAACTGGAAGAGATCAAATTATACCTTTTTGTAGATGATACGATATTATGTCTAAGAGACACCAAAAATTCCACCACAAAACTACTAGAAATGATTAACACTTTTAATAAAGTTCAGGTTACAAAATTAGTCTACAAAAGTGTCTAGCCTTTCTAAATACCAATAAGAAGGAATCAGAGAAAGAGTACATGGAAACACTTGCTTTCACAATAGCCTCTCTCTCTCTCTCTCTCTCTCTCTCTCTCTCTCTCTCTCTCTCATAGCCACAAAAAAATAAAATATCTCAGAATAAACCTGACCAAAGACATTAAAGACCTCTACAATGAAAATTTTAAATCTTTAAATAAAGAGATTTAGGAAGACTTCAGAAGATGGAAATACTTGCCGTGCTCATGGATTGGAATAATTAATATTGCAAAAATGACAATACTATTAAAAGCCATTTGTAGATTCAATGCAATGGCGATCAAAGTACCCATGACATTCTTCACAGAACTTGAAAACAAACATCCTAAGTGTCATATGGAGACACAAAAGATCTTGGCTAGGCAAAGTAACCCTGAGCACTAAGAGCAATGCTGGGGGATTATTATATCAGATTTTAACCTATGTTACAGAGCTATAGTCATAAAAACAACATGGTACTGGCACACAAATAACCCATAGATCAATGCAACAAAATTGAAGACTCAAATATGAGTACTTGCAGTTTCAGCCACCTGATTTTTGAAAAGGGGGCCAAGAACATTCACTGGAAGAAAGACAGAACTTTCAGCAAATGGTGCTGGCAAAACTGGATCTCCACCTGTAGAAGAATGAAAGTAAACCCATATCTTTCACCTTGCACAAAAGCCAACTTCAAATGGATCAAATTCCTGAATGTGAAGCCTAAAACTTGAAACTGTTAGAAGTAAACAGTGGCAATAACCTATAAGATATAGGTGTAGGAAAGGATTTTCTAAACCAGACTTCAATTGTTCAGGAATAAGAGTCAACAAATGGGACCTCATTAAACTAAAAAGGTTCTGTACATGAAAAGAAGCAACCAAGGAAGTAAAGAGAAAACCCAGAGAGGGAGAAAATCTTCACCAGTGACACATTTGACAGAGGTTTAACATCTGGTATACATAAAGAACTCAAAAAACAAAGAATCAAGAAGAAAGTAACTCAATCAAAAGATGAGCTAAGGAGCTGAACATAGAGTTCTCAAATGAAGACATAAAAATGGCTAAGAAGCATATTGAAAGGTATTCAACATCTGGGCTGGAGAGATGGCTCAGCAGTTAAGAACACTGGTTGTTCTTGCAGGAGACCCAGTTTCAAATCCCAGTACCCAAATGGCAGCTAACAGCTGTCCATAATTCCAGTTCCAGGGGATCTGACAGCATCTTCTGTCCTTGCGGACATTGCATGACACAGGTTCACTTACCAACATGCAGGCAATATACTCATACACATAAAATAAAAATAATAAATAAAATATTTTTTGAAAAGTTGTTCGACATCATTACTCATTAGGGAAATGCAAATTAAAACCACTTCAAGATTTCATCTTACCCCAGTCAGACTGGCTATGATCAAGAGAACAAATGATACCAAATGTTGGAGAGGATGTGGGGAAACGGGAAAGCTCATACACTACTGGTGGGTTTGCAAACTTGTTAAACTCCTATGGAAATCAGTGTGGAGAACCCTTAAAAGATGATAAATGAACCTACCATTTGACCCAGTTATACCACTCCTTGGCATACACCCAAAGACCTCATCCTATTGCAAAAATACTTGTACGTCCATGTGTGTTGCTGCTCTTTTCACAATAGCTAAGAGATGGAAACAACCTAAGTGTCCCTCAACTGATGAGTGGATAATGACAATGCAGTAAATTTATATGATGGAGTTTTACTCAACAGTAAAGAAAGATGAAATCATGAAATTTACAGGTAAATGGATGGAACTGGAAACTGTTATACTAAGTGAAGAAACACAGACTCAAAAACAAATGATGTATGTTTTCCCTTATATGTGGATCCTAGCACCAAATCCCGATAAGTGAGTATGTGTCTATACATAACTACAGGAACCAGGATAATGACAAGGAACCAGGGACATAAAGGAAAAGAACTTGAGGGAGAACAATAGGAAACAGGCATTAATAAGAGAGAAATGGATAAAATTGGTGTTATTTTAAGGGAAGGGAGGGATGGGAGGGTTATACAAGGAACCTTGCGGGTAAAGGGAAAAAAGGAGCTCAAGAGAGGTGGGACCATAGAGGAAGGGTATTATTAAGGGAGAAATGGGAAAAATGGGGGTGCTGTACATGGAGAAACCATGGTGGAAGGGTTGTACAATGCGAGAGATTAAATAATGCTAGTTTAAAAAAAACAGAGGGAACCATATTAATTGAACAAACCACTGAAAAATCATACATATGACTAGCTCAGGAATATAATATATGTCTAGGCAAGGTTTATCTGATAACTTCTGATCTTTGCCCAAGCTTTATCTACATAGCATGTGTTATTAAAAGTACCAGACTGGTGGAACTAACCTTCTTGGATGTTTAACAGCCATACTTTGAAGCCTATACTAATCTGGTCAGAGGGACTTAAAGGACAGTTTTTGATCCTTGCCCTCCAAAGTTGACTAAGTTTAGGTGGACTGTGGAGCATCTTTCAAAATGTCCTGTAACTTTGGTGAGTCTCCTGTCCTCTTGCTTAAGGAGGCAATGGAGACCCCACCAGATAGACTTGAAGCAGTGTCCAGTCTACATAGAGGAGGGTCAACACAGAGGAATCATTTCCTCCATGCTTCCATGTGAGCCAGCTATGGTTGAGCAGGACCTTTGGCTTATCTTCACATAGATGGAACTGGTAAAAGAAAGGAGCCAGGGGCTCCTCCCAAGCTCATGTGACCCCTGATGAACAGATCCTCAAATGACCTTACGAATAAAAATATATTGGTTTATTTGGGCCATCTGTATGGTCTTAAACACCCCAAAGGAAAGTATAACCAAAGATTAAAGTGTTCAGTATATTTCTTTAAGAGTCCATGTGTATAGCTAAAGGCTACATAACAAAAAATAATGCCAAACAGGGGAGACCTTCCTCTAAGTTTTTGGCCAGGGCCACCCAAGAGATTCCCAGACAGTAACCCAGCATGGGACTGGGACAATGAACAGCCGACCACAATCTTATCTAAAGAAATACTAGCAACTGATTGCTGCTAGATGAAGAAGAGCTGATCTGCCTAAAACAACAGACTCTAGATAGGCTGACTAGACTCAGTGAATGGACTTGCACTGGGGAATGGCTGGGGGTGCTGACAACACAGTGGACAGTAACAGGGATGACAGAGTATGTGGGCTCCATTGGCAGGGAGGGGGAAACTATGGGAGGGTTCTATTTGCAATGAGGGTATAAAGATGAATAAGATTGTTTGTGATGTTCTGTATGAAATACACACACAAAATCAATAAAAAAATAATGTGTGTGACTTAAAAACCTCTTGATAAAATTATCAAGTATGTAGCTATAGAGGGGCTATGTCTCAAAATACCAAAGGCTGTATGAAAAACTGAGAGCCAACAGCAAGTTGATAGAGGTAAGCTGAAAGTATTTTCCCAAGATGAGGAACAGGATGGGGATAAGTACCTTTGCTTATTTAGTACAATACAGGAAGGCCTAGCAGTATCAGAGGTTAAGAAGCCCCAACCTTAGTTGAGAAGCTATTGTCAATTGCTAGAAGAGGGAGAGTAGTTTTTTTAAGGGTGTCATACTAGAGAGGTTAACCAGGCTCCAGCGAATGGACCCACACCCAAGGTCATTTGTGGACTCAAATTTGACACTATAGATGTTAAAATATATGGCACAGTGTATGAAATGTAATGGAGGAGCTTTAAGTGGTGCACATAGGATGGGGTTCTAAATATGATAAAAATATATTGCATGAAATTTGCCAGTGTTCAATTATTTTTTTAAAATATGTATTAGAGCTGATAAATGAATTCAGCAAAGTTGCAGAATACAGAATAAGCATTAAAAAACAGTATTTTTACACATCAATAGTGAACTTGTTTAAAAATAAAGGAAACCTATATAAAACAGCTAAATGAAAATATTTTGGAGTATATCTAACCAAAGACATGAAAGATATTTGCAATGAATCTGTAAAACATTGATTCAGGGGATTTCCTAGGGCACAAAATAAAAAGCTTTCCCATGCTCATAGATTAGAAAAAATACAATGAGTTTTAAATTACCATACTATGACTTCTTTGTAACTTTGTAGGGCAGTTTGGCATTCATATGCTTAGAGGAATCTAATTTCTTATGAAGTCACATTTCAACACCTTTCAAAGAGAGCCACAAAAGGATCCAAAATATACTTATACTAATATGATCAATGCATTGTTATGTTTAATAATGCAAAACTAGGGTTACTGAAATACATATCAGTACAGACTAGAAGGTTAAGCTAATCCTGGTAATAACCATGATATAAAATACTGAGATTTAGAATTATACCTACATAATTATATGGGCATACTAAACTTTCCTATCAATACACAATTTCTCACAGTACATATATAATGTGTATATATGATTAAAAGTTCACATATATAAAACATATGTGTATGATTAACAGTTCATCTTTATGGAGAACAGAAGTAGCTAGATGTGTGGCTATTGCCATTCTTAATGGACTTCTTTCAATATACTTATCCTTTTAATTTATTATGCATTTCAATTAAATGAGTTGATTCTTCCATTTAAAACCAATGAAACACTGGACTTATATAACAGCAGCTTCTTTAAAGTTTAGAGACTTTAAATACCAGATTTTATGGGCATTACTTACATATTGAGTTGATCTGAATTTTCCTCTTTGCCAAAACTACAAAACATGGTCTTTAGAGGGATTTGTCAGTCCCACAAATGTCAAAGTGAATGCCTGAATACATAAGGAATATGATTTCAAATTGTTAGCAACATTGGAGCAGATCAAATGTATGATATCATTGTCAATGGACTAAATAAAGTTATTTACATCATGGTACTTTTATAGGAAAACCTGAGCTAGGATGACTATATGCCCAACTGACATAATAATAACAAGGACATTACCTGTGTTCTTCATGAAGGGCTGTGATACTCTTCTTTCGATTTAACTGTCTTCATTAAATTAACTTATGTGCCTTCATTTATCAAGGCAGTTAATTATTTAAAAGTAGACCATTTCTTTTAAGAGGAAAAATACCTCCTTCTGCATATTTGAACAATATGGGCAATGCTATTAAAATAAAACTGCATCACCCTTAAACCATTCTTAATGTTCATACCATGTGGTAGCTATTTATTAATTTAATAATCAAAAAAATTAGCCTCTCATTAATCTTCATTTGCTCACATCCATTATAAAGGCCACAGTGTTATCAACTTTAAGACAGAGGAATGCTGTTCACCATGATTTCAAAGTAACACGTTCTCATGTTTGTATGTTGTTTTGATCCCTGTTCAGATCTGTTTTCATCTCCTTTGTAATAGCACATTTTTCTTCACCCATTTTATTCACTTAAATGCTCAGCTTCCTCTCTCGAATTGTCTAATTCTAAAGATTCTAACTTACGTATGTATGATAAATCTCCAAACCATGTTCATTATTCCATGAGCAATCTGTGCTGTAAAGTACATTATACCTATGCTATTATATTAGTTTCATATTTTATCTAGACAAGTTTCTGGCTATTGAGCATTTGTTGACATTTGATTGTAAGTTATGTAGAGCAGACATTGTTTTCTTCTTTTGTAAATTTATCTTCTCTTGTAGAGCATGGTGTAACTGGATGGCTGGGGGTCCCTTTGGGATGGAGTATATGATTTTTCATTTTGCAATTCTTCCTGAGATATTATATTCTCTCAAAATCACAGGATTCTTTACAGTGAATTTTATGCAGTCTGGTAAGTTGTTAAACTGTCTTCTTGTTTTTGTATTCATGAGTTAAAGAATGTGAGAATTATCATTACCAGTTACGCATGTCCAAACTTCTAAAAACACATATCTTGAGAGTAAGCCTTAATGTACATAAAAATGCTTTCAAACTCACCTAACACAAAAACCTATTTGTCTATTCTTTTCCCATATAACTATCCATTTAATTTAGGGGATGTATTATAAATACAGTTTCTAAAACAAAAATTTTTGAAAACAAACATCTGCTTCCAATTACAGTGTCCCATGGGATCCTGGGGGTAAAAAAAATGTAAAACTAAAAATGTTGTTGTACCTATTTAATTAATATGATTTCAGTTATATTTAATTTTTATTTATGAATATAAATTTTAATTTATCTAAGTCTCTCATTTACTGTAATGAAATGTCAGGTAGTATAATCATAATCTTTGGCTACTAAGTATGTGTTGAGTGAATTGTTTCGGGATGAAACTGTAAAGTGGTTGAAGTCTGGCTAGGTACTCACTGATCTCCCTATTTTTAACCATTTGTCCTCCTTCATACTTTATACTCTAGCATAAAAACATCTGTACTCTCTTGGTCATTTCTGACCATCAAGCTTCTATCTATACAATTTCCTTTCTAACTTTAGTAAACTATTTCTAAGTATGATAATTCTTTGTTTTTCTATTTTATTATTTTTATTTTACATATATGCATATTTGTAGGTGCACCCATGTTGTGCAATGCCTGTGGAGATCAGAAGGGGGTGTCTGATACCCTGTAACTGAGTTACAGACAATTGTTAGCTGCCATGTGGGTGCTGGGATTTGAACTCCGGTCTTCTGCAAGAACAGCCAGTGCTCTTAAGTGCTAAACCATCTCTAAGTCTCCCAGAGTTCTTTCTAATACACATAATATGATATACTCATTCACATTCTGGACATGTAGGAAGTATAGTTCTCAGAATAAAACCTGTATAAGCAAAGAGAGACAATGTAGGCAAAATAAAAGCATTCATTCATCTTTTTGCATTTAACGTATAATTTAATTTAGTGTGAAATTAGAAATTACACCTCAGATTTGGGATACTGTAGTCCTAAAGTAACAAGAATCTGACATTAGCAGCTTAGAAGGGTCAAAAGTATAATTATTTCTTCAATAAAATGTCATAGTATTTAAATTGCTTTTTAAAACATTTCCTTTTAGATCCATGTTTAGTTACTTTGAATCAGGTTTCATTGTTTTTTGTTTTTGTTTTTGTATGTGTGTGGTAGGTGAATAAATGTTTATTTGGGTGGTCACATGTGTGCAGGCACATGTGTTTATAAAGTTGAGTATACATGTTGTGTGCATGTGCATGAAGAAGCTCATAGTTTATGTTCAGTACCATTCTCCACCACTCCCCACCTTATATGAGGAAGGATCTCTTGCTGAACCCGTAGATAGCCAATTTTGTCCAGTCTAGCTAATCAGCTTGTTCTGGGGATACTCTGTCTCCTGAGTCCTGGGATTACAGGTAGCCATTATGCCTTTCTGTTTTTTATACAGATTTTGGGGATCTGAATCCTGGTTATGCATATGTAGCAAGCACTTGATCTACTAAACCAACTTCCTAGCCCAGGTGGCACTTTGAATTTGTACTAATTTATTTCATTTTGCATCGCAATGTGTATTCATATCTACTGTGTACAGGTTATCTTTGAAATTATACAATGCTTTAAAATTTTGTATACTTTTTATTTTAATTTTTAATTTATTCTTATTTTTCAGTTTTTTGAGACAGTGTCTAATTGTATATCCTTGACTAGTTTAAATTTACTAAATAGACTAGGCTGGCCAACCTTGCACTCACAGAGATTCATCTGCCCTGCTTCCCAAGTGCTGGGACTAAAGGGTGTGCCACTACACTGAAAATTTTCTGGGTGTGGTTTTCATGTATATGTTCTATCTGATATCTTGTAAATCAGTGAAATGTTGTATTTGAATGTGATTAAATAGAATTTGGTCTGTTGTTCTATGTGTAAATAAATCTAACAGTCACCAGTGACTAAATGATCTTGATCATTAAGTCCTGCTCTTTGTATCAAGTTTTCTTACACACTGATTTGATTTGTAAATAAATTCTCAAATTCCACTCTAGGGTATTTATCAAACAATCTCAGCTTTTATTATTACGTTACAAATATATAAATAGTATGAACAATATTTTTCAGAGTTAATTGAAAATAGATCTACTGCAACAGAAACCAGAACTCTGTGGGGGAAAAATATAAAGTTAGGTGTGTAGAGAGGTGGGGGTGGATTTGGGAAGAGTTGAGGGAGGGAGGAATATCATTAAATACACTCTGTAAAGCTCTTAAACAATCAATAAGCTGGATGTTTTTGCACACACCTTTAATCCCAGTACTCGGGAGGCAGGGGCATGTTGATCTTTTTGAGACCATGGCCAGCCTGATTTAGGGAGCTACAGGTCAGCTGGGGCTATAGGGAGACCCTGCCTTAAAATGATAAAATAAAAAATAATAATAAAGATATTTTAAACATTCATTCATCTTTGCTTCACTTTTTCCAATAGGCCAAACATTTTCTAAAACAAAATTTATTATTGAACATAAAATATGGAACTTGATACAGAAAATTTTTGAAAATGGGAAAATTTTTTTAAAAATTACAGAAAAAATTTAGAAGTTTGGAGGATGCCCCTGTTGCTGTCCTTTGCTCTCCTTCTGTTATATATTGTGGCTACCACTTTATTTTATCTTAATTTGTTCCAGTATTTTCTTTTCAATATACTTTTAAATTCGTGATTTCTCTTCAATTGAGCATTTTCCCACATTGTCAAAATGTCATTGTTTTCTCATGTTCTTAAAAATGGAATATGAATTTTAATAGCTATATTTTCATTAATGAGTATGTCATACCTGTATTTTTTAATTTTTTATTTAGTAACCATATAATTAGAAGAAGCATTTCATTACAACAGCATTGACATATTCAATAACAATTTCCAGAGCTAAGATGCATCTCTTTCAATATTGGCTGTAAGTTTTTAGGTATATAGTTGAATTAATACAGTTATACAATATTGTACTTTGTCTAAACCCTACCAGACGTAAAATTAAATGAGGTTTTAAGCTTTAAAAAAGATCTCCATTTCATGATTAAAATACAGTTTCATACAGAACAATTCATTTTTAATACAATTGAAACTAAGATGCACATGCGTTTCTAATCTCTGTATATCTGATTATTACTAGTCACAGTCGGTTACTTTCTGAGTTCCTTGGCATCTGAGCATGGATATAAAGTCATCAGGTGGATCTCAGTCGTAATGTTTTTCACATCTACTAATTACTAAGGAGGAAATTTTTATGCTTTGAAGAATTTTCTTTCTTTTTTTATTATTTATTTATACACCCACTTCCCATGTAGCACCCTCCCATAGCCTCCCTCCCTCCACTAGAGCCTTTATACTCTGATACCCCTGCTACTGTCTGTGTTGTTGGCATCCCCAGCCATTCCCACTACTTGCCCTTCTGGTGAATCAAGTCAGCCTATCTAGAGGTCTTTGTTTTAGGAGGGTCAGCTGTTTCTCATCTAGCAGTAATGTGTCTATATTCCTTTGGATAAGATTGGGGTCTGCTGTTCATTTTCCCAGTTACATGCTGGGTTACTATCTGGGAATCCCTCTGGCCACCCTGGCCAATAACTCTAAAGAAGGTATCGCTTGTCTGGCATTGTTGCTTGTTATGTAGCCTTTAGCTATACATATGGACTCTTATGAAGTTATGTTGGCCCATTTAATCTTTGGTTATAATTTCCTTTTTGGTATTTAAGGCCATACAGTTGGTCCAGATAAACCGATTTATTTTTACTCTTAAGGTCCTTTGAGGATCTGTTCCTCAGGGGTCACATGGGCTTGGGAGGAGCCCCTGGCTCCTTTCTTTTACCAGTTCTGCCTATGTGAAGATAAGTCAAAGGTCCTGCTTGACCATGGTTGGCTTTGCTTGGAAGCATGGAGGAAATGATTCCTCTGTGTTGACCCTCTTCTATTTTATGTACTAATGTAACATTACAAATGATAATGATAGTACACTTACATATTTGGGCTCATAATTTTTCTATAAAAGTTCCTCTGAATTAAAAAAATATTTCTATTGAGCTTTTGTAATGTCATACAACAGTTCTTAAGCAAATTTAGAATCTCTCCCCATCCATGACTCATCTACATCCCAAGTGAACCTCATGTTTTACCATACATGTTAAGTTCTATTCATTCAGGGATTTGTACCCAAATTTCCTTCAGTGTAAATTCATCCACTGTAGTCTAGTCAGCCCACCTAGAGATCATATGTAAGGCATAATCTCCCTCACCCAGTTTGAATACCTATCAGTCTCCAATAGTTCTCAGTCTAGTGCTGGCCTGCAACCTATTTCTCTCCTCCCCTTTGGACCCTTGTTTAATTTAGTTGACATAAGTCCTGTGCTCAATGCCACCATTGCCACAAGTTCATGTGGGCAAGCGTTCAGTGGCCTGGAGGCCTATACTTCCCTCTGTTCATGAACCAGCTTAGGTTCTTACAGTCTTTCTGCTGCCTCTTCCACAATGGTCCCTGAGGTTTCATATAGGAGTCCCATCCTACACTCTACCGTCTCTCATTCTTTAAAACATGGCCAGTTGTGGACTTCTGTGTGCATCACACTCTGTTGTATAAGGAAGCTTTAATGGTGAGAGTTGAGGGATGCATTCGTTTTTTTCTCTTCCCCTTGTTCCACTATGTTCCATGAACCTGAGTTGTAGAGATTCATCTGTAGATGTGTCACCCAGTACTGGGCATTTCTCAGACATATGTTCTCTGTGTCTGACCAGATGTGAAATTATTCAATAGCCTCCATCTGTTGCAAAAGAACCTTCTTTGATGAGTGGTATACAATATGCTTGTTTGTAAATATTGATACCTAGCATATAGAGAGAAATTTCATTTGTCTAGAGATATGAAAGAGATAGGATTTCTCTGAAAATTTAATGAAATGATTAATATGTTATTGTTTCCATTTTAATCTAACTTTTCTTTTCAAAGCTTTTTTGCATATATCCTCTTTCTCAGTTATTAAAAGTTAATATTAGAGCTATTTTTGTGCTTTAAAAGCATGGTTGGCAATTCCAGTACTGGGATATATCCCAAGAAAATGAGAAAAGTCTCTCAAACAGGTCTTTGAACACATGTTAAGCAACACTGTGCACTTACTATAAAAAGGAAGTAAATTCTACAAATTACTACAATATAGATGAGGTTCAAAGACATTTTTCTATGTGAACCTGAAATCTGGTGTTGGAGTTATGGGAATGGGGAGGGTACAAGGGTTCTAAATTTGTTTAAGATCTGTTATATGTAATGCACAAAAACTCAATAAAAATTTAGGAAAAAAGAGACATTTTTCTAAGTTTAATGAGCCAGTCAAAAAAGGAGCAATACTGTATGATTGGTACTCTGATTCTACATATGTTATATTATTACTTAGAGTCATCAGATGCCATAGAAACAGAAAGGAGAATAGTGGCTGCTAAAGGCAGCAGAGAGAAAATGGAAAGTGATGGTTTAATAAGTGTAGAATTTCAGCTAAGGAAAACAAATAAAAAGATATGGAAGTGTGTTCATGTCTTGATCATACAATAGGAGTGTACCAAATGGTTAAAAAGGTAAAGTTTAGGTTATGTACACTAGAACAAAATTCAAAAATAAACAAGGCTGTATTTGACTACAGATTTATGAAGAATATTTTATTTAAATATTTTGCCTTTTATTAAATTCAAATTTTACACTACAGACGTTTTTGTCACTCAAATTTTTAAATTTTACCTTAGTTTTCATACATAATTTTATACATTTCCAACTATATCTCATTAGCTGTATGTCTAACTACTCACATTGTCTAACTACTCACATTTACACTACTAATCAAAACACTTTAAAAATGTGTTTTCTATCTGTGGATAAGATACTTGGCAACTTGCTCATCATTATATTTTAATTAATATATTAAGTTGGATTTTCCTGAAGATTTACCAAGGTAATTTATCATTATTATTTTTACTACTATTATTAGTACTTATAGATATATGTGTCTGTGTTACTATAAGAAGCCTTTGGAGGCCAGAAAAGAGCACTGGATGCTATTGAGTTGGAGCTGTGATTGACAGCTGCTTGATATGGGTACTGGAAACTGAACTTGGGTTCTCTGGAAGAACAGCAAGCTTTCTTACCCTCTGAGCCCTTTAATAGTTCAATTCCTTATAAAAATTTTTATTGACTTTTTGTATATTTCATACAACAAACTTAATCAAATTAGACCCCATTCTCCATCCATTGTCTATGCCTGCATATGCACCTCCCTGTGGCAGACCTTATGCATTCCACCATATATGCTAAGTCCTACCCAGTCAAGCATTTTTACCCAGATATCTTTCAGTGCAAATTCATCCACTGGAGTCTAGTCAGGCAATCTAGAGATGGTAAAATAGAGCCACTTTCTCTCACCCAGCAGTAATCTGTCTCCAACAGTTCCAAGACTGGAGCCTACCCACTGCCAATTTCCCTCACTCCACTCTGGAACCTTGTTTGATTGAGTTGACTGGGTCCTGGGCTCAGTGCCACCATTGCTGCACAAGTTTACATGTGTAAGCTTCCAGTGGTCTGAAAGTCTCTGCTTCCCAATGAACAAACCCTGGTTCCTAAAATCTGTCTGCCCTATCTTACCCAATGGTCCCTAAGCCATGGGTGGGAGAGGTTTGATATAGGAGTCCTATCCAGGGACACACACTCTGCAGTCTCTTATTTTATAAAGCTTGGCCAGGTGTGACCTTCTGTATGCATCACACTTTGTTGTATAAAGAAGATTCACTGCTGAGATTTGAGGGATGCACTAGTCTTCTCTCTACCTTCCCACCTTCTGCTTTGTTCCACGTGCCTTAGGTGTAGAGGTTCCACTATAGACATGCAACCAGGGACTGGGTATCTCTCAGTCATATAATCTCTGTGTGTGATCAGTTTGGAATTCTGCAGTAGCCTCCATCTGTTGCAAAAAGAAGATTCTTTGATGAGTGGCTTGCAGTACACTTGTCTGTAAATATAATGATCCATATTTAGAATATGTTAAGAAATTCCATTTGTCTAGAGATATGGCAGAGATAAGGTTTTGGAGAGATCTGAGGCAGAAGAATTGGAACAGCCCTGGGTCAAAGGCTAGCAGGGGGACAGGGTGAAGTTGGATAAATTGGAAGTGCTCCGGATCAGGGGAATATAATAGAGGCGGTGGGTAGGATTTGATTTACCAGGTTATTAGGAGAGCCGATCTGTGTCAGGCAGATCAGGAGTCACGTGAAGGTGAGGGTGGGGAACACCTGAGAAGAGACTTAGCAAACTGCACACTAGAGGGTTTAGTTAGAATGGATTAGGGAGCTAGTCTAAAGACCTGAGGCAGAGGAATTGAAGCAGGCCTGGGTTCCAGGCTAACAGGGGACAAGGAACCCCTTTAATTCTTAATGGTATATAATCATTAGTAGAATAACTTAGGTAAAACCATTTTAGTTAAAATGATCATTTACTCATTACTACATTGAATTAAATCAAATGTCGTAAAATGAGTCTACTTGTTTTAGTCTTTTTTTTTTTTTTTAAGACAGAGTGTCCCTGTAGCTCCAGCAGGCATGAAACTTGCTAGATAGATCGGACTGGCCTCAATATCAAAGAGATATGCCTGGCTCTGCCTCCTAAGTGCTGGATTAAAGATGTGGACCAATACACCTGACTTAATATAATCTTTCTCACCAAAAGTATAACTCATCACATTTTGACTATGGCTATTGACAATTTTCAAACTATAATGGAAGGTGTCATTCTAATTTCAGGATCATTAACCTTAAGTGTTTTTCCATTCACCTGTGCAGTTCAGGTCTCTCCTCCCTCTCGTCCCTCTCTAAGGACACCCTTTAGCAATTTCCCCCCATTCACACATTACTCTTTTTTTGTCTTAGCCATCATTCATAGGAATATGTGACCTATTCGCTGTTCCTCTTCTCTCACAAAGAGTTTATCTTGAACTTGCATTCTTCATCAATGTCTAATACAGTTTTAGATTCTATTTACATTACCAAAATGCCATAAACAAGTAAAAATCTTGAATGAGCTGTATATTGCTCCAATCCAGAGCTATGTATTGCCTTGCTCTTTGCATATGACAACTCTTTCAATCATCATTGTGGAGTCACAACTTTTAAGAAATTTAGATGAGTGCTGGAGAAAGCTAATTACTTTGCAAAGTTTGCATTTAAAAACTATTCTATTTTTATTATTATTTTTTATGTATAAGTGTAATGCCTGCATGTGTATAGGTACAACTGTGTCATGCAATGCCCATAGAGGTCAGAAGAGGACATCGGATTCTCCTGGAACTGGAGTTACAGAAGGTTGTTAGCTAACATGTGGGTACTGGGAATCGAACCTGGGTCCTCTGCAAGAGCAGCCAGTGCTCTTAACCACTGAACCATCTCTCCAGCCCTGACAAATTTGAATTTTTAAGTTTCTTAACTTGTATACAACTGAGTAGCCTCTTAAACACTTTATTTTTCATTATTTGGCCACATTAGCTAAACCCTATCTGAAATAGAAAAAATATTTTTTTCAGTTTGGGTTTTCTCCTTTGATTCTTACTTTGTACATCTATTTAGTAAAATATATAATCCATTTGTTCATTTTTAGTTTGTGGTATAACTTCAGTGGGATAAGGGAGAATGATAGTAGAATTAAATATTGAAAACATTCCTAAGCATATTCTATAGTTTAATAAAAGTCTCAACTATCTGAATATTTACTTTGTGTTCTTTTCAAACAAAGTTCTCTTCATCTCCACCTCTAACATAATAAGGAAAATACTCTTGCTAATTTTGCGGCTTTGACCTCTTAACCTAGTCCACATACAGGAAAAAATAACATCCAGACCCATGAGAAATGAAACCCAAAAGACACATCTGGTCATCAGATGGTAATGTAGGATGTGCCAATAGCAAACAGTCACACATCCTGGATAGCATCTGCTGCCCTGAACTAATGAAGGACAGAACAGAATTAATTGGAAGTAAACAACATATAAGCATATTGCTGATCCAAACAGATTGGGTAGAGTGGTAGATGCCACTGTCTTTTACTGTCTCAGTTTGACATTGATGATACAAGTGCCACATGTCACTAAGTCAAGGAGCACATCAAATATAAACATTTCAGCAGAAATTACACTTTTGGAGGAGGCATCTATCAGCCAAATACTCAACAAATGTTGCTAGACTTTGAATGTATCAATCATCCAATCAAGTGATGTTTGATAAACATTTAGAAAACAGCTACTAAGATTTTTCTCAAAATGAGGTATATTATTATTGGCAAGGCAGTCTCAGAAGGCTAGTCTTTGAACCTAAAATTACTAATACAATGGGTCTTGGACTTGGAACTCTTCTTTACCAAGATATAGAGCTGGCACAGCTTGTGCTGTATTGACCACTGTGTGTGGGAACGTCTTTATGCTTTAGACATAGTGATTGAATTTTTTAAAATTCTGCTAAATATATATTTGTTAATGGCATTATGAACCCTATCACACCCCACAGTTTTAAGTATTTTAAACTCTGTTGCATAAGTTCTGAACTCTAATTTCAGGCTTCTATTCTAGCATGAAACTTTGCATGCTAACCAATTGCTATAGTTAGTTGTGTGGGTGGTATGAGTGCAGACATTAGGAGGGACCATGATACACTATTGGTCCTGATCTTACTCCATGTATGCTCTATGTGAGCAGAGAGTTGTTTCATCCAGTGGCTGACTGTGCCATTCCTCTTGAAGTCTTGTCTTTGACCTTCTGTTCCAGGTGACTGACACAGTAATGATCTGTGCTATTGTCCATCCACATGGCTGCAGAACCTGGTCCTTGGCACTGACAACACTATGATGCTCTACCTAAGTCATTATAAAGATTATTTTCCTTTTACTCTACAAAGTAAAATATTCTGGAATTTGTCTGACACATGCAAAATTTCTACCAGCAGGAATTTTGTTTTTCTGGAAACTGCCTCTGAGTGTTGGCCCAACCCCATTTGGACACAGAATATCTGTTTCTTTAAAAAGTGAGATAAAAGCTGTGAAAGTTGAGGTAGGCTAGCAGAAGCACTTATATGACTTAGAAGAAAAATAGATCACTGAGTTCTTTGAAAAGAAGATAATGTTTAAAGTACTGCTTTCTAAAACATTCCATTGACAGTTCTTGCCATGAATAATTTTATTTTGAGCTAAAGGAATGAAAGATCAGCAGAACCACTCTGGATCTGCAACAGGAATAGTTAGGTTTCGGTATTCATAGAGCTTTAGAAGGCAATATCAAAGGATTGTATAGACTCTTGAGCACAAACACATTGCAACAGAGATGCACTGGTACCATAATGGTGATGTCTAACAGTGACTTCAGTTTGGCTTCATTTCTTATGTATAGATTATCATATATGTTAACAATTCACAAAATTATACTAGATTCCTGCTATTCGGGCTCTGATAAGCAGACTTCAAATACAATTCTAATTTTTTCTCTCCCATTAGCAATTAACTATTCTTGTTTTTGTTTTGCACTGTAAAAATGCCTATAGATGGCATAATAATGGAATATGATAATCACTACAAATGAAAAGCCAGGGTAAGTGCCTGCTTTATGCTATGACCCATATATACTAGAGAAAAGATGGCCTTCTAATCATTTTACTACTGAAACATTTTAGCTTTAACTTGTCTTTAAGAAGATATTAATTTATGCTTAAAGTATACATGGTTTTCCTTATGTATTCTTTTCTGTAGACTCAAATGCATGATCTAGCTTATAGTAAGAGTGTGTTTAATATGTATAAGTTTGTCTTACATAAAAAAATCTTTATGTGTGTATATGTTAATTCATATACATGTGGGCTAGTGCATGCCATAACACATATGTGGAGGTCAGAAGACAACTAATTATATAATCTTTATTCTGATAGATATGGAAAAATGTAAAACACATTAAAGTAAGAAAAGCCAAATTATAGTTTTGGTCCCTGACTTCCACTTTGCTTAAGACAGAATCTCTTTGTTGTTGAGCAGGTGTACACCAGATTAGGGGATCCACAAGCTTCTAGGCAGCCTATATCTCACCTCCCATCTCAGCATAGGTGTGCTGATTCCAGACCTGTGGTGTTATACCACATTGGAAAAGAGGATTCAAACTCAGGTCCTCAAGCTTACACAGCAAGCTGTTTACCCACTGTTTAACAAGTCTACATTTTTATTTATAATTTTATTTAAAAGTGCAATACATTTGGGTTTTCTTATTTCATGTTTTAGAGACAATGTATTTCTAAATAATTCTAAAATACTAAATAACTTTAAAGACAGTTCTATCTCCCTGCTTTATTAAAATTTTGATTTGTTAAATGTATGTAAAAGCACATGAAGCCATTGTAACAACATATGAAGATATGGAAAATGATCACATTTATGTCACAGGCCAGGAAGAACTGATTTGCAGCATATTTGAACTGAATATTTTTAGAGATTGGACTCAATTTTGAGCTTGTTTATACGTAACTATCAATGGCATCTTTTCAAAGTAGTAACTTTGTCCTTTTATTCTGTTTATGTGTCTGGCAACAATTTTCCTCCAGCTTTTTATAGCTTCTAAAAATATATCTTGAAATCCTCAAAATATACATGAAAGCAAATTACCAGCCAGTTTTTCACTTGAACATATTTGCAATGGTGTTGTGATTCTAAAAATAATATTTATGTTTAATGTATCCTGCTTTGAGATTTGTACAAGAGGTTTTATAACTTTATGAGTTGTTAGCATATAAGATTATATAAATTTTTGAAGCTCAAGTCAATGTTAAATAAATGTCAATGTGGTTGTGAGAAACAAATATAATAATTTATGTGAACTATTAAAATCTAAGCATTATATAAATATAGTGAAAATTTTAAACCCTGCTTCTGATAAGGAAGACTGTATTTTGCAGTTAGAAACTCTGCTCAGGAATTTTAAAAAAGGACCAAACCAAACTTGCTGGATTTGTGAATCTTCAGATATGAACTTGTACAAGTATAGAAAACTGACCCCAACCTGAGTCTATCATTAGAGATAGTTTCTACTTTTATATATTTTCCAAAGAAAAACATCTATCGAGTTCTTCTTATGTCATTAATTTTCATGTTAAACCCAGTCCTAGATATTTCTCATTGCTCCTTTTAAATATTTTTTCCATTTGTTGGTAAAAATTACTGTCTTTAATCCCTAAGTATTATCATAAGGAAAAATTAGGACTCATTGCTGTCCTTAATAAATAGAAAAAAGGATTATTAAATTAAAAACTTAATCTCTCTCCAGATTTTCCTAGGATGGCAGTGTCATAGACTGGCTCCTTCCCTTCCTTCCTCTTTCCTTCCTTCTATTTCTCTCTCCCACTCTTCCATCCATGGAGTACTTCATCTTACTAAAGTGTTTTTACATTTTTAGACTTGTTTTGTTTTGTGGTTATGACTTTCTGTTATCTAACCTTAGCTACATAATATTCTCTTCATAAAACATATAGGCATTGGAGTGTGGGTTTTCAGGAATCTTTTGATACAGAATTATTAGAAAATTGGCAACTATGCATCTCAAATCAATTACTAGCTTTGAATGATTTTACTCTGTGAAGAGTTCCTATGGCATGCTAACATTGTTACAGTTACTAGAAATACTAAGAATGACATTTCTATATTGACAATTACAGAGAATTAGTCGATATTATCTTTTGAAAGGCATGAATGAATGGAATTGTGCTTCCATGACAACAGTGAATCCCCTTTGCCCTTACAGCTGCAGCTTAATTATAGTTTGCATGTGTCTATTAATAACTATTCACTATTTGATAGCTAATTTCTATATCGAATGCAGGAGCCCTAAAAGCCCCAGTCTACAAAGGTGGAATGGCTGCTTAATACACATTAAATCTGAATTTCCCCCTTAGATAGTACACCTTGATAGTTAATACTAGAATGCATGACATTAAATCTAATACAGATCATAATCTTAGAAGATCCTAAATGTCACAATTCTGAATATGGAATTTTAAGAAAAAAATATCTAAAATCTAAAAAATACTAAAGTCAAAAAATCTTAAAACTTACAACCTTTAAAGATTAACATATTAAGTGTTCAAATCTTAAAATCTTGAAAACTGCAATTCTTTCTTGGAAATAAAGGGGCTGTGTTACTAGAGAGTAAGGAAGCTGAGTTCTAGGTAAGGTAGTAGGATGTTTGCAGGTATATACAGAATATGTCAAGTAGAATGAACGCCTAGGAAGCGGTTAATACATCACTTTGGGTATGGCTGCAATGACAGTTCCAGGGGAGATTAGTGTGTGATTCTAGTTGAACAATAATCTAACTTTCAAATGGACTGAATAGGGTTGGAGAGACAGCTCAGCAAGAAAAAGCATTGCTGCCAAGCCTGACTATCCAAGTTCAAGCCCTGGGACACACAGGGTGAAAATGAGGGAAACTTGGTCACAATATATAGAAAAATCACGTCATTAATGAAGCAAAAGCTTCCTTCCTACTAATAGACTTTCATCATACTAGAAGATGCTGTGTATGCTGCTGGGGGAAAAATCATTGATTTTTTAAATCAAGTTAGTCAACATTCTAGCATAGATATGGTGGTTCATGAGCACTCAAATGAACTAAAACACTATGGATAACTAATGCCTTCTTGGGGAGTGAAAGTTAGTTTTCTTTAAAGTTGTGACCCCTAGTAGGCAGACCATGGCCCCACACTGAGCATATAGACTGTAAAACTGGAGTTGGAATTGACTGGTTACCATAAAAGAGGGGGTACAGTATTGGGAGTATAGGGAGGGTAAAGGGGGTAAGGGGAGAAGTTGATGTGAATATGAACAAAATACATTGTAAGAATTCAAACAAAATAATTTTAAAACCCACATAGTCAATCAACCCACTAACCAAATAAGCAAAGGAACTTGTAGATAACAGCATTCTCCAAATCCAAGTGTAGCAAATTTTTCCAAGATTGTTGAATGAATAGCAATGTAGGTAAAAAACAAAATCACCCCCCCCATTCAAGCATGTAGAATTTATATGCCTTCACCAATCATGTGTCAAGCTGTAGCTAGAATTCCTACTGGGAGGTGTAAACTGTTGGCCTTCCCAGCCTTGGTCATCAAATTAAATCTGGGAAATCAGCAAGTTTATTGGGATTATTTACAGAGCAATAGGTGAGGGCTTACTTATAGAAGTGTGGGTGCTCTCCTCCACCCCCAAGGTCACACTGGAAAGTCTTCATCGAAGCATGGATGGTGACTTCCCCAAAGCACATACAATGGCAAAAGTCCCTCCCCATACCTTCCTCAGCTTATGTGCCCTTAGTACCTACCCATCCTGCAGCTAGGACTGACTGGTTGGTTTCCCCTTCTTTCTGGAGCGTAACAATCAACAAGTTTGGCTATGATGGTCCTAGGCAAGGGGGAACAACGAAGCTTGGGAAGAAGACATC
Source organism: Nannospalax galili (assembly GCF_000622305.1). Classification (NCBI taxonomy): domain Eukaryota; kingdom Metazoa; phylum Chordata; class Mammalia; order Rodentia; family Spalacidae; genus Nannospalax; species Nannospalax galili. The sequence goes on from NW_008330777.1 coordinate 7,974,079, forward strand.
TGTTCATAGTGTTGGTGTCTGTGAACAGTCCTATGCAACACAAGTACTAAGATTTCCTTCACATATGTCCTTCATCAGAAAGTAAAAACAGCCTCATTCACCATCTGAATCAAAGACAAATGGTGATAAGAGGTTTTCCTCATATTAAAATACACACATTAAATTTTGATCTGTACGTCAAGGATTTCACTGTTGAATGACATACAATAGTATCACTACATTCAGCATAAACACTGGTGTGCACTTTGTTTTCGGATAATGGATGTTGCTTTCAATGCTGCCCCATTTTACAGACCCCTTAAACACTAGAGGCTATTGCCATTGCTCTTGGTTACCCTTCGGAATTTGATGCTAAGACTCCATTGTTGAAGATATCACATACCTGATTCATTGGACATAGAGAAATTAAGCTGGTACAAATTTGATATCTTCATTCCTACTGTCTAGGTTTCATAATGCTAGAAGGTCTGTGCATGCTACTAAGGGAGAAAAGGTACTGCCAATATTACCCAGCTGTGGACCTTGCATACTACAACAATGACTGGCCTGACAAGATATACATACTTATATACTAGTGGTGTGAGGGTTATGGAAATAACAAACCACTTTACAGTTGTATATAAAGTTCACTCCATAAGATGGACCCCATGACTTTTATTGTTAACAGAGCCAAACCCCATGGATGACTAGATCTCCCTAAGGGAGAAACTGTTAGTATTATTTTGCTCCATGAACATAGTAATAAACTGTCCCCTAAATTCTTATCTTTATACCCATAGATTAGTGCATCTGCTAGCCCTCATGAGAGAAGTTTCTTTTTGTAGGAAAGGACAGTTAATACAGAGACCCACAACCATTCAGTATGCAAAGAATAGGAGATTAGAATATCTGTGTGACACCGCTCCACCCATCTCAGAAATCATCACAAAAGAAAGAGGAGAAAGATTGTAAGAGTGAGGGGGTATGGATGTCTGTAATGAAACAGTGTTTGCTGGATATGACAGCACAGTTGCACATTTGAGTGCACAATGCTTAGGACTGCATGCACAATACTTGTAGGAGATCAAGCCAAAACGCAAAAATGTCATTATGGATGGGGGAAAGCCTCATGAAGTCAAATCCCTATCTGAGGAGCTGTAGGCAGTTGATAGCTACTGGAAAAAAGCTAGTAACTTTTCCTCAGAGACGCTGGCCCTGAGAGGCTACTCATGCTTCAATAAATTATCATCCATTACCATATAAGACTCACTAATGAATTCAATGGGTATTATACATGCAGAGAAAGAGAAAGAGAGAGAGAGAAAGAGAACTATAGAGGCAAACACAGACTGCCTCCTTCCAAGTTCAGTCTGGCTGCTGAGGGAATTAGTGCTGGATTGGACCCAAACATTTCATTAATATATGAATATTAAATAAAATATTTAAGAAAATATACAAAAATACAGCCAATATGTATAAATTTAACACATTAGATCTCCAATTTAAGTGGAGTAATGTACTATTTTTCCAATGAATGACTTACTTCACTTATTGTAATCACTACAGTTTGAGCCATGTTGTTTCAAATGGCAAGGTTTAGTTTATGTAAAAAACAAATTCTTATTTGTCATATTTTATTGATACTCTAAAAATTTCATACAACATAATTTGATCATATTCAGACTTCATCCCTTATAACCACCTCCATTTTACTAAGCCCAGACCCTGACTTCATGTCCTCTATTATTATTTTTGTACTTTTTTTTTTTTACCTTTCCAGTCTAATTTGTGTCCCCCAAATGCTTTTGGGTGTGAGTTCATCCTGGGATTCTGATCAAACTATGAGACATCACACCCTTAAAGAAAACTGACTCTCTCCCTTAAGCTCTCAATATCCAATAAATAAACCATCAGTTGGGGCTGACGCTGCTTTCCCATCTCCCCCTTCCTTGCTGAATTTTTGTCTGGTTTGGGCTTGCACAGGCCTTGTGCATGCTATCACAAGCACTGTGGGTTAACACTGTCATGTTGTGTCAAGAAAACAGTTTCTTTGAAATTATCTACCACCTCTTCCCCCTTTTTCCTGAGTCTTGGAGGAGAGGGTATGATATAGGTTTCCCATTTAGAGCTGAGCACTCCATGTTCTCTTGTCTTCTGATAAATGATCAATTTTGTGATTGAGTTATAGGAGAATATACTTTGGATATTTTCCCCTTATCAGATGCAAAGTTGATAATTATTTTCTTCCATTATCCAATTTACCTTCGTCTCTCCTGCTTCTTTCCTTGACTGTGCAGAAGCTTTTCAGTTTGTTTAATTTCCATGCATCAGGTTTGGCATTGGTTTCCCATGCTTTTCGTGCCACGTCTAAAAAGTCATTCCCAAGACCAAGTCCAAAAAGGTTTACGCTGTTTTCTTCTAGGAGTCTTTCTAATTCTTTTTCTAATACCACACACTAATACTCAATTCTAGATATCTGCTGTAAAATAGAAGTTCCTATAGCTAATATTTTATTTTTTTTAAATTTTGTCGAGACTAAATTGCATGTCAAGTGTTCTTACAGTAACAACAACAAAATTCCTCCAAAAGTATGTACAAAGAAACTATTAGAAGTAAGTGAAGGTGTCTGTTACATTATTGTGATTTCATGTGTGAATATGTAGATAACAAACGCAAATTATGGCTGGGTGTAGTGGCTCATGCTATTAATCAAAACACTCTGGAGGCAGAGGTGGACCTCTGTGAGACTGAGACCAGTCTGGTCTACTGAGTGAGTTCTAGGCCAGCTTGGGCCATAGGGATACCTTGTCTCATAAAACAGATGGACATGCAAACAAAAATGAAAACAGAAATGATTTCTTTTTTAATTTTTACAAAAACATTATTGAGAATTTCATACATGTATATAAGGTGTATTGATCAAATCCATGCACACTCCCTCCCCGCCAACATTCCCCCCTCTGAAGAGGTAACCCTAAAATCTTTAAAGGATTAGATACACACCCCCAAATGCTTTTGACATTTTTGGGCTTTGGAGCAGAGTATGTTGCTAACAGGCCCAGGGACATTTTGACTTTAAGCCAAGAAACTGGCTACATTTCTTTTTTCTTTTTTTTCAACCTTAACTGCCTAGCCAATTCCCACCTCCTTTTCTTATCACGCCATCCTCTGAAGGGGTTACCAAATTGCCAATAAGGAATAGGGACACCAACCACTCTGGCTTCTTCCATGCTGAACAGGGTCGCAGGGTGAGGCAATTGGAGTACCCCTTCATTGGATCTATCTAAAAGACTCCCAAATTGCATAACTCTTTTACCAAGTAGGGTCACTGGACCCTAACATGAGTATCCAGCCACTCTTCCCAGCCCACTAGTCCAGCCTTGGACAACAAAAGAAAAATGAGGACAAACCTGATAAAGGATGCTTTTGGAAGCCCTTGTCAAGAAACACCAATGGACTCTCATGTGAACATTTGAAAATTGCCCTGGTCTGACTTTGTTCTAGTTCCCTGTCTAGAAATTGTAGTGCTAATTACTCTTGCCTTTACTTCTTCACATCTCTTATTCATGATTCAAGAGCTTTCTTCTTCCCTCAGAGACAAAAAATGAATTTTGTATACTAAATTTGAACACTATTTTGTTTAACAAGTGTACTTAAGTTTATCTTTAATTATCTAAAACAAAAAATATTTAATTAGTAGTACCAAATAACTGCACAAAATACAATGTTGAAATTAATAATATAGCACTATTTCCTATAAAATATATTCAAAGTAATATAGACTGAAACTTAGAGAAAGACTGTTGTGGAATGGAGACCTTTATTCCACAACAGGGGAGTGTGACAGAGAGGAGAGAAAAGAGGCTGATGGAGCCAATGGTTTCCAAAGCAATTGAGAAATACTTTATATTCAAATATTGTATGAACCAATCCAATTATAGAAAAGTGGCTAGTCAAGGCTCTACTTAAACGCTAAATTAAAGTCATTATGGTTAAATAAGAATAATTTTCAAAAGTTATTTGAAGCTATACAGTAGCATTTTTCCATTTCGCTCTCTTTTCCCACATGTTCCCAGGAATGCAATGATTTTCATTCTGTCATCAGTAGATTAGTTTGAATATTTTAGAATTTACTATGAAGGCCATAGTATAATAGGCATAGTATAATATGATGATGTGAACAGGATGTCACCAAATTCATGCATGATAAGAAGGCGTGAAAAATACAATCTGAAAAATAAAAAAACGATGTCCAGATAGCATTACGTTAAAATTTTCATGAGGCTGGCTGGAGAGATGACTCAGCAGTTGGGAGCACTGACTGCACTTGCAGAGCATCCGGGTTCAATTCCTAGTACCCATATGATGGCAAAAAACCATCTGTAACTCCAGCTCTAGGGAATCCGATGCCTCTTTCTGATCTCCCCAGGCATTTCATGACACAGGTTGCACTTATATACATGCAGGCAATACATGCAATACACATAAGAAATAAATAAATAAAAATTATTTAAATTTTTTTTCTATAACTCTTTAGGAAAAAGAAGTTAAATTTTAATATTTATCTCATGTACTTATTTTACTTTGTCTTTAAATTATTATGTATTAGGCAAATATTCAAATATATGTGTTTTGGGGTTATGGGGTATACTTAGTGTATTTTCCTATCATGACAAAGCTATGGGTTTAACCTTCAGTGCATACAAATGCAAACACACATTACATACATATAATGCATGATACATGTATAATTATGCAATTAAATACACACATGTAGACACAGATACACATTAATTATTATAGTTAGTGCCTAGATCCTTATATTAATTTCTGGGCCTGTGCTATCAAAATACACTAATGGCCTAAACTAGAGAAGTTTACTTTTTTTTAAACTGTAGTTAATGTTACAATCTGAGATTAAAATGTGATTTGAGTTGTTGAGTTCTGTCCTTGACTTGTGTAGGGCTCTTTTTCTCTGGGTCTTCACTGCAACCTATCTATTTATGCCTGTCTTAATTTTTTCATTAAGAATAGTAGGGATATTAGATTATGTCCCACCTTAGAGACCTCATTTCATTCTTTGAGTTTTAATTCATGTATAGATACATTCTGAATGACTGGAGTGTTAGAATTCAAAGTATGCATTTTAGAGAGACAGAATATCCATCCTTATTTTTCACCTTCCTAAAATCTTAAAAAAAAACATTAAATCTAGGTTACACTGAAAAGTTCACCTGAAAACATTCAGAAATTTACAAGGGTGTTCTGCACAGGATTTCGACTTCCAGCATGCTATGATTATAAGTGGATGTTTTCTAATACAGAGAGTGCTTGTAGACTGTAAAATCATATACATCATTTCAACTTAACCCATAGTTAATATTTTTGTGTTTTGTGAAAGATATATAGCACATCTCTTTATTTTGATTTTCTTTTCTGGGAGCTATGTTTTCAAATTTATAAAATATGGTAATCATAAGTTTATTGTTATTTTTACACTTAATTGGATATCTGCCATTTTCATACAATATAATTTGATTGTATTTATAACCCCTCTCCTATAACCACTTCCCCTTATTGCCCCAATCCAAGTTTATATATCCTATAGACTCTAATTTATATCTCCAAATGTTCTTCAGTATTCTTAAAATATATACATGTACATCATCAAAATAGATTAAAGGAATAATCCTATAATAGGGGACATTTTCTTTCCTATACCTGTAGGCTAATAAAATAAAATTTAAAGAAGTCAGTGGCCAGGATGGACTCCTTATCTAGAAGTTGTAGACCATTGGATCCAGAGACCCTCAAAAATTCAGCCATTGTCCCTGCTGTTGTTTCCCCACCAGAAATGGAAGGTAAAGTCCTATTGCTAAAGATACTACACAAATGATGTGTAGAATGAGCAAGGAAAAATCAAGTTGATGTGGGCTGCAGAGCCTTATCTCCACTGGCTAGTGTGCATAGTGCTGAACGTGTTATGCAAGCTCCTGGAAGGAGAAATTACTATTAATTTTAAAATCGTATTTGTAAACCACTCATTTCTCATTGTATGTTCAAGTAATCTTTACATAGTTTAAAACATACATACTCAAATTATTTTCTAATTTGGTAGACAACTAAATGGAAAGATACTCGAAATTTACATTGAAAAAGAATTTGTATAATTTTTTTTCCAAATACAATTTTAAAATAGTATCTGTGGACATTATAATATTAAAAAACACATAAAACTATGACCATGAAATCTTTTGTAGTGTACATAAAATGTTTTTATTTATGTGGAAAATATAACTAGTGAGTAAATAAAACATTACCTCAACTATGAAATACCTCAATATTTTAAATGTACTAATCACGTTTTATAAATCACCAAATATATTTGTGTATGAGTGTTTTGCCTGCATGTATGTAAGTGTGTCTGAGCATACAATCCACATGGAAGCCTGAAGAAGGTATTGGATCTTCTGGAACTGGAGTTGCAAACAGTTGTTAGCTGTCATGTGGGTGTTGGGAACTGAACCCAAAACCTCTACAAGAACAGCAAGTGCTCTTAATCTCTAAAATATCTCTCCAGCCTCAAATTACCTATCTTTTTTTAAATTTAAGTGCTTTGTGATTTCTTACATTGTGTAGCATGTACAAATATGATCTCTCATACAAACTAATCATTAACAATACATTTTATTTACTGCTACAATTTTAGAAGTTTAATTCTTTACCTTGTCTTGCTTGATTTAACTTTCACTGATATACAAGTTATTTTTCAGAACTTAGAATGTTTACCATTTATTTTAAGATTGAAAAAAATGTCATTTACTATAATATATAAATAAATTTATCGTACAAAACTTAAGGATAAATGATATGCACTTCTTAAGACATGAATATCAATCACACTGAAATAGAATCTCTCCTGGGCTGAATTATGCCTAACATCCCCATTATTCATGGATTGAATTACCTCCTCAGAATCTGCTATTAAGTTAAGATGAGGTCATCAGGGTGAGTCCTAATTTAATATGACCATTGTCCTCATAGGAACAGAAGATAAGATCACAGAGAGACATATAAAGGAAAACACTGAAAACTGAAGCTAGTCAAAAGCAAACCAAATAGAGAAGGTTGAGTGAAAAGCATCCCTTCCCATATCTTTTTGTAAGGTTCATTTTTCATTTTTATTTGTGTGTGTGTGTGTGTGTGTGTGTGTGTGTGTGTGTGTGCCTTTGAGATTCAGAAGAAGACATCATATACCTTGGAGCTGGAGTTGCTAGTAGTTACACACTGTCCAATGTAAGTAGTAGGAATGGAACTTAAGCCAGTGCTCACACCACTGGGCTGTCTCTCTATCCCCCCTTCCCACATCTTGATCCAGCCAGTTCAGCCTCTATGTCTCCTATGTAAGTCACCTGATATAAGATACTTTGTTATTGTAGCCCTAGTGGAATAATAGACATTTCATATAACCTTGGTCAATATGTATTGGTAAGAAAATGGCACATTACTCAATCTTTCACCTTTTCTGTATACAGAACATATATTTATCAAGCACTTTGATTCATTGGGTTCTTGTTCACTCTTTCAGGTGCAAACATGCAGTTTTGAACAAGAAAAACAAGTTCTATGCTTGACTCAGGGTGTCATTAGGACTAGGATTAAGACAAACAGTTACAGACATATGGAAACAAATGTGTATCATGTACCTGTTATTAATATAGTGAAAACTAGATTGATGCTAATAACAGCTATCTGTAGACACGCACTTACAGGCTGATTGATTTTAATTTAGTTAAAAAAATCACTTGTTTTTTGAACATACTTATTTTTTCAAGTTGCCATTTGCTCATGTAATGTTTCCTGTTGGTTTCCTTGTTGTTTTGATGGCTGGTTTTGAGATGTTTTAGCGAAAACCTGTAATTAGTGAGATTGTGTCAGGAAAAATGTATAAACCAATCTCTCTTTGCTAAGATCAGAGCAGTGTGTTAGGCCAGTGAAGCACTGTCGTGGAGAATCTGCTGTGACAAACCTGCTCTGGGACTCATGTCATCTTTAGGCATTCTGATGAACTGAGTTCCTTTGTTCTGATGATGATTTTAGGGCTGCCTCTTCCCTCTTATCTACAGGCTATCTGTGTGCCCCAAACTTTGCTAGTACAGGAGCCACTGCACCTTTTGAATGTCACCATAGATACCCTATAGCAGCCAGCCTCTTGTTTGCTCTGGATGTAGGTTTTCATCCATTTGTTACCTGGCTTAATTTCTTATTAACATACAATAAAAAAGACCATAGTTTCTTGTCCACCTCATTGACCTGAAATCTATGTAATTTGTTCTGAATAGTTGATACCAGATTATTGCTTGTAAAACACATTTCCTAAAGCACTATTTCAAGGATTCAAAGACCGACAATTTAATTTTTAGCTTATGTATCCTTTAAAATATCTTGGCTGTAAGTTCAGATGGTATAGAAGCTACAGGAGTGACTCTGAGGTATCCTTTTGGAAAGTGCAATAAATAAAATGCACATGTGTCTTCTTCAGTACTTGGCAAGGTAGACACATTTGTCAAATCACACCATGCATTTAATTTAAAAATTCTATTTATCATTTAAATTTATGTTGTGGATAGTAATTTATTTCAAATGTTCAAAATATATTAGTCCATACAATACAGTTATCACTTAGGTGATAACTTTATACTATTTATTAAGTCCCAAGAGAACCACCTCTCATGAGAATGACTAAAGATGATTGGCATCTCAGAGCAGAATCATCACCAGCGTATTCTCCACTACAGTTCTTCAATAGCCAAAGATGCTGCTGTGATCTTAGCAAGGAGACACAGGTTTATGCATTTTCCATGGTACAATCTCACTAATCACATGTTTTCTCTACAACATAACTTTGTGTCAAAAATAAACAGTGAAGGGTTAGGAATAATGCTTCAAGGACAGATCCCTTAGCTAGTATGCACAAGTCCTTAGGCTCAACCTAAAGCATAGAATTAAAAAAAAAAAAA
>NW_008330777.1:7983777-8012847 GCF_000622305.1 Nannospalax galili
TTTAAATATTTTAAGATTTAGTGTCATAATAGCAACATTACAGTTTTTTCTATGTAATTTTTGTTTGGGAGTGACTGACACACTATAGTATGTTCAGCAACAAACCTCTCCTCTGAAAATCGAATATCAGTGTGACTGTACCCTGCCCAGTCCAAGACTGTTTCCTAAGAAGCAAATTTGTCTCCAGACTTTGGCAAATATTCTTCAGATGAAGGTGTGTGTGTGTGTGTGTGTGTGTGTGTGTGTGTCTGTGTGTCTGTGTGTCTGTGTGTCTGTGTGTCTGTGTCTCTACCTGTGTATGATCACTAATCACCCTTAGTTAAAAAACATTTCTACTCTGAAGAGTTTATTAAAACAGGAAAACAGCACTGGAAACCAGCAAGGAATAGTTTTTGGTCTTTACAACAGATTCACAACATTGCTACCATTTTCCCTTGGATTCTGTTTCCTTATTTATAAATCAAGTATCATCTTCATCTACTGCTAAGAAAACTTAGAATCAAATGTCAACTCACATGGATTAAGAAGGAAATATATAATCTATGATTAGGAAAAAACACTAAGGAAAACTGAGAAACAAATTTATTTTGGTTGCCACAGGGAAAAAAAAATACAGCAAAAGCTCCCAAAGGCAACATGTAAAATGAAACCTAGAAAATGAGGGAAGCAAATTCATGTTGAGGAGAATGAAGAGCATTCTTTATGAGACGAATAAAAGAGAAGTGTGAAGATCTGGAGGTCTTTGTCTGAAGTGTGTCCTGGGACTCCCTGTAAACATTTAATAGGCCAGTATATGAAAATATGAATGTTTGCTTCCAAATCTAAGAAGAAAATGGATGTGAAACAACTACATATAAATTAAAATTATTTATTGTCATATATTTTCTTTAGTTATTACCACTTTTATTTTCATATTTTTATCAGTAATCAGACATTAATGTAATGAATAGAGAAAATAAACTTACTTCATAAAATTTGGATTGGCTCGAATTTGAATTTAAGATAATACAATATATGAAAAATTCTGTCCCTAAATTTCTATACAAATTCTAGCTTCATTCTTATTTTAGTTCATTCTGGGGTTCTAAATAAATAACTACTTAGAGTTTGTGCTTATGATTCCCATATTCTAAGATGAGTGTATAATAGATGTTTTAATTTTAAAACTATGAACACTCCATATTCCATAAAGAACATGGACTGAGTCAAGATTCAATTTTGGTTGTTAAATAACATGTTTTCTTAAGAACTCCCAGATGCTTTCCAAACACTACGTTTGTGTCACATATTTAGACACTTAACTCTTATGGTCATTGTGGCTTTTACCATCTCATCGGTCCTACTTAACTCTATGCCAACTGTATGAAATGTTAATCTTTCATTATCAAGTTGGATATGATTATTTCTTTAATGTCTGATTAAAGTTTTGTTATTGCCTTAAACTTTTGGGTTTCTGTCACCATGTTTTCTCCTAAAGTTCATTATTCTTTATGAACCTTTTCAGTGGATAATTTTATACAAGCCTTCAAATTAATCAATATATTGCCTCTTAAATTTAAATGTGAAGTAAAATAGAAATTATTTTCAATAACATGCTAGCTATTTACATTTTCCAAGAATATTTAAACTCACTATAGTTTATCTATGAGTATTACAGATAACCACATCCATTTGCTATGTATACTTGCAGTATTTCTCCTATACTCTTGAGTTTTGAACAGTTCATTCCATGAGAAATATCAGAAGTCATTCCTCATGAATATATTTTAAGATTGATCAGCAACATGATCAAGGGTTTACTGAAGAACAGGGATAAACTTAATGTCTGAAAATTAAGTTTTGTAGTACTTTTGCAACATAGGAAGCTAAAACAAATTAGAAAAATTTTAACTTTGAAACATGGTACAGTTAAGCCAAAGTCTTTTTTATAAAAGCTGCAAAATGAGAATTTTTAGCTAATGAGCAAGACTTGGCAGGACATAAATGGAAATATGCTTCATTGGCCAATATGTTTTGGAGGCATATGAATGTTTAAATAGATAATGCTCAAACGAGTATTTTTGGCATTAAAGTGCCTCCAAACATTTTGATCAGGAATTTGATTGCCATATGCCCATATTCTCCAATTTAAATGATGAACAGACTCTGGGTCTCATGGGATTTCCAATTTTTGGCAGTATCGACTCTTATCATCAAATACTGTGGCTTTCAAAATGAAATGAATTGATGAGTTGTTTCCCTTCTTTCATAATTAGACATGTATATTGATTATTTAAATATAAATGACCTGGAATTCTAACTAAGAGATAAGTGATTCAGTTCAGTCCTAAGAAGAGTAGCCAGGCTCAGGGCTTTCTCTTGGGCAGTGCTTCTGAATATGACTGTCATAACACTTGTCATAACACCCTTAAATTGTGGTGTCCACCAATGTGTGTCTGTATGTATGCTTGTAGAGGCCACAGGTTGACACTGTATATCTTCTTCTATTGTTCTCTACCTTATTTTTTGAGGAAGAGCTTCTTGCTGAACTTAGAGCTCACTGATTAGCTAGAATAGCTAGACTAGGATAGCGAGCTCCCAGAGATCCTCCTGTCCCTTCCTTCCAGTGCTGAGATTAAAGGCAAGAGCCACCATGACTTGCTTTTTACCTAGGTGCTGTGGATTCAAATTCAGGTCCTCATGTTTGAGGATCAAGCAATTTATTCACTGAGCCAATCCCACAACTGACTATCAAACTTCCTTTACATAGATTCATTTTTAGTCATAGCTATTTTTTTTTCCTCTAAACACCAATGTCACAAACTTCTAAAGTAAGTCATTTTTATCTTGGTTTCCTCTGCCCATAACTTTAAATAAAAACCATCACAAAATACTTGGAGGTACATTACTGAAAGATAGGTATTTCATTTATTTAAATGAAATCAGTTTATTTTAATAGAATATGCAAAGCTATGAAAGATGGAAATCTTCATTTGAGTTGGAAATAATTTAGCCTAATACTATTCCAATGCATTAGAAAATTTCAGATCACCTAAAATATATAACGAGGCAGAACCATTTCATAATTATTTTTTCCAATTCATCTTACTGTGTGCTTCATTTTTTTATGACACACCCTTAATATAGTTAGCATTTACAACTGTTTGAAAGTAGAAGAGATAGCTCACTGGCAAAGTGCATGCTTAATATGTATGAATTCCTAGATTCAATTCCCATTACCACACACAGACACACACACAGGCATACAAACACATGGATACACACACAGACACACACACACACACACACACACACACACACAAACACTAAAGAGAAATGTTTTGTAATATAATGTTATAATATGTAAGTATTTAAGAATAGCCACTTTTCCACTTTCTTCATTTGAGCTAATTTTCTAGCTATGACACCCTTGTATATACATTGTAGGCAATTGATGGTTGCATTATTTACCTTATAAACTTTATTTTAAAATGTTTTAGGCTTATAAAAATGAATGACAATATAAAGGTCTAGTCTACCTCATGTTGTTTTTTAATTATTTATTTAATAATCATATAATTAGAAGAAGCATTTCATTATAACAGCATTGACATATTCAAGAACAATTTCCAGAGATAAGATGAATCTCGTTCAAAATTGGCTGTAATTTTTTAGGTTTACAGTTGAATTCATGCAGCTATACAATATTGTACTCAGTATAAACCCTATAAGACATAAAATTACATAGGGTTTTAAACTTTAAAAAAGATCTCCATTTCATTATTAAAATATACAGTTTCATACAGAAAAATTCATTTTTAATACAATTGACACTAAGATGCACATTTGTTTCTAATCTCTATATATCTGATTATTACTAGTCACAGTCGGTTAGTGTCTGAGCTCCTTGGCATCTGAGCATGGATATAAAGTCATCAGGTAGATTTCAATGGTAATGTTTTTCACATCTCTTTTTAAATTAATTTATTTTTACACCCACTTCCCAGGTATCACCTTTCCATAGCCTCCCTCCCCCCACTAGAGCCCTTATGCTCTGATATCCCTGCTACTGTCTGCTGTGTTGTCAGCACCCCAGCCATTCCCCACTACTTGCCCTTCTGGTGAATCTAGTCAACCTATCTAGATGTCTCTGTTTTAGGAGGGTCAGCTGTTCTTCATCTAGTGGTAATCAGTTGTCAATATTCCTTTGAATAAGATTGGGGTCTGCTGCTTATTTACCCAGTTCTATACTGGGTTATTATCTGGGAATCCCTTTGGCCATCCTGGCCAACAGCTCAAAAGAAGGTATCACCTGTCTGGCATTGTTGCTTTTTATGTAGCCTTTAGCTATAGATATGGACTCTTATGAAATTATATTGGCCCATTTAATCTTTGGTTACACTTTCCTTTTGGTTGTTTAAGACCATACAATTGGACCAGATAAACCAATTTATTTTTACTCTTAAGTTCATTTGATGATCTGTTCCTCAGGGGTCACATGGGCTTGGGAGGAGCCCCTGGCTCCTTTCTTTTACCAGTGCCACCTATGTGAAGATAAGTCAAAGGTCCTGCTTGATCATGGTTGGCTTTTCTTGGAAGCATAGAGGAAATGATTCCTCTGTGTTGACCATCCTCTTTATAGATTGGACACTGGTTCAAGTCCATCTGGTGAGGTCTCCTTGGCCTCCTTGATCAAGAGGACAGGTGACCCACCAACATTATAGGACATTTTGAGAGATGCTCATAGTCCCCTGGAACTAGTCGACCTAGGAAGGATAGGATCAAAAAGTGTCCCCTATGTCCCTCTGACCAAATTATTATAGGCATCAAAGTATGTCTGTTACACACCCAAGAACGTTATTTCCACCAGTCTAGTATTTTTAATTACTGTGTGTCATGTAGATAAATCTTGGGCAAAGACCAGTTGTTCCCAGATAAACCTTACCTAGGCATATATTTCTTGATCTGCTATGTATAATTTATCAGTAGGTTGTAGGAGTAATATGGTTCCCTCTGGTTTTCAAAACTGCTAGGCATTGTTTATCTCTAGCAGTGTCTCCCCTAGGGAATAAAGGGAAAGAAGGAGCTCAAGAGAGGTAGGACCATAAGAGAAGGGAATTAGTAATGGAGAAAGGGGGAATTGGAGGTACCTTAAGTGAGAAAATCTCATATTGTTTTATCTTTCAAATAAAAGTTTTCATTTTTCTTTTTTATTGTCTATTCTTTGCATTTACGGGTTTTTGATATTAAAGCCTCATTAAAGATGTCCAAGAATTATGAAATAAAGAGCTTCATTTTATGAAGTATATTTGATTGATGCTTCAGGAAGTGTTGCAGTGCCTTCTAGGCAGCTAAAAATGGCTCAATCAAGAGCACAAGTCCTAGAATTGAAAATAGTGGTTTTTATATTTAATACCTCACCTACTAGAAAGGGAAAATATCTCATACACAAAAATCTTGAGGCCATGATCTCATATCTGATGGGGTCTAGGTCCATTTAAGTTTTACATCAAGTTAAATATTTTCCTGGCTGGTAGACATTTATGAGTCAATTTTGAATAATTTCAATCTTTCAATTTAATAAAAGAGATAGTATACCTTAATAGATTCTGTGTATTCAAAAGAAAATAGAACTTAGCAATGCCTGACTATGAAACTTTTGACAAAAAAAAGAAACTTTAAATCAGATACGCATTAAGTTATTTGCCCAGTCTGTACATTGCAATCCCAATAATGGAGAATGGAGTGACCTTGTCTCACCCTGCGGCATGCATGACTGCCTGACATCTGTGGAAATTATTACATGCCTGAATACCTGAGACACTGATCTGAAACTTCCATTCTTCCACAGACCTCTTTTCTCCAAAAGTAGGTGCTGTAGTTACAGCAGAAAGGAACCATGTCTTTGGGAATGAGGTCTGCATGCACAATACTCTAGCTTGGGTACAAAATAATTTAGAAAATAGAATTAGACTATTATAAAAGGGAGGGAAATTTACTGGGAATTGTTATCTATTTAGATTCAAATAAAGATGTGTACAGAGATATGTTATTTACTATTTCTATGAGAGAGAGTTGTAGGTCTAGATTCTACCCACTTGGTAAGTGTAATGCTTTCCTTGACATATTGATTACTGAGCAAAGTAGTACATGAGGTTTGGTGGGGGAATGGAGGGTCATGGATGGTGGAGGGGGGTCTGAATTTGATTAAGAACTGTTGCATGAAACTACAAAATCTCAATAAAAAATCATTTCTCGAATAAGATGGTCTGCAGGCTATCCTGTCTTCTGTTTATTTATATATTTATCAAGTGTCTTTATCTCCCTATCTATCTCTATTATCTATCTGTCTTTTTATCTATCTTCTTTTCTTAGAAGTACCTCTTTCAAAGATTTTCTTTAAGATTTTTACACTTGTATCTATATGATACATATAAAAGATTTTTTGAAATTTCTTTCTACATAGCACTAACTGAAAAGCTACTTTCAGAAAAAGTCATAAAACAAAAATCTTGCTGTTTTCTCATGTGGTTTTATCTTCCTTTATCTCTCCCTAGCTTCCAGTGTATCCCATATCAGATCGTGTTTCTTGCCAAACTATTGACTCACCAAATAGGCTGTAATAATACTATACCAGGGTTTAAACTTCATTCTATACAGAGCTAAAGAGATAAGTGCTGAATTAATGATTGATTATCCATTCCATATCAATTTATTTCAGAGTTTCAATAATTTTCATTATAACTCGAAACATTACAGAAATCATGCATTCATGTGTTAAGGACAGTTTACTTCATGCTCATTCTTCCCTTGATTCATGAAAATAGATGTGGGAGATTCTGTGAGATGAGGATGCTGAGGCTTATATAGGTTAAAAACTCAATTAGATTCAAAGAGCTAAAGAATGGTACCACTAGGATTAAATTCCTGAGCTTTTAGACTCCTATCTATACACTATGTTAGAACTGCTTTGAATGTGACATGTGAAGTAGTTATCAAAATGTTTGCCATTATAGCCATCTTTTCTGTGTTCTCATAAGCTGCATAAATTTCCTTTCCCATCCCATTTGACTTTTGCATGTTTACTTGATTTCTTCTGATATAACGAAAAGTGATGGTTACTTTCTTGATAAAAGCTTGAAGATTGAATGTGTGAACGCCCATATTCTCTACCACTGCTGTGGTGATTCAAGAAATTTCTATCAGTTGAATCTTTGAGTAACTCTAAAATAGCCCTAATACTGGTCTGGGTTATTGTTACAGAATTAATTAGGAAAAAATACATTAGACTGTTGATATTTAGAGGTTATTTACTATGGCACATTACTGTGTCTGTATTTTGTAAGAATTTTCACCTTGAAAGGGGGTCTATCCTCCTTCCTTCTAAGGTCCCAATGACAAATTAAGTAACATTTCACCAAAGTTCAATTCCATCAAATCCACACTGGGGAAATTAATAAGTTTATTAGACTTATTTACAGAGCACTAGCTGAGGGGTATGGACAGGGGCATGAGTTACCTTCAGGTATCCACAATGAAGGTCTGCACCCATCATGTATGATGACTCCCACACGGCTATATAGATGGAGCCCCTCCTCCTAATCTTTCCCGGACTACATATAGTAGCCAATTCCCCAGACTCTGAGGCTATGTGCAACCAGGGCAGGAGGAGTGGCTGGATACTCTGGTGAGGGTTCCATGACCATGGCCCATCCCTCCTTCAGTGAGGAAATGTCAACAAATGACTCAGCTGGTCTTATGAAATGGAAGTTATTCTACTTGGAGGAAAGTGATGTACAACACTGTGCTAATAGATAGTACAAGACTTTCTTCTAGTTAAAATATTACTTCATATTACTTTTCTTCAGTTACTAACATGTTCTGTTCTAGAGGAATCTATTCCTAGATGCATGATTGTGACCTTATAGGTCATAATTTGGAGGTTGATTAGTATGGGACAAATGTCAGTGAATGATTCAAGGGACCTTTTGCTAAATCACTGGAAGAGCTTTCTAAAAGTACAGATTCTGAAGTACACCCTAAATCTGCTGTACCACAGTATCTGACAAGAGATTTTGGGTCAAGAATTCTGAGTTTAAGTGTTACCTTGCAGGAGCCCTATATGAATTTTGAAAACCAATGCAATGCATACGAGTAGACATCACTTACTTTTAAACCCAATTCTTCCTTTCAGTATGCCAAGAGCTACTCTTACATCTCACCTTCATATCTTTTGTCTATTGATGACCACTAACGCAAACAAGAGATTTCAACGCAAAGTAGAATTTAAGAAAATTTCACTTTTTCAGATAGGATGAAACAGGTCATAATGAAAAGGCATGCTTAAAAAAATAAAATAAAGCCCGAGAATATACTTGTTTCAGATTATGATCCTTGGGTAAAAGACATAATTTTTATGTCTTTCCAAACTTCCTTGTTCTATTGTAATAACACACATACAATATAAGTGATGCATATTAAAATAAGTGTTCTTAGAAGTGGATGTTGCATTGTAGATGTGCCACTTAGGTTTGGGCAAGTCACAGACAATGTCTGTGTGTTACCAGTTGTGGGTCTCTGTAATAGTCTCCATCTGGTGGAAAAGAAGCTTCTTTGATGATTAGTGACTGGAATACTTGTCTGTAAACATAAGGATACATATTTTGCACATTAGTCTAGAAATGTGACATTCTTGGGATTTTCTCTAAGATATATGACCTCTCCAGACCTGTGTATTTAGCTATGCTTACAGTACCATACATAAGTTTTTTCCCATTGAATGAGCTTTTAGTCCAAGAAGGTAGCTGTTGATTTCCCCCAAGACAAAAGTGCCACTACTGCACCAATGTCTTTTCCTGTGCCAGTCGTTAATGTGGTTATTTGGTCTTGAAGCTGGTGTTGGATCATCAATTGATGTTCTCCCTTAGCATCTTGCATATTGTTCTCCAAAGCTATGAGAGGTAACCTTCAGGTGAAGTGAATTCCAGGTCAGTTCTGGTTCCATTTCTCCAAATCCTGTGTCCTATGTATGTTCTGTCATCAGCAGTAGGTCTTACCTTCAAGTTCTGGGAGGTAATCAAGGGCTGTGATAATAGCCTGTGTAATTTTGGACACAGTCTCTTGGACCACTCTGGCCAACAGCTCATGGAAGGTGTCTCCTGTCTGGCACTGTTTCTTGTTATGAGGCCTTTAGCTACACACATGGACTCATGCAGAAATGCTGTATGTGTAATTTGTCTCACAGAACTTAGAATAAGGGGTAAAGAGGGCACTAATGAATATCTCAATTCTCATCAATGAAGCTCCCTCATGCAACAGAGGGCCAGGAACACAAAAGTTCACAAATGGCCAAAGTATAGAGATTAAGAGTCTGCAAAATGCTGGTCCTGGGACAGGAATCCTATATTTAACTCCACGCACTGAGAGCTCAGGGACTATTGTGAAAGGTGGGGCAGAAAGTAAGAGTCAGGGAGGAGGTGCATGATTATATGGATATAGGGTCCTACAAACTCCTACAGACCCCAAACTTAGCTCAAGAAATACTGGCAACCGATTACTGATGGTTGAGAAAGAGCTGATCTTCCTAAAGCAGGGGACTAGATATTCTGACTAGACCTCAGTAGATGAACTTGCACTAAGAAATAATTTGGAACACTAACATGACACAATAGGCCTTAACACAAATGACAGAATGTATGAATTCTAGTGGGCAGGGGGGAACTATAAGAGGGTGCCAGTGGGGAAGAGCATATAAAGATGATTAAGATTGCTTGAGATGTTTTGTATGAAATACACAAAAATTCAATAAAAATATATTTTTTACTGATTAAAAATTATTTATTGATAGATTAAAAGAACCAGTTAGGCTCAGTATGTAACTCAGAGGTTGAATGCTTGCCACCAGCAAGCACAAGGCCCTGGGCTTAATCCCTAGACCTGGCAGGATAAAGGAGTTTACTATGCCTATAGTCCCAGCACTTGGGAGGCAGAGACAGGTGGATCTCTGTGAGTTCAAGGCCATCCTGGTCTACATAGTGAATTCCAGGATAGCTGGGGCTACAGAGAGACCCTGTCTCAAAAAGACCAAAAAAAAAAATTGGCTGTATTTGGAGAGTATACCAATTTGAAAGAAACACTGTAAATCTTTGTAATTTTGATATATTATAATTTGATAACATTTATATCCCCTCTCCCATCCACATCACCCTACATTCCCCTCTTCCACACTCAATTCAATGTACTCTCTCTGTATAAGGCCTATAGAGTCTAACTTAAATCCCCAAATGTTTTCCAGTGTGGGTTCAGCTTCTGGAGCTTGCATAGGACTTGTTCATGCTGTCACCATTGCTTTGAGTTCATATGAGTAATTGACCAGCTGTCTGGAGAACTCTGCCCCCCATGGTCATCCACCACCTCTGGCTTTTACATTCTTTCCACTTCCTTCTCTACAATGATTCCAGAGCCCTGAGCTCCAGGCACCTGACAGAGGCATCCTACTCAGAGATAAGCGCTTTGCAGTCCCTTCCTTTCCGCACATTAGAAAGTCATAAGTTCCTGTGTCAATCACTATCTGCTGCATGAGGAAACTTCTCTGGTGAGAGGTCAAAGATGCATTAATCTTCAACAGTGGGTGAGCACTTGATCCAGCATTGTTCATTCCAATCATCCCTCCTGGGACTGGGAGACCGTATTATTATGAGGGTACCACAGTTACATCTCATAGGAGGGGATGACAGCCCCAGCTCACAGAAGAGGATGACAGCTCCAGCTCACAGGAGGGGACCACAGTTCCAGCTCACAGGAGGGGACCACAGCTCCAGTTCACATGAGGGGACCACAGTTCCAGCTCACAGGAAGGGACAACAGCTCCAGCTCACAGGAAGGTCCATAGCTCCAGCTCAAAGGAAGAACCACAGCTCTAGCTCTCAGAAGAGGACACTCCAGCTCACAGTAGAGGACCACAGCTCCAGCTCATGGGAAGGGACCATCAATCCAGCTCACAAGAGAGGACTACAGCTCTAGATATCTTTCTTTCCTTAAGTTCTTAGGCTCTCAAACAGTGTTTTTTGTTTTTTTTTTCTGAATGTATATACACTCATGTCCTGCAATGCCCACAGAGGTCCAAGTAGGGCATTGGATACTCTGGGACAAAGCTACTTCATTTGGCTGATGAAAATTTTGCTCCTCTGATTAAAATCTTTAGATATAATCCTCAGATTGGAGGAGTTGAGCTCAAGATGGCAGAGGGCCTGGGTTCCACTCCTGCCCACTGGGCAGATCCCCACCCCTTTCTTAGCTGCTGAGCAGCAGAGCCCCAAAATGCTCCGCCTGGTGGAGGCCACCAAGGCCATGCTGGAGAAGCTCATGAAGGCCTTGGAGTCACAAAAGTCGTTCCAGCATGAGCAATAGCAGCAATCGCTGCCATCACTGCTGCCATGTTGTTGTTGTTATTATTATTATTATTATTATTATTATTATTATTATTATTATTCAGAAGGCTGTCCACTTGTGAGAGTTTTGAGGAACCATGTTATAAATGCACATGGGCAAAGCCCTCTTCAAGACTCTCCTCTGATGACCTTTCACCTTTGGTAGTGGAGGCTTCCTTAGTCATCTGCAGCTTCAACTTGACCATGATCAGACAGGATTCTTGTAGGGATTCTGACTTGAGGTTCCCTTAATCCATGGCAGCAGTCAAATGCTTACGCACTTGATGGTGGGGGGGGTGAGAGGGACGATGACGGGGACTAGCTCTCTGCTGCAGGGGCTTCTCCTCCAAGTGCTGCTCTAGCTCCTACTCCTGGAGAAGTTCAGTCATGTCGTCATTGGCGATGAGCTTGGCTGACAGATGCTTGAAGAGCTTAGGGGTCTGCTCCCACTGACACTCAGAATGGCAACGCTCCATTTCCATCTCCAGCTGGGAGCTGGCCTTCCTGGTTTCCATGGCACCTGGGAGCCACCCGGAGCAATAAATTTTTTTTTTTTTTTAAAGAAAGAAAAGAAAGTGGCCATGTTGCACTGGGCCAGTGAATACCAACTCCAGGAAGCCTAGGTCCTTACAATTATTACAGAATTACTTTTTAAAACTAAAAAAATAGTATTCTCAGAGCTACTCTTTCTTTTTCTTATTTTTGACCATATTGTCATGCTACAACGGTGAAAAATATCTAATATGTTTATAATGTATTCAAGTTTTTAAATTTATGATTAGCTGGTATGTGTTCTCAGTTTGAAGTCACCTGGAAGAAACAGGTTTAAAGGTTGCCCTGCTATCTGACAATATGAAACCAACTGAGTTAAATTTTCTGATTTTTAACTTCTTTTAAAAAATATTTTGCTGGTACTTTGTATCCCTTCATTATATCTTTTAAATACTTGCCACAGTCCAGCAAGGTGAGTATTATGTCTTCACAGATATGAATACAGCAGCCTAGAGATGCTGTAGAAGTGGTAATTAAAGCCAGCACTCTCAGCCCAGTAGCCTTCACACTTTCTCCCAACATTCAGCATGAGGTAAATTGTTTTTTATTGTTGAAGAAAAAAATCATTTTGCTATAAAACATGAGAATCTTGAATTGAAAAAGTGAAAATAGTTTATTTCCCTCTATGAGTTATATAATCAAAAGAGCACTAAGTTTGGAACAAAAACTTCCAGATTTAAGTACCCATAGCACCCAGTAAGTTCTGTAGCCTTGAGCTTATCTCTGTTCCTGTTCAGTGATGATAGTAACTAATCTAAGTCTAATTTGGGAATTTATAGAAAATTAATACCAAGTCCCTGGAACACTTCTTGATATATAGTAATGGACAAAGAATATTTCAATTTATTTTTCCAGAGATGATAAGAACACTTGGCTAGTTCAACCATCTTAAAATCTAAACCTTTAGCTACAGGAGATACATTCATATAAATGAATACTGCTTCAATTTTGTGAATAACCTTGTTTTCAATATTGAACAAAGGCCTAGTGCCTGTTGACTTAACCCAGTTCTTACAAGCAAGTTCTCACTGCTTACTCTACTCATTATAACTCAAATTACATCTGGGTCTCATAAATATTTGTTTTATTATATATCACTAAAAGTAATTGTACATGTGCAAAATAATTACAGATAGATGATCATTAAGTCTAATAGTTTAACTTTATTGACAAGGGACACTAATAACTCTAAACCAATGTAAATTTTCTTCTACGAACAATAAAGATCATGATTTCTTGTTAGAATGCCTCGGGTTGAAATATGGACGTCTGGCTTGATTACAAATGAGGATCATGCTCTTTGCATTAAATTGGTATATAGCCAAACAAGCGGCATTCGTTTGCTTTCCTGGACAGGCAGAGTTGAATTCAGAAGCAGCTAATTGCCTTGGGGACCTTCCTTTGGCATCTTGCCCGCTGGTTCTCTTTGTGGGAGGAGCAGCTTCACACACAGAGCTTAAAAGCATCTGGGTTGCTGTTCTGAATGCTACTGCTGACAGATTTACCATCTGTCTTTGAGAAACACAACAATCTAGGGAACTTTGATACTAAGTACCCACATGATAGCCTTTGACAGTCAAAAACCTTCACTAAATAAGAGATTAAAATAAATCCTGCATAAACCAACCAAACAAAACAGAACCAGTTTTACTTTTGATTATCTGCAAACAGAATTCAGAAATGCACTGATGGTGGAACATTTACTAAACACTAATTATGTGCCAATGCCAAGCACATTATATTAAAGTGTTTTTTTCTAAGCTATCACACTACTTAGGTCAGCACAACCTTTTCTTTACTTTAAAGATATAGAAGTTTATACTTACAGAATAAAATAAATTAACCTAAGCTTACTTCAAACAGTGTTAGAGCAGAATTGAGAATGCAGACATTCATAATCAGTTCACCATACTTCCTACCTGTTTATATACTGAACTTCTAGCAATTTTTGTTTGGGGGCTGATTTTCTGGAATGTCTTGACATTCTATTTTGTAAATGACACATAAACACAGTCTATTTCCATAAGAACAAATTAACACATTGGGACAGATTACTTGGAATATGATTTTCCTGAGATCAAGATTTCAAGAATCCTTCTTTGCTCATTAGCTTCTCCAGAAGAAAATATTTTTAACAAATATGCATATCCCTGATCAAAAATTCTCTATCATAGGTAGACTCTGGAAAATATTATGGATGAAAAAGGACACTTCACCTATGAAATACCCAAGGTGTTTGTTGTAATGTGAAAATACTTAGAAAAACTTAAAAGGTCTATGCAATATCAAGATCTATCATATCAGAAGGACAATTAATTTAGTTAACATAATGTTTATTAATACTTGCAGTTAAGGGAGGTCTTTATCATCATTATGTCTTGCTTTTATAGGGGATTGACAAAATAGTCTCAGCAAGGGAGATGGGACAGGCATGTTTAATCATAGTTCCATACACAACATCACACTGCTATATTCTTGGCTTGATCTTTAAACACTTGAGTGCTGATTATCCCAGTGTCATTAATAAGATAGCCATGTTAAGTTTAAATGGTAATTTAATTTAGAGTACCTAAACAGAAATGCATGGATACATTTAAAATTGAATCTCATCTTTTAAAATAGCTCTCTGTGGACAGTTTCTCCTGTTCTGTACAAGGCAGGCACATTCCAGCTGTAAGCATTTGCAGTTGGAATGCACATCGTGACCGATAGTTGCCCTGCTTTCCTTTCCCTTGGGGAAATCTACCAACCTGGTTTCAGACTGTCAGTAGGAAGATAGAATGATTTATAACCAGCCTCTGGCTGTTTATACTAAAGTGCATATAGCCAAATTGCACTGGAGGGGGAAATGGAGAGGAAGGTATTGATTCATAGTTTTTAGGTTCAGCCCCAAAACCCACAGGCACAATCAATATTGAGAATATTGAGTCTATTATTCAAAATATGCAGTATACCAAATACTAGAAAAATGGAAAACAATAAAATAACCTTATATATAAAGAGAAGGCAACAGACAAAGATGACTTCCAGGAGTTTGAAATCCACAGTTTAAGATACTCAGAATTTAAAACATGCATTTTTCCCTTACATATAAAGATTTTACATTTTTTACTGGTATCAGGTAAAGGACCAAGTTAATTTTCTGGGTAAATATAAAATGGTGTTCAATAAGAATAATGTGTGCATCAATTAAATATTAGGTAATGCATGTGTACTGGCATGCTCCTTGTTTTACTAAGAACGGAGACACATGAGTTTAATTTTTCCAAAGTAGAAAGAATTCTAAGATTGAAGATGAATATATTTGAGGAAAAATTCTGATTTAGCCACTTGCTAGCTGACCTCCTCCAGATAAGTTGATTATATTTGCTTTGCTCCTAATTTCTTAGTTGTAAAATGGAATAGTATCAGTTTCATATGTTTCTTGTAAGGCTTAGATAAATACAAAGGAAGCGGTTGCCTCACTCTTACTAAAAGCATGCGAGTTTCCCAAAATCTCCCATGTTTCATTGTTCCCTGAAATAGCTTGCTGCTGAAGTCCTCTCTGAATTTGTGCTCTGCATTCTTTTAGCTTGATGGCTTACAGTGCTTCTTCTTAAAGAGATATGTTGATTAATTTAGTTGATAAAAAACACTCATAATGATAGTTCTGTCATTAAGACTGCATAAAACTCTAATGATGTTGAAAAATTAATATCAACTTCTAGCTTCCTATCCACTATCCACAGATGTTGATGAAATGAACTCCTATACTGCCAGACATGTCAAAGTACAGCTCACATAACTGTGCACAGTAAAGGTTTGATTATGATAAGCATCTATGCTATTGGTGTTTGTATCTATAATATATGCCTTATAATATACTCCTATATACTCCTATAATATACTACCTAATTTTTAGAGTGTACACTTTTACTTGCAAAAAAATAACCTGTAAAAAGCACCAAGCAGGTCCTTTAAAAGGCATTCCAGAATATGACACTGTTGTCATAGAAGAAGCTAGTTCCAAGCGAGTTAATGGCCCGAGACTTTCCAGTGGAACAATATATACAAATGAATGAAAAATAATGTTGATAACTTTGACCCCGCATAGTCCCAAGCTTCGGTGTACTTGTGTCTTAGTTTTAAACAAAAGCTGAAAAACTGAATTAAATAAAAACCTATAGAATAAAGATAAAAGGAGAGAAAAAGTTTTGTGTAGCATCACAATGTAGATTTTAGTTTCAGTGATGTTATGAATCAAAAAGTTTATAAAGTAGAAAATATTACAGTAAGGTGATTTATCATTGGATAAAGCTTCAAATAAATTGTGTGTAGTCTTAGTGGATGTTTATAAAGTTTGCAGTTGTGCATGGTACTTGCCTAAGTCTTCACATTCACTCATCATTGACACCCTGACTCTCCTCTAACAGCTCCTAGGTTCTTTCTTTCCCTTTACATTCCTGCTTCCTTTTCATTATCCTGGTTCCTGCATACAGGATCTGGTTCTGCATACAGGATCCTGTATCTGGATACATACTCACATATAAACATTTGTTGCTAGGATCCACATGTGAGGGGGAACATACATCTTTTGTTTTTCTGAGTCTGTGTTACTTCACTTAGTATAACAGTTTCTAGTTCCATCCATTTACCTGCAAATTTCATGAGTTTGTCTTTCTTTACCACTGAGTAGAAATCCATTGTGTGACTATACCACATTTTTATTATCCACTTGTCAGTTTAGGATCACTCAAGTTGCTTCCATCTCTGAGCAAGGAAAAAGGCTGGTCTCTAGAATCTCAGGCAGTTTGGGGGTGAGGACAGGCAGGACAGAAGGTGGTCTCAGGTATGCAAAGGCAAGTTGGGGGGTGGGGACAATCTGTGAAGGATCTAAGGAACTATACTGAAGGACTGAGTTTGTCTGAGTGCAGGGAATCAGGATGCAGTTGTCAGGTCTGGCCTAAGAGGATAATTTAGAGATCTGGGGTGCTAAGAGCAAAAGCAGGCCTGTGCCCAAAGACAGATGGAAAATAGGATGTCCATTTTCATTTCTTTATTCAGCATGAAAAATGAAGATTCTTCTGCTTAGTACTCACCTTGAATGATGGGTGCATATGTGAATAAATATAGATACATATATAGATATATCTTTTGTAAGTCTTGTCTGTGAAGTGTTATTAAAGCAAAAAGAAGATCATGAGATCTTTTTGGCTGAGAAAGTAGGCTTCATAGTGGTGCATTTGACATATTTATCTTTACATGTTGGAAGAGCAAAGAGAAAATGGATTTCAGATATTATGCCTGAATCCAGAGGAAGAGCTAGGACTGATAAGTGAAAGTGCCAAGAAGCAGACTACTGGTCTTAGACTCCTTCAGTAGTGTGGGTCTTGGTAGGTGGACTTTGTTCCAGTGGATGGCTCCATATCCATGATTACATGAACAGAACTAATTGGAGTCAGTGTGCTAATAAAATATGGGGCTTGGAGTTTGGAGGGCATAAGGGAGTTGAAGGTATATCTATGAGGAGTTTGGGGGGAATTGAGGGGTGTATATGATCAAAATGTCCCAACTTTCCCTTGACCATGGCAGGTATGCGGCAGTGTGGCAATCAGCACACAACATGAGGCACATTTTGTCCCTCTGGAAGCCCATACTTGGCAGAGATTTATACTTGTCCTGAATCTATCACTGCTCCACCCCCCAACCCCAGGGAGGGGAATCTTGTCCTCAGGGTTTTAAGCATGAAAATACTTATTTATGTCATCAAGACAATTCATTTTTGCTTCGTTGTGGATGGAATTAGACAAAAAAATTTCATATTTTCCACTCAAAGTCTTTAACTTTTATGGTCCTTTTATTTCCCTTATGGTGATCTATCTTCCTTCTTTCAGTCTATATTTTTATAAATTTTGTATCCATGCTTGATCCTTAAATTCACTTAGGACAACAGCTTTTATTATAAAATAAAGGCATAAGTTGAGATTACAGAGAGCTAGATATGTTCCAATAACTACCATGAGAGTCTTCCCTCCTGAGGTTCTTGTCCTCCATTTACTAACTCAAGTACTAGAAATACCAGCAAAGAACAGAATAGCAATCTTGTCTGGCAATCAGTATTTGTTGCTCCAGACCAATATCACAGAGACTGGGGCAGTAAAGAAAAAATAAAAGACTGGTTTCCATCCATTAAAGAGCATGATCTAAACCAAATAATCCCTGACTTATATTGTCATGAGCCATCACCTTTTGAATAGCCAAAGCACAGATAACTCTGAATTCTCACTCCTGCCTCACTGGAGGGCTTTATTAAATGTTAGAAAATGCCCTTTAGTGATAGTGTGGAATGAAGTGTTCCATATTGAAAAACAGGCCTTCTCTTCTATGGATAGAATTAGTTATCGATTCATTTAGAAGAGGAGTACAAAGTTGTATATAGAAGGTGGCAAATGAAAATCTATAAGTAAACTCAGTTCATATTATTCAGAGAAACACATCCTTAGCAATACTGTGTCTGGGGAAGCTTTTGCTTGGAAAGAGAATGAGATGTAGTGTGGAGAGTAGGAACTCTAAGAAAAATGGGAGGGAATCCACTTTCTAGATTATGATGGAGTTAAACTGTAACTCCATCATTTCTAATACCACCTGAAATATGAGTAATGTGATTACATGTATCATGTGGATCACAGGCTCCTGTGCTTGAACAAATAGTTCCCAACTGTTTTGCCAAGTTGTGGAGCCTTTAGAAGTTGAAGCCTTGCTAGCAGAAATGCCCATTCCATTTCATGCTCAATTTCTGCTCCATGACTGTCAATGACACATGACCCACTGGCCTCTCGATCCTGCAGCCATGTCCTCCCAGTCATGATGGATTGTGTCGTCTTGGAACCGTAAGCCAAAGCAAACCCTTTCTTCTGTAAAAACAACAAAAAAGAAATAAATACATCAATTTATAGACATTGGACTTGATAAATATTATGGGAACATGATGAATTAAAAAGTAGGTGACAAGGCTGGAGAGATGGCTAAGTGGTTAAGAGCATCAGCTTCAACCCCAAGCACCCACATGGCACCTAACCTCCGTGTATAACTCCAGTTCCAGGGGAATTCCATGTCCTGTTTTGATTTCTGCAAGCATTGCCAAAAATAGATACACTTACATACCATGCAGGCAGTGCGCTTATACACACAAAATAATAAATACAATATTTTTAAAAGGAGATTAACTTCCTAAGATGCTTTTTTTTTAGAAAATGGGGAATATGTCCTCCTGCGTGTCCCTCGCTGGCTCTGTTAATCATTGCTTTCTCTACGAACCCACTTGTCATTTGACTCCAAACTCATTCCAACCCATCCCAGCATCCATGATATGTTCTTCTTAACTTAGAAACTTTTATTTCTAATTTTACATTTCAAGACACTTTTAAAGATATATATATATATATATAATTATCTGTGCCTAAATGACTAAATGTTATCTTCTCCTCCTTACTGTCTCTGGGTTTCAAATGTGAGAAAAAGTAACTGATTGTTTAATATCTTTTAAAAAAGTCTTTATATAGCTAACCTCCCTTTGCTTCCTGGGCTGCACAGCTTCCAGTGTCCTGGTGCCAGCACCTTTCCTGGGTAAGTCCAGCGTGCCCACCATGCCTTGACTCCCCCAGCCTCTTTCACCCTCCCAGCTCCCCTGCCCCATCTTTTCTCCTAGCCTGGGTACATATAAGGCAGATCAAATGAGACTACCAATAGGAGTCTTTTAATACTAGTATGAATTTGAATTTTTATCAATGAAAATCAATATAAGTGAATCAAACAAGAGGCTAAAAATGTAAATAACTTTAGACACCAAAGATTAGTTTCCTAGTATATACAATGTGTCCTCAGTGCTTCATAGATGTCTTCTTCTCCTGAGACTACTAGCATTCCATTTAAATTTTCATGAATGCTTATATGATATTTGCTGCTTATCACACATCAACATAGAACTTCATCTACAGATATTTGCTTTATGCTATCAATGATAACCCACAAATGACATCTTTTCTGAGTGCTTTTGAGTATGAATAAATGGATTACATTTTAGCCTTGATGTCATCTTCTCCATTTTACAATTAATTGCTGCTCTTTGGCTTGCCTGCTAAAGCTATTAACTAAGGTGCATGCACATGCATCTGAGGAGAAAATGTGTCTGTTTATCTCAAAAGAGGTGATACCGAGATTTATTTTTATAATTTAAAATCTTTGCAAAATTGAAAATTGTACCAGATCCAGAAATGTAATTAAAATCTTAAGGAAATGACTATAATTATGATTCCTTTAGAAAGACTTCAGTGTAAATTCAAAAACTTTTTTTTCTTATTCTGAGATTTGCATTAAAATGCTTCTGTGTAACCAATGATGTCAATAATGAAATAAATAAGTGAATCATTTTAAACTTCACCATATGAAGTAATTAAAGACTTACCTCACATCTTCCTTTAAAGACTATTAGACTTGAATATTGCTATTAATTTGTTTACATTTCTACTTGTCATATAGTACTCAAGTATGATTTTTAACTCAATGGAGAGGTTTAGTGGTAGTGATACTCTTTCATTTCCTGATTCTATGCTGTCCTAGTTAGTCTTAACTGCCAACCTGACACAGCATGGGGTCATCTGAGAAGGGAGTCTCAATTGAATGATTACTTAGTTCAGATTGGCCTGCTGGCAAATCTGTGAAGGACTGCATTGACTATTAATTTATATAGGAGGGTTCAGACCACTGAAGGCAGTGTCGTCCTTAGAGAGGTGGTTTCAAGCTATTCAAGAATGTAAGCTAAGCATGAGCTTGCAGTTGAGCCAACAACCAGCATTTATCCATGGTTTTTACTTTGATATCCTGCTTAAGTTCTTCCTGTGACCTCTCTCAATGATGGGCTGTGACAGAAATGTAAGTTAATAAACCCTTTCTTTCCCTCAGTTGCTTTTGTTCATTCTATTTGTCATAGCAACAGAATGAAGCTTATGATTACATATCAAAAATCAGTGATTCTTATTTTTTCTTTTTGTTTCTTTTGCTTTTAAAAATGTATTTTAATTGATTTTTTTAGATTTTATATATCTTAATCATATTTAGCTCCCTTTCCTTATATGCAACACCCCATAGCCTACCCACTGTTTCATGCATTTTGTCATATATGTTAAGCCCTACTGAGTCAAGTTTGTGTACTTAGCTGCCCCTCAGTGTGAGTTCATTCACTGGAAACTGTTCAATCCATCTAGTGTCATTCCCTTAAAGATCTACTCTCCTTCCCTCAGCAGTGATCAGCTGCCAATAGTCCCTTGTCAAAGCTGTGGCTTCCTGCTCATTTCCCCAGTTCTTTGCTGGTTTTTGTCTGATTGAGTTTGTATAGGTCTTGTGCATGCTTTCACCATTGCTGTAAGTTCACATAAGCAAGTTCTTCTCATAGTTTTGGAAGACATTGTGCAAGCTGCTAAGGGAGAAAATTAAGCAGTGGTCCAAACCCAGTTTTAAAGACTAATAACCACAACAATGATTGGCACAGCAAACTACATTGGGGCAATAGTGACACTTTTATCATGCGGGTAATCAATGGCTACCTATTAGGTCTTAAAGCCTACTCAGTAGGAGGGAACTCATGTGTGGCACTGTAAACCTAACCAAATATACACGGCTGGAAAGGCCATAGATCTTCAAAAATACCCTAAGTATGTCACATCCCTAGACAAATATAACTTCTTACTATATGCTAAATATGAAGCCTTATGATTACAGATAGGTATACCAGTTACCACCCATCAAAGAAGCTTCTTTTGCAAAATCAGTAATTTAAAAAAATAAAATTCTAAATGAGGCATGGCAATGCTCATATTTAATCCCAACATCCAGGAGGCAGAAACAGGTGCATCTCTGTGAGATGGAGGCCAGCCTAGTCTGCATAGTTAGTTCTAGGTGAGCTAGGGCTACAGAGAGACCCTCTCTCAAAAAATAAATAAACAAATAACATTTCAATACATCACTGCCTGGAAGATGTTATCACTAATTTTTATGTCTTTATGTTTACTATCAATGTTTTAGTGATACGTATAGGAATCATTTTAAGCATATCTATAAATTTGATTATATTTTGTCAAGCTTTTAAAATATGATTCATATTGTAATTATTTCATTATCCTTGTCCTATAGGAAAAATGTGATTAAATGATTAAAGGGTATAAAGTGCTAAGCGTGACTGTATACTCATAGTCCTGTCAATGAAGGTTAATAAAAAGGAAGGGAAATATGTGTGGGACCAAGGGCAACCAAGGTATTCTAGTGGGACTGTTTCTCAAAAATAAAGGAGAGAGAGAGAGAGAGGGACAGAGAGCAAGAGAGAGAGAGAGAGAGAGTATAAGAATATGAAAAAGTAACAAGAATCAAAAGAATGTAAAGTTCTCATGAACTGTTATTCTAAATATGATTTGAGGTATTAAAAAATCTATAAAACAACAATTTTCATGCATATGATGTTCACATTTAGATTACTGAAATACACAACAAAATACAATTAACTATTTCACAAATAAATAATTTACTTAAAATAATGTTATGATACAAAATTAAATTAGGTGAGGTATAGATTATTAGAGACAGGAAACCATTATTTCTGCTTGGATTGTCTGTACAACATCAGTAAGGTGATAACTTTTCAGGCCTGAATGATATGGATAAAACTGAGGGTTTTGTTAAATATTAACAAAAAAATTCAAGACCAATGGAAATAAGACGAAGATACATCAATCTTGAAAACTCAAAGATATAATTGAGGATAGGCAATCACTAAAACCTTCATAAGAAAAATCATTGCAACACAGGCTGAAATAATGGGATGAGTCAATTGTTCATTGTGGAGAAACTAGGTGGAGGCTCATGGGTAATACAGAGAATTGTGTGAATTACATGCAACCTGCTCGGTGTGACTCTGTGACTGGTCCTTGGATAATGGAACAGAGGAATAAATGCCACTCCCAAAGCATGTCCGATAAGCTCTGAAATGTGGTCCTTGCTCTTGGTTTTTCTTCTTGAGACACTGAAGAGGGACAGAATTTGGCATTAAAAAACATGACATTACTTTGGCATGAGGATTATTGAGTTCAAAGTACTTGAACAAATTTCAGACAAAAGGAAGGCATTTTAATTTCCTCCTTTCTTCCTTGAAACAAGAGATGAGCACCTCCCTGTGACTGATGCCCTGCTTGTACCAAGAGAAAGTCATTCATATACTGTAATCATAGTTTAGGAATATCTGAACAAACGGACCTGTTAAAATAATTCTTATCTATCTTTAGCATCCCTAATAATTTACTTACACTCACCAAATTGCCTTTGTTTGTTATACATAACATGAAATTATTTAAGTATGAAACCCCCCCAAAAATCAATAAAAAATCCTCTCCTGACTTATTTTAGATTTCAAATTTTCTTTGAGTGATTCACTTTCTCAAGCTTGTCTCAAATCTGATATTATTTGTTACATTTCCTCTTTTTCCTCTCTGCTTCTTTCCTCTAGGTATTTTGTTTGAGTTCCTGAGTTTTAAACTTGAAGTTTTATTTCATTTTGATATTTCTTTAGAGAGTCTATCACTTTTTTATACTGTTTACTACATTTTTAAAATATTATTTTTTTTTAGAAGAAACATATCATTACAGTTTTAACATGCCCAATTATAGTTTCCAGAGCAAAGACATAGCTCCTTCAAAAGTGGCTATAAAATTTCTAGGTTTGCTGATGAATCAATACAGTTATACAATATTGAATTCAGTATAATCCCTGTAAGACATAAAATTGAATGAGTTTTTAACCCTCAAAATGATCTCCATTTTGTTATAAAATATGCTGTTTCTTACAGAAAGACTCATTGTTTTTGCTACTAACGCTGAGATGTTGGCTCACGTGTCTCTAATCTGTATGTATGTGATTATCACTAGTCATAATTGTTTGCACTTGCATCCTTGGTGCCTGTGTATGTCTATAAAGTCATCAGGTAGATTTCAATGGTAATGTTCATTACCTCTACTAATTAACATGACATAAACTTTTATGCTTCTCCTCAAATATAATACATGTTTTTTAAATTGTTGATTTTTTCTGTGTATGTATATCAAACAGAACATCCCAAACCATCTTATTCAACTATACACCCACTTCCCAGATGGCACCCTCCCATAGCCTCCCTCCCCGTACTAGAGCCTTTCTACTCTGTTATCCCTGCTACTGTCTCCTGCATGAGAGTCTATCACTTTTAAAAACATTTTCTGACTGAATATTTATAATTTTCAAAACAATATAGTTTGATAGTATTTAGAGCCCCTTCCCTATCTGAATCTTTGCCCACTGTCTCTTTTCCAATTTAATGTTCTCTCATAATGTACCCTCAGGCCTATAGAATCTGATTTGTGTCCCTACATGTCCCTCAGAATAGGTCCTTTCACTAAGCCCACCAAGAGTCTGATCCCTGTGAGATGCTGTCTTTACCCCTCTCAGAAGCCATCAATTGCAAAAATTTCCTTAGGTTGGACTGTAATTTCTTATCCACTTCCCCATGTCAATGCTGAAATTTTGTTTAGTGTGAGCTTACATACTACATGTGTATGATGTCACCATTTCTGTGAGTTCATATGAATAATTGTCCAACTGTCTGGAAGACTCTGTTTCCTTGTGGTCATCCACTCTCGCTGGATCTTATAATCATTCTGCCTCCTCTTCCACATGAAACCTAGCTTTGGGAGGTTAAAATGGGTTTCCTACTCAAGGATAAGCACTCTGTGGCTTTTGTTTTCTGCACATTGACCAATTTTGGTTTTCTGTGTTAATCACCATCTGCTGCTTAATAAAACTTGTCTTGTGAGAGGTGAGAGATGCATGCATCCTATGTGCCGGTGCTAGCCGGCCAAAACGGACAGTACCTGAAAGGGGGAGTGAGGATTGATAGAAAAAAAGGAGAGAGAAAAGACGCTTCTTGGGAGGGCTCACAGTAAATACTGCAGCCGCGATTTATTTCAGTTCTGTCTTTTTATACAGAAGAACTCAATTAGTTACAATTGCTGTATTTCCCCACCTGTATCTGAGGGTCAGGGAGCCGTCAGATCAAAGGCTTCCTTAATTTTTTTGTTTACCACTATTGCCTCAAGGTCAGGTATTGTGAGGCTCTCCAGAAAACACCTTCCTCCTGAATGGGCAGGTTAAGTACTGGTTTGCATGACACAAACTCAGTAAACGAGGCTGCCAACAGCTCAATGATTAGCAGCTCCCTACACCTATGTGTGGAGGTTTTATCAAAGATGTGTCACTTAAGGTTAAGTGTCTCAGAGACATTTATTCTTTATATCTGACCAGTTCTGGAACTCTGTAATAGTCTCCATCTGTTGTAGAAAGAAGCTTCTTCGATGAGCAGTGAAAGGTACACTTGTCTGTGAATATGTAAATATATAAATATGAAGGCTCCTCAGGTGAAGACTGGCTCACATGATATCAAAGGATACTAGACAAGCTGCCATGGAGAAAACCAATCGATAACACCAAGGTTTTTTTTTATTTCTAGGTATTTCTTTTTAAACAATTTTAAGTGGTAAACCTATGGTATTGTGAAATATTATGCATGTTAACCATCCTTTAATAAAGACATTCCTCCAAAGCTAATTTGTGTTTGAATATTGATGGTAATTATTGTGAAGTTGTTTCATTTTGAAGATTTTTAAAGAGCAAACTAAAATATTCTCAGAGAATATAATTAGTTCCTCTTCAAAAAGCTCAATTATTGCTTAAGTGACCAATGATGATAATTCGAATCTCTTGAATTCTTCAGATGAGAAATGGACTGAATGAAATGAGTGTTATGGAAACATACTGTTGAGAACAAGTGAGCATATAAGAATATTTCATCAAGAGTTATGGAGGGATTTCTGGGCAATAAGAAAGACTAAGCCTAGCTCTGTGTGAGCTGGTAAAGGGAGGGATTAGACAAAGAAAAAAAAATAGAATATAAGCCAAAGAGGGGGGAAAGGTGATAACAGCTCAGCAAATCCACAGTGGCAGTGAAAGGACATCTGGTAAGAGCAGAAAAGAAGCTGGTTAATGTAGAGATGTAAGCTGAACAATCTCAGCCTGGTTCCCTGGTGTGGAGAGGTGAGGAACAGTCACCTCCAGAACTTAAGACACACAGACAGGTTAGAGGCCACATTATCTCTCTAGGAAAGCCAGGCACCATCTCCATAGATAATGCATTGCTAAAAACTGAGCTGCAGTTGAAATCAGGTTGTCCAGGCACTAAGTTAATCCATATTGCATAAATCATTTATCAAAGTAAATTGGGAATATGGGACCACAAAGGAATATTAAAATTAAATCAGGATAACTGTTAGGGTCCGTGACTCGATGGGTCCCCTCCAGATAACAAATACACGGGATTGGAGATGTAAAAATCAAGCAGAGTCTTTACTTTCCAGCTAGCTGGGGTCGACCAGCTTCCCAAGACATGCAAGTCTGGTCAGAACGAACGACCCCCCTTCAGTTTCAGGTACAGATTTCCATGTGTGGTAGATACAAATCAGGCAGAACAGGCAAGCTTAGCAAGTAAATCTAAATCAACATTTTAAACAGAGTTTTCTATCAAAATGCAGAGTTCTTACAGCATTCATCAAGGTATTTCATTTTTTTTCCCAACATCCCCCCCTTGTCTTGGTTAAACTGAGGAATCTTCCTCAGCTGACTCTACAACCTGGTGCTTCTGCCGCAGCACCAGGAGATGAACCGAGTCTATTCTTTCTTGGACAAACCTCAGCCGTCTGTTTACTATACAGGGCCCAATCGTGACAAGCAAGAGGAGGATAATCAAGGGCCCTACAACAGTGGAGAGAAGGGTTGACACCCAAGGAGTTTGATTAAGCCAAGAGCTGAACCACCCTTGACTGGCTTCCCTTTCCATCTTTCGTTTCTCTAATCCCTCTCGTATCTTTGCCATGTTATCCTTTATTATACCTGAATGGTCTCTGTAAAAACAACATTCCTCCTTCAGGGCAATACACAGTCCCCCTTGCTGTAGAAACAGGAGGTTCAGCCCTCTGCGATTCTGTAACGTGATTTCAGCCAGGGATCCTATAGAGTCCTGCAGTTTGGTTATGGATTCTTCTATTCTTTGTAGATCTAAATCCAGGCTAGTGCGCAAAGCATTATATTGGTCCCTCCCTTGTATCAGGGCAGTGGCTCCAGTGCCAACTCCTGCTGCTACACCTGTACTAATTAAGGTTGCAAGTGTCACGGCTAAAATCACTGGGGTTCTCCTAGAACACATCGGGAAAGGAAGAGAGGGAGTGTAAGTGTGCAGAAACTCTTCCTCTGAGTGATAAACCAAATGGGGAAGAAGAATTGTAAGAACACAAAAACCTCCTTCCTTAAGAACATCCACCGAAATACAAGGGGTTAATCCTGAGGAGCATGCCCACCAAGTATTTGGAGGGGGAATAAGGAAGGCCCCTCTTGACTCAGAGAGATTCTTGGTCTGGTTACAGAGGGAAGAGTATTGTAGTGGAATCTCACCGAGGCATAGTCCCGATC
Organism: Nannospalax galili; assembly: GCF_000622305.1. Taxonomy (NCBI): domain Eukaryota; kingdom Metazoa; phylum Chordata; class Mammalia; order Rodentia; family Spalacidae; genus Nannospalax; species Nannospalax galili. Next base: position 8,011,312 of record NW_008330777.1, read on the forward strand.
CTGAAATCTGCTCCAAAGTAATTTTAGGTATCGTACCCCATGCACATTGGGAGACATTATGGGAAACGTTGTAGGAACCCATAGTAGCAATCCCCTCTAAATAGGGAGGGGTAACAGTATAGCAGAGCCAACAAGATCTGGCCAATTCAGGGCTAGTTGCATTTAAGAGGCTATAAGTTTGATTTATGATTTTAACAAATTCCTGTGACCGCCTGTAATAGCGGATCTGGGACAAAGGCTTAGGAGGCCTTTTGGTAAATCCTGTAGGTAGAGTTGGGCCAGGAGGAGGAGAGGGAGGGGCTCCCTTGGGCGTATCCATGGTAACTCTTGGGACTAGCACTGGGTTGGGCCCTACTGACGAAAGGCACCTGGCGTCTAGTGATCGTAAACAAAATTACAGACCCATAGTTATGCAATCGCAGGCCCCAGGTGTTAACCCCTTCCCATCCGGAGAACTTTTTTCCTTTTTCTGTGAATCTGACAAGCAAAGGGTTGCAGGCTTGTGGTTCGAGCCCCCAAGTTGGCTTACAAGGGGGGCCTGTCACATCTCGTTTGAGGGTGATGTAGTCCCCACGGGCATTACTTAACCAGTATGTCTGACCCGTGGTCTCACAGCCCCATCGTGGGCAGTAGTACTGGTCTGGTCTCCCACAACTGGGCTTATACTGTGGCCCTGGGCAAACATAGAATTGTTTTTGTCTAAGGTAGCGAACTCCCGACTCAAACTTGCAATTGTATCCGTGGGAGGAGTCTTCCACATCTCGGGTAATCGCTACCCATTCCCGGTCCCAGGCCCCGTCTACCAAAGTACAGAGGTCCATATCTAAAGGTGGCCACCAGGTATTGGGGGGATACACGGCCGACCGCGTTAACACTGGGGACCCAGTTTCCAAGTTAGTGACAACCCAAGTAACTTGCACTGGTATGTGCGGGTTGGTCCCATCTGCAAAATGTCCACAGTTAGTTGCTAAATAATATATTACCAGCAGCATCCTCACCCATCCAGTCTGCGTGGAGAGCTTCATAAGGGAGTCTCAGTGGCGGCAGGGATGCTTGGCAAGTCCTGAGACAGCGCAGGGTAGAAATCCTCTCAAGTTCGACTTAGCCGTATCTTTAGAGGGTTGTTTGGATCTTTCCACGCTTTCCACGTCTTTATGTCGAGCTCTGAGTCTTGGTGAAGTGATGCTTTACGAACGTGGGTGTGATGTACCCAAGAAGGGTGGACAGGTCTGGGTCTGGCAAGAGTGTGGCTGGATTTAAAGTTACTGGGGCCGAGAAGGTAATTCGGGGCGAGTCTAATAAAAGCCCCTGATAATGGGTGAGTCGGGCATTCGTCATCCACTTCCCGGGAGGGTGTCGGAGGATTCCCTCCACCGTATGTGGTGCTGTTACCTTCAAGTCTTGATTTCGCACAGCTGTTGCAACTTCCTTGACCAACAGGGTGATGGCTGCCAGGATGGCCATCCTGAGGCCACAGGGTCCAGTCGCTTAGATAAATAAGCCACCGGTCTTTTCCATGGACCCAGCTGCTGGCCC
>NW_008330777.1:8017064-8084194 GCF_000622305.1 Nannospalax galili
GGGTCCAGGGTCCAGGAAGGAGGTTTACAGCACTTCAATTCTTAGCATTTCAACTAGGTTAATCATCCATGTGTGGTAGATACAATCAGGCAGAACAGGCAAGCTTAGCAAGTAAATCTAAATCAACATTTTAAACAGAGTTTTCTATCAAAATGCAGAGTTCTTACAGCATTCATCAAAGGTATTTCATTTTTTTTTCCCAACATAACCATGTCTGAAAACTTAGTGGACATAAAGAATGATTAAACAAAGCAACTCCCTTACCTAGACCCCATGAAGAGGAGGACACTTAACACTGAAATGGTATAACCTCACCAACCTGTTATCTGACTACCTAGTGTGCATATTAAGGCAAAAAAATCCCCCAAATAAACAAAATGAACAACAACGACGAACAACACAAACCACATGAAAGTCCCATTGGTTTCATCTCACCTATCTCTGCTGTGGACCCAGATTACTCCAAATGCCACAGTTGCCATCTGTCTACTTACTTGCCTGTACTTGCTGTCCATTAGTCTTTTTATTTATTCATCTGGATCTAATCTTACCGTTCACCTCTATGTTCTTCACTGTTCGCCACCTTGCTTCTACAACTGGCCTCCATCCTGAGGCTCAGCCTAAGTCTGATCCATCTGCCTTCTTCTATAGTAGTCTCCAGCAGGGTTAGTCACCTCACCACTTCCTGCTCCCCAAGAGATTTTTGTATCTGTCAGTTTCTCTGCTTCTCAGGCCTCCTGAAATCTACTGTAGTTACTTTAACCCTTTGTAGCCATTCTGTAATCTCTCTTGCTCTATCTATCTATCTATCTATCTATCTATCTATCTATCTATCTATCTATCATCTATCTATCTATCTAATGTAATGTGTGGTGAGAGTTAATATTAGTAATTGAGATTGGAATAAAATAATGTGCTCTCCCTGGGTGGAGGTCAAGAAAAGTTGAGACTACTTGGCAAGTAGATGCTGATGAAACCATTGAAACATGTTAGTTTACTTTTATCCAGTAAATTCTAACAATGTAGAAAGTTAAATGTTTTTGCCTATGTTTCTGACATAATGAACTTACAATAGCTACTCTGAGGGCCTGAAATCAGGGCACATTCACAATTCAGAGATCCTCAATTGAATATGCCACAGCCACTGAGTGAAGGAAGTTAGCTAAGAGAGGAAGTTGTGCAGAGTAGGAGAGCTGGATGCTGGTAGGTTAAAATGTCAGCTAAGCCTGGGAAATGCATAGGGAAAGAAAACCACCCTAGTGATGAGGAACAGGTATTATTAGTTGAAAATGACCTTGCAATTTGATAGCTCAAAGCCTGGGGCCAACCGGGGATCAAACTCTGGAGTTATCTATTAGTCTACTACTGCTGTAGAACTAAAGGATTCTGAAGTTTCAGTGGTACACATGACGTTCACCACAACATCCCATCTGCAAGGTAATTAATAATCAGGAAATCTTGAAAGTTTGAAGACCGTTCTACACATTGGTCTCAATACCATGTTTGGTTCCACATACCCAATACACTTGGAAAATGAAAATGAAAGCATTAGTCACAGCAGCAGGTACAATCTTGGGAATCTTAGAAGACAAGGAACTGCTCCATTCACAGATTAAAAAAGAAGTGTGACCAGAACAGCCCTCTGATAGTCAAAGAAGAAAAACTACTAAAGTGAAATAAACTCTAATGAACATCAGATACTTGGCCAATATAGATTCCACAATAGCATAACCCATAAGAAAGAGTCCACAAGTTCAACTGACCTCTCCTATCTTCCATACTTATAGTCAGAAGTCTCCAATATATTTTTATTTTTATTTGTCTGTGTGTGTGTGTGTGTGTGTGTGTGTGTGTGTGTGTGTGTGTGTGTGTGCATGTGGTATATGATATATGTGTGTGAGTGCAGGTTCAAACACACATATTTTTAGGAGTTGGTTCTCTTCTACAACTGTATGTTATAGAGCTCACACTAAGGTCATTAGGCTTGCCTGAGAAGTAACTTTATCTGCTGAGTCATCTTTTGGCCATGCAGGTCTCCAATTTAAAGACCCAAAAAGAAGCTACTTTAACACCTCATTACCTTCCCCTCCCCATCCCTTCCTCACTGCCTTTCTCTCTCCCTCCCTCCCTTTTTTCCTTCCTTCCTCTCTTCTTTCTTTTCCTATTTTGACCTTCCTTCCTCCCTCATCTAATTCATCTAAGATTTCCAGACTTACCAGAAGTAAGTTTTAGTTTCGTAGCACATTCCTTTTTCATTTTGCCATTTTTAGCTCATTTGTTGTCATTAGTGAAATACTAGCGGACTATGACTGAGTTAAAGTATATTTACATATCTGGTTTGGTTTAATGTTGTTTCTGTTTACAGTAGCTTGCATCTCCCTGATGAGTGGTACTGAAAATTGGGCCTTCAAGAGTAGGCTTACCAATCAGAAAAACCTTCTGCCCTAGCATCAACAGTTGTATGTGTCGGGGGTACAAAATAACAAAAAGGGGCAGTACATAAATACAGATTCTAATAAAATATAAAGAACCATTAGAAAGTGCTTTGAAACTTTAATGCTGCAAAGAACTAGAAAATCAAGAAAATATATATTCCTAAGCACATATGAAATGTGAAGAAGATATCAACATCTTAAATAGATCTATAACAATCAACAAGATTGAAGCAGTAATAAAAATTTATCAACTGTGATAAGTTCAAGACCAGATGGATTTAATGCTGAATTCAATCAACCCTTTAAGGCGATTCTAACATAATGCTCTTCACACTGTTCCAAAACAACAGAAAAGGAAGAAGCACTGCCAAAGACCCCATGAAGCTAGCACAGCATTATCCTGATACCAAACTGGATGAGGATAAACAAAGTACACTATAAAACAATTCAAAATTCTGGAAAACCAAATATAAAAACTCCCTATAAACGTCACATATCATGACCAAGGTGATATAATTCTTGTAATTCAAGGTTGGTTTAACATACACAAATCAGTGAGTATAATATAGCTCAGAAACAGACTTATGGCTAGAAAGCATATGATCATCTCAACCAGTACAGAGAAGTTTTTCCACAATGTTCAGCATTCTTTTCTAGTAAAATGCCACAAAGGAACTAGAAGTAGAGGTAATATACCTCAACATAGTAAGGACCGTATATGACAAATTATAGGCAACATTATACTAAATCAAATAATAAGCATTACTTCTAAAATCTGGAATAAGATAAATGTGCTCATTTTCTCCATTCTAATTCAATATAGTGTTTTCTCAAAACATGAGAAAAATAAAAGGAATGTAGTTAGGAATGGAAGAAAACAAATTTCTCATATTTATTGATGACAGGATCATATACTTAAAATTCTCCTGGTGGAGAAAAACTTTTAGTACTGACAAAAATGTTCATCAAAGTAGTGGGGTACAAAAATAAACCTAAGAAAAATCAGTAACATTTCTATGTAATCATAATAAGCATGCTAAGGAAAAAATCACATTCACAATAGCTTCAGTGAAAAAAGTTTCAAGAAACTGAAAGACTTTTTCAATAAAACTTTTCAAAGCTGCATAAAGAAACTGGACGATGGAAAGACCTCCCATGCTCATGAATCAGCACACTTATATTTGAGAAAATGGTTATGTTACTGAAAATGACATGCACATTTATTTCATCGCCATCAAAATTTCAATAATACTCTTCACAGAACTAAAAATAAAATCTTAAAATTCATATAGAGGTACTAATGTTCATTCAGAGGTATAAAAGTCCCAAATTAGTCAAAGCAAACTTTAGTGTAAAGAACATGCTGAAATTATTAAAATACCCATTTCAACTTACTCTATGGAGCCTTAGTAACAGAATCAGCATGGCCCTGGAATGAAAACCAATTTGAAGACCAATGAATGGAATTGATCGAGTACCTAAGAATAATTCCACACAACTGCTGTTCTTTTCTTTTAAATTAAATTTTCATGTAACATAGATTTTATAAACTGCAATCTCTTTAATAAATGCTGCTAGGAATACTGGATTTCCACATATAGAAGAATGGAAGTACACCAATCACTCTCACTCTGGCTCTAAGAACTAATTAAGAATTGGAGCTTTAATATTACCATAGGAAACAGCTAAAATACTTTAAGATCTGTTCACAGGTGGAGATTTCCTGGGAAAGACTTCGAAAGGACAGGAAATATTTCAAAAATATGACAAATGACATTATGCAACGTGAAAATTTTTCTGTATAGCAAATGGAATAATCTTCAGATTGAAGGCATAATTTGCAGATTGGGAAAAGTAATCTTTGCCTACTATACATGAGACAGGGCATTAAGGCATTAACACTAAGGATAAATTACAGTAAACTTTAAATATCAGAGACCAATAAAAAAGAAAGTCATATGCATTTTATCCCAGAACTTGGGAGGCAGAGATTGATGAATTTCTGTAAGACAGAGGTGAGCCTGGTCTACATAGTGAGTTTCAGGTAAGCTGGAGCTACAGGGAGACCCTGTCTTAAAAAGGCCCCTAAAATTTAAATGTCAAGACATCAAATCATCCAACTAATAATTGTACTAGTGAACTGAATGGACAGATCTCAAGAGAAGAAATACAATTGGGCAATAAATACATGAAAAGTGTTAAACATCCTATGTTACTAGGAAAATGTAAAATTAAAATTGCTATGGGATTCCCTCTCATTCTAGTCAGAATAGATATCAATAGGAAAACAAGTGAGAACAAAAGCTGGTGAAGATGTAGGGAAAGGGAAACGCCTACTTGCTGCTGATGGTACTGACAACTGGTGCAGCCACTATGGAAACCAACAATTTTTTTCTAGATGTTCTTCAAACTAGAAATAGAACTACCCTTTGAGTCATCTATAACACTATTGCATGTATACATGTACATCTACATTTATTGCTACACTATTCACAATAACCAGGATGTGGAATCAACCGAGCTACATGTCCATCAACAGATGGATAATGAAAATATGGTATATATGCACAGTGGAATTTTATTTAGCCATAAAATATAAAATCATGGTATTTGCAGGGAAATAGTATAACTGAAAATGATTACATGAAATAAGTTAGAATCTGAAATACAAGTATTGAATGTTTTCCTTTATATGCAGAATCTAGATTTAAAATACACGTTTCTATATCTGTAGAAATTTATATATGTGTATGTATAGGGCTTGAAACAAAAGAAATGGATCATAAGAGGGGAGGAAGACATTTTAAAAAAGGGGCGAAATAGAGTGTTACTAAGTACATGTGACAAGAAAGCACAATGGATAAAAAAAGGGACTAGTTAGAAGTTGACAGGGGCAGAGGATGACACTGGGTAGGTCGATTAAAAACTATGTATAATGGTACATGTATATCAAAATGCCATAATAAAGCTTGACTGGATAGGCCTTAGCATATATGACAGAATGCATATAATCTGCATTATATGCAGTATATGGGGAGGGTTATGGGGGGATGACAATGGAGGAAGGAGTCTAAATATTAAGATTTATTGTAAGAAATGCACAAAGTTCAATTAAAATATACATTACAATAATTTAAAAATTTCATAATTAAAATCTTCATATTGCATGTGAACCTTAAAACATTAATTAAAAATAATATATATTTAAAAATATATATGTGTGTGTATGTGTGTGTGTATAAAGAACTTATATGCTTTAAAATGTTGTACAAATGCATGGAGGGCAGAGGGAGGGGGCGAGGGGGATCTATCTAAAGAGGAAGGCTTGACTGCAAGCGTAGAAGACGAAACCTGACGGCACTATCAGAACGTACTCTGACATATCCAGTGAAATCCATTGTTATCTGATGAAAATATTGAAACTGTACTCACTCCAACATAATCTTTCCAAGTCTTAGGTATATTTTTAGAAGATAACTTTTTCAGAAAATTGATTTTGAAGTGGCATGATGCACCATCATGTGCAGATCTAGGGCGGGATGTGGTGTTGGTGGCACGTGTCTCAAGCTTAGCCAAGATGTGGGAGAGAAAGAGCCCACCTGCTTGCATGCCTTTGTAAGTGACCCTCTCCCAAATAGCATAAGCTTTGTTGGCAAGCCCAAATAAATATTTTTATTTCCCAAACTGTAACTGAAGAGAGACGTTATGGTGGTTTGGTCGGTTGACCTTAGAACCACATGAACCTGAGACCCGAGAAAGTGCAGGGGTAGGGAGAGCCTGGAGGGAGGGTATTTGGTGCAGCACCTTTCTTCAATTTTTTTCATGGTATATAAAATTTGATCATAATGTGTTAGTGGTTTTGAGATAAGATCTCACTGTAACCCCAGCTGACCTGGAGCTCAAAATGTAGATCAGGCTGGCTTTAATTTCATAAAGATCTACTTGCCTCTTCCTCTCAAGTGCTGTCATTAAAGGCATATGCAAACATGCCTGGCGTAAGTGTTAGTTTGCAAATGTATTGTGAAACATATCAGGTAAATATAATTTCGATATGTGTTTGACATTTTATCTGTATAATTGTAAAACCGTTCTTACTTCAAATATTATTTTTTAATGCAAGATGATAAAGACAAAGTAAGAATTGTTATTTTTTTCTATTACTTTTCAAATTAGTTCCCAGTTTAAACATATGCTATCTATTACAGGGAACCTTCTTCATCATTTTTTCCTACATTATTCTTTTTTATTTTTATGCATCTCTTTTTCTTCTTCTTCAAAACTACTTTATAGAAAGGACTAATTTTTAAAAATCCAAAATTTAACTTGGTCATCATTCGAAAAGCCACTTTACTTATGCCCTATAAGCCTAATAACAATAGTGAATGTTAAATTATATTTTTCAATTACTTGAGAAATCCTTTTAAATATGAGTCACTTTCCATGGTATTAAGGATATATATTATACAGTAAAGCCAGTCACAGATGTTTTAAAATAAAAAATCAAGAGTCTATTACATGAACCATACTGTGTGCTTTCTGGGTCACCAGCTCATCTGTTGCTCTTTCATCTAGGCAGAACCATACTTCTCTTTGGGCTTTTACTTTCTAGAGCAAAATCTGTTTTACTGAAGAAAGTAAGCCCTAGAGGTGGGCCTTAGATGGTTTCAGACATTCAACCATCCTGTGACCTTGGGAAGGCCACTCATTCAAGGATGGGGCATGACCTGAGCAGGCGACTAAGTTTCAGGATGCTTGATTGGGATGCTGGCATTCAAGCATGCTCCCTTTTTGTCCTTCTGGTTGGAGCTGTCTCATCAGTTATGTGAGAATGCAGCCAGCATAAGGAGAAAAGCATATCAACACATTCAGAGGAAAAAGAGTTAGAACCTGAAATATCCTCTTCCTCTAGAGCCTACATTCTATGAGAAAGCACAGGCTTTCATTTTAAAGCCAATATGAGTTTATTTTAAAATTACTTACTGCACACAAAGACATCCTGGATTACAAAGGATAGGATTTGAACATTTTCATGTGATGAGAAAACCGAAGATTGGATTAGGCAGTGTGACATGCCAAATCCCACAGATTGATTGCTGCAGAAATAGAACTTATCCTCAAACCACTTCATTCCTATTATCATTCCTATTATCCTTCTTCTTTTAGTAAGTGCCTTTCTGTAAAATTCTTAACAAGAGAGAATAAACATGATATTCCAATGCTATTATGTCATTCCATTGATGCTAAGCAACATAGAAAAGTCCAATTCTGTCAAAAGGGAGTGTCTTGTTTGTTTTTGGCCTTTCAGCCTTAATTACATGCTCAAATCCCCAGAATTTATATTCCAATCCAAAAATTTCATAGGAACTACAGGCTATCATAAATATATTCATTATTTCTTAGACTACTACTACAAGGGGTTTATTGCTCCAATTGACAAGACCAAGTAAAATACCATTATAAAGAGCTGGTCGGGATACTAGCATGTGAAGTTAACTATAGCATTGACTTTGACTATGTTCGTCTAGAATAATACATTGATAATTGCTATTTAATTCTCTATAAACACACCAAGGTTAAAACTTAACACCAACTCATTTCTTGAATTTATAATTCATAAATGTATTAAATGTATAAAGTGCTATTTTGACACCCTTTTAGATTATAATATTAATTTTTTATACAAAAGTTAGTGCACTATAAAACTGCTAAACCATGAAAGAAAGAAAATTAATGCATTAACTAAATAATATATGAATGGTCAAAAAGCAAGAGGAACAATAGAAATTAACAGTGTAGAAATAAAACATGAGAACAAAAACAGACAATATGAATTGAAAAAAAGTCATCACTTATCTTGGGTCTCCTGGTGACTGTGTGTGCCCTGACAAGGATGTTGATTGGCACTGTCCTTCTTCACACATCTACAGAAAGAGAGCATTGGTTATGATAAGCATCTTTGACTAATTCCTTTCATCATCCACATAAGTGTCTTGGTTTGCTGCTATGGCAGAAACATGCTTCTCAAAAGGGCAGAAACCACTAGAGTCCCTGAGGTTCTGTTTCAGAAGTGGCAGAATGAATCATGTACATTAAATTTTCTCAATGTCATAGCCTTTCTTTATCTTATTTCTATAGTATTTAATATTACCAACCCTGTATCAGTCTCTGTCTCTTAATATAAATATACAGTAAAGAAATACCCCAAGAACCTCTTAAAACCAATAACAAAATAAAGCACACCAAATAAAGGGAAACTACAACCAAAGTTTTGAAGACTGCATTTTTCCTCTGAAATACTTTGCTTGTTTGAATGGGACAGTCCCCCATAGGCTGTAAGTATTTGTCCATTGTGTCCCTGGTTGACAGCACTGTTTTGGGAGCTGTTAGAGGGTATGGCTATGCTGAAGGAAGACATCATTGGGGCCGGTGTAAAGAGTTCTTAAGCTTTGCCCAACGGGTTGCTCTTGCTTCCTGTGCCTGTTTGAAATTGTGAGAACTTAGTTTCTGCTCCTCCTCCAGCCACCTCTGCTGCAATGCCTCCCCTCCATGATAGACTGACTCTTGCCCCTTTGGAACAGCAAGCTAAATAAACTTCCTTTTATAAGCTCCCTTGGTTATGGGGTTTCTATCACAACAACAAAAAAGTAACTAATATAAATATATTTAAAAGAGAATCAGACTTTATCAATTAGCAATTCTGTTCTTGTAAAGATTCAAAATATTGTAAAGCAATAACAGGATGAATAAAATAAAATGATTTATAAAAACTGAGAATTATGATAGAGACCCTGTACAGACTTCTGAATGAAAGAATAATGGGATTTAAAAAGAGATACTTGATAATAAAACTTGTCACTGACACAGGATGTATGGCCAATTAGGAGGGGAAAAGGCCCTTTAGGCCAAGTCACATTTGTGCTTCTTAAGCACACATTGAAGAAGTCACATAAAGCATGCCTTCCTACAACAGGGAACAATAGAAATATGTGCAGTATTTCTGCCCAGGCAAGCCTGTTTGAGTCTGTAGGTTTTACTGGCTGGGTCACACAGGCTCAGAAAATAATCATAGCTATTGAAATCATACACTCTAGGAAAGGAAAGCAGATATGTATTTTCCTTTTTGGAAAAAATAATCTTTCATCAATGGAGAAAACTTGAAAATTAAATTTCTCAGAGTTGGCCAAGGACCAATTATCTAAGCATGCATTTCTAAAGAATAAGAGCTTCAGAAGTTATTTAAATTTTTTAGAAAGATAGTAAGAAAATAAATTAAAGAATCATCAATTCCTGAAAGGGATTCAATGATTTAGAATACAAATGAAAATAGTATCTAGGATATTCAGTGAATGGAGATAGGTAGTGTATATGGAATACATAATAGGTAAGATACTTCTCATTTTCATAAGGAAGTAAAAAGCATACTAATACGTAAACCAATGATCATAAGTAGAAGAATGAGGTGTATTAAATGCCATTTTAAATGCCGCAATGCCTACTTTTAATAAAAATAATTTGCATTCAATTAAAGTAAGTTCTTGTAACAGGCAGGCTGTTTATAATGTTTTTGTTCTTTGACAGATTCATATATATATATATATATGAAATATATATATATATATAATGGTTTGCTGATTTTTAATTTCTCGTGTTTCTTCTCCCATCATCTTCTTTGATGAAAACTTTCTTATCCTTAATAAGTCCATCTTCTACTTTGTGGACTTCATTTGTGTTATTTACTGAGTTTAATTAAAGTTGATTGTATGATCATGGGCGTAGGTTATTTACTGAAGCAGGAGCAAATTACCAGTTAGGACATAATTGAAGATAGTATGCCCCCACCCCTTAGCAGCCAATAACTTCAAATAGTTCCTCATCAGGAGGATAATCACTCCTACTTTGATATTCTGGCCATGTCAACTGTAGATTCTTTTATCCCAACCCTAAGTACTAATGTTAACTCTCATATCACCCAGTACAGCATGCAGTAAACATTTATACATATATTATGTATGTATAGTACATATATATACAGATTAAATAATAAATATATGTTAAAAAGGATACAAAGAGAGTTGAAGAGGATTCAGAATTGAGCTGAGAGAAAACCACATAGATTCTGGAGGAACACAGACCAGCCTCAGGGAGAAAGCTGCTGCTGTAGAGATCAAGGTTAAGAGTGTGGATGTAGCCAGCTGCAGAGATAAAAGGGCAGGGCTGGGTGAGTTTAGCATCAAATGGGAAAGCAGGAGGATAGGCAGATGGCAGTCAAGTTGCATCACCAGCAGGGAGGCTCATTGAAGCTGAAGTGACAGGGAGAGTTCAGAGTTTTCTGCCTGTCAGTCCTTGCTGCAAACAACAAGTATGACAGGTGAGAGGTCAGCCTAGGCCCATTGCCCTCATAGTGGTAGGTGTTCACCACTTTATAGGGTCTAGAGTCTTTATAGCGTCTAGGGTCTCTCTAACATACATAATAAATTCTTGCTGCTAGTTTCCATCGTGTGCTTAATTCATCCATGCACTCCCCACAGTCTCAATTTACCATGCTAAATTTATAGGAATAAATCATTTATTAGTCTGTACTGTGTGGGAAGTGCTGGAGAGATGGTACTGTTTGTGGGTCCAACCTGGTGTGCAATTATATTCGATCCTCAAAATGGAATGAGAGGTATTTTATTTTTTAAAACAATTTTATTTATTATTTTTATTTTATGTGTGTGAGTGTATTGCCTGCATGTACATAAGTGCACATGTGTCGTGAAATGCCCACAGAGGTTATAAGAGGGCATGGGATGCCTGGAGCTGGAGTTACTGATGATGGTTGTTAGCTACCAAGTGGATATTGGGAAACTAATCCAGATCCTCGGCAAGAGCAGCCAGTGCTCTTAACTGCTGAGCAATCTCTCCAGGCTAAGAAGCTTTTTTACTTTTTTCAGCTTGTGCCTTCAGTGTCAAGGCACAACATGAAAATCCATGGCTTTATACAGAACGGAATGCTTATGATTATAGCATAGACTAAATTCAACACTCATCTATTACTGAGAAGGGCTAGAAGAACTAGCAGATCAAGTCTAGGCTGCCAGAGTGAAAAACTGCCATGATGCACTGGGGTGTAGGACAATACTACAGTCCTACTTTTTCTTCAAATGTAGACTAAAATGCCCATCCTATTTCCTAAAAGCAGGTTGGTGTTTGGCATTCAAGAAGATTCTTACTTAGAAATGGTCTTATGGGACCATTTTTCTATTAATTATCATGATCCATCTACTGTTCCTTCTTTCTTTAATCCAGATCTTTGTGTTCTCACTGATGCCAATTTTGAAGGATCATATAAGTAATTTATAACTATTCTAACACTCGAGTTATAGACAAAATGTAAGAGTATTTACATAATAAATATAGGATTTAAAGCAAACACATATACCTTATCACAGAGAAAAAATAATGTCATGATACAACACACCCAGTGAAAGATAAAGGGTACAAAGAAGAAAATCTAGAGTAGACCTTGCATATAAATTGCAGTTTATACAACCTACAGTCATCTGCACAAAAATTAAAAAAGAGAAATACATAAAACATCAAAAAGCACTAAAGAACAAACTTTCCAGCAATAATACATCTAGAAAGTTTTAGATAATTTTAAATCAATAATATTTTTCTAAAAGAAATTAAATATATTTCATATAATCAAACCTATTAAGATAAGGGAATATAGAAATGAGCTAGAAAAGAAAATGTCAGCACAGATGAAATCTAATGTGAAAAGCAAAAGCATAGCAAGAAGCTAAAATACGTAAAGTCACAGTGTTGATCCACAAAATGGAAATAAAGTGTCATGGCGTATAAGCTTGAGAAAAGCATTCAACTCTTCTTTAATAAAATTTCTGATAGTGCACTGACTTGTACTGCACTTTCCTAGCAGCTCACATGCCCAGATCAGCTCCAAATGAGTCACTGATACACTGATGCTAAGGTCCTACTGACCAGAAAAAGAAATCTAGAAGGAGACTATTTAAATGGACAGTTGTTAGCCATTGTGTGGGTTCTAGGAATTGAACCAGTGTCCCCTGGAAGAGCAGCCAGTGCTCCTAATCACTGAGCCATTTCTCCAGCACCAATGATATAAAATTATATTGCCTATAAATTAAATAACAAAAATCTAAAATTGTTGTGTAGGCAATAAATTTTGCTGCAATGAAAGGGAAAGATGGTGAGGAGAGAAGAGAAAGGAAAAGAGGGAGGCGAGGAAGGGACCAAGGGGGAAGAGAGAGAGAGAGAGAGAGAGAGAGAGAGAGAGAGAGAGAGAGAGAGAGAAATGGGTAGGGCATATAATATATAAAATGGAAGACTAGTCAACCACAAACACCAAAAAAGATCCCAGTGACATTCCTGAGCACAAAAACAAATTAAAACACTAAACATCCAGATAGAAAAACAAACAGAACCAGATCATTTGTAAATATGAAAATATTAGAGGAACATTTGGTTTCCTGTTGTGCATGTAATGAGCTTGGAAGTCAGTACCTTTTCCTAACCAAAAATGGCTGAACAGACTGAAAAAAAATCAACAGCTTTTACTGAATTTGCAGGACATAAACACATGGGCAATACTGCTACTCTTGAGACAGTCAGAGGCATCCAGGAATATATGCTTTACCAAAGCAGAAAACCTAGAAAAAAAATATCTCCGTGAGAACAAGTGCCAGGGCAGGAAAATCTAAACTGTAAATCATGAAATGCTGCAGGATCAAAACAGAAAAGTCAAATTTTTCACTGCAGACAGACCCATTCACAGACAGACCTCTCTGTGTTGTAAAATTTAACTTCACAACCACGAATTTAACTCGATTCCTATTAGAGAAAAATCTCTTGATTCTAGCAGATAGAAGGGACAAAGAACCATTTTGACAGTCTGGAAAACTACCGGAAAAGACATTCCCTCAGGAAACGCTATTCAGTGTGGAATATGGTCCTTTCAGCTCTTAACCACCCCATATTGTATCAACCATCAATTCTCCTTGCGCTACTTCATTTGAGCATAAGTGCTAAGGCAGAATGTCTTGATACCTTGTCTGTGCAAGCAGATAACCATCAGAATTTGGGCACAAAGGCTACATGAAGAAAAATAATCATCGACACAACACAAGCATAAAACACAGACTGAAAATAAATTATTTGTGCTAATAAATAAATTACCTTCCCCAAACTAGTCAAATTCAATCAAGGATGTACAGATAGAATTGTCAAGACTACATCAGAGATGACTGGTTTGAGAGTTCAGCAAACACACTGGCCCAATGAATGATGCCAGTCTCTCACTTGAAACATGAATAGGGACACTTCTATCTGGATCTGTGCCACCTGACACATAGGCAAAAATCAGGAATTGAATCTTAGATTGTGCTTTATTCAGAGGGCAGGAATCTTAGAAAATAGGATTCATATTCTAAATATGCTCTTAAGAAACAATTTAACAAGTATGTTCCTAAATATTTTCTCAAAGAATTTGAAAACATATCCACAGAAAGATTTGCACATAAATACTTATAGTGGCTTTAATTGCAATTGTCTAAAGTTGGAAGTAACCAGACATTCTTTAATAGGTAAGTGTTAAAAAAAATTTGGTACATTCAGATATTGGAACATCATTCCATGCTAAAAAGAAACTAGCTATCAAATCACGCAAAGGTATAGAATCTTAAATAAATGAAATTTTTTTTTAAATCAAAATTTGGACTGGATGGATAGCTCAGTGGTTAAGAGCACTGGCTGCGTTTGCGTTTGTAGAAGAACTGGGTTTGGATCCCAGCACCCACCTGGTGGCTAATACCTGTCTGTAACTACAGTTCCAAGGGATCTGACACCCTCTTCTGACCTCTGTGGGCCTTTCTCACACAGGTGCACTTAGATATATGCAGGCAATACACTCATACACATAAAATTTTTAAAAAAGAAAAACAATTATTAAATCTATAAATTATCATATACCTTTTCCCCCAACTATATTATGTTCTGGAAAAAAGAAAAGCCAAATATAAAGATTAGCAATTGCCAGGATTGGGGATATGAAGGGGTGCATAAGTAGAATGCAGAGGATTTAAAAGCAATAACCTGATCTTATGATCATCTATCTATCTATCTATCTATCTATCTATCTATCTATCTATCTATCTACCTACTTATCTATCATCTATCTATCTTTCTATCTACCTTATCTATCTATCTATCTATCTATCTATCTATCTATCTATCTATCTATCTATCTATCTATCTATCTATCTATCTATCTTCTATCTATCTATCATCTATCTGTCTTCTATCATCTATCTATCAATCTATCAATCATCTATCTATCATCAACATCTATCATCCATTTATCTATCTATCATCTATCTATC
This sequence comes from Nannospalax galili, assembly GCF_000622305.1. Classification (NCBI taxonomy): domain Eukaryota; kingdom Metazoa; phylum Chordata; class Mammalia; order Rodentia; family Spalacidae; genus Nannospalax; species Nannospalax galili. Next base: position 8,031,898 of record NW_008330777.1, read on the forward strand.
TATCTATCATCTATCTATCTATCTATCTATCTATCATCTTCTATCATCTATCTATATCATACATTGATCCAAACTGTTGGCATATACAACCAAGAGTGTTTGTCCCAATGTATCTATGAGCGTCTCTGATGACTTGTCAGTATAGACTGACCAGTTATAACAAGTATGTGAGGCTGTAGGTTGAAAACTGAAGATTCTCTGAATGTAATGAGGGATGAGGTGTATGAAAAATCTCTGTAACTTCTTCTTAACCTTTCTGTGAAGTTAAAATATTATTAAAACTAATTTTGGGAGCTGAAGAGATGTCTCAGTGGTTGAGTGCATTCTGCTCTTGCAGAGGATCTTTGCTCAGTTCTCAGCACCCATGACTGGCAGGTCACAACTACTGTATGTATGTCCATCTCCAGGTGATCTGGTGCCCCCTCTGGCCACTGTCTGCATGTGAAGTTATGTGCTCATACCTACAGACAAACACACATACACATACAAAAAAATAAAATAAAAACTTTAACAATAAAAAAGATTTCACATTTGGTATTCCCTCAAAAAGACACAAAATAATATAAATTCTTTGCAGGTGAAATTAAAAATTGGGATAGATTTTTTTCCTATTTTATTTTAATTTTAGAGATATGCTATAAAAATTAAATGATAAATTATAGTGCCACTTTATCTCTATTTGATAGATTCCAATAAACAATCCTTATTCTTATCAGTATATTATGCCTCCTAACAAGTTATATTTTTGCAATTATGTCAAGTGTATATATATATATCATATATGTATATTAATATATATGGGCACAATAATATATATTACTCAGGAGGCAGAGGCAGGCACATCTCTGTTCTGTTCCCAGACCCACAGAGCAGCACACAACCTTTGGTAACTCCAGTTTCAGGGGTTTTTGATGACCTCTTCTGGCCTCTGTGGGCACTAGGTGTGCATATGATGCACATATGTATGTGCTGACAAAATACTCATACACATGAAATAAAAATCGTTTTTTTTTAAATCCTGCAAGCTATGGTAAGGAGAGGGGAATTAAGGGACCACTTGAGAACTTTCCCTTTTGGAACAATTTCTATATTGCCTGCTGTCATTGCTCTGTAAAGAACCCCAGATTCTGGTTCTGATCCTGCCTCTTCTCTACATTTTATTATTCTGGTGACTTTCTACATTTGCCTGACATGACATTGTTGTCTGCCCCTCTTTCACAGCAGCCTGCTACCAGTGTATCAGTTTGCACTCTTCTGAAACTGACAACAGCATCCCTGCAGAGTGCAGACAGTGTTCTGCTGTTGGCCCTGTGCTGTTGGGCCCTGTTGCTGCTAGTGCATATAAACACACATTCAACACCATGCTCTGGCTGTTTTTATTTAGATCCCTGTCTTGCTGTTTCTTCTATAATAGTAGAAGGTAGGTAATTGATAGGCTGAAGTATGAGAGCCTAGCCTGGCTACTTTTCAGTAATCCTAGAAGAGATATGCTGACAGTTTCTTACCACTCTGTGGAGTGATTTTGTGGTTATTAATTTAAATTTTGGCACTTGACTGAAATTTCCAAGCAAGAAAAGCTCCTTATATTTGCTGTATTAAATTTAATTTTGTTTTTAAAAAGATCTGATGAATTCATTAAATTGGATCTTCAGAAAATGCAAAATCCCAAATAATGTGATGAAAAAAAATCCTCTGCAGATAGTATCTTTAGTAAAAGTAGCTGGAGAAATTATTTATTATATAGACATGATCCTCCCTGATTGCAGTTCTTTGGTACTAAGAATTGATATCTTTCCAGCATGTGGTTTCTACTGTGACTCTTTATATTTAGCAACAAACACCAAGATTTAAGAGAACAAGCAACTGCTCTGAGAGTCTTGTATCATGTTTAAAGTAAGTGTGATTTGTTTTTGTTTTTTTTAAGAAAAAAGCAAGCAAGTGCACCTCTCATTATGTAATATTTGAATAAAATCACCTTTATGCTCAAGTGCCAAGGATCTCAGAAAGTAACCGACTATGACTAGTAACAATCAGATATACAGAAATTAGAGATGCATGTGCAAACATATGTGTTATTTGCATTAAAAATGAGGTTTTCTGTATGAGACAGTATATTCTAGAGTGAAATGCAGATCTTTTTTAAAGGTTAAAATCTCATTCAATTTTATGTTTTATAGGTTTTATATTGAGTGCAATAATGTATAACTGTAATGTATAATATATAATGTAACAAATTAATGTACACATAATTATATTAATGCATATATAATAATGTAATAATACATTTATAATGTATTAATTCAACACTGTGAACCTAAACATTACAGCCAATTTTGAAAGAGATGCATCTTTGCTCTGAAAACTGTTATTGACTATGTCCATACTGTTGTAATGAAATGTTTCTACTAATTATGTGGTTATTAAATAAATTAATGAAAAATCACTTCACTAGAAACAGCAACTATTTACTTGGCACTTCATAGTTCTGTTTTTTATGTTCCAGAATGGCCTGTCTCTTTTATAAGAATTAACAAATCACCAGTGCAATACATACAAAGTACTTGAATCTTTTCAGTATAAAAGCACATATGAGGAACCTGAGGCATAGAGATATTGACCTAAACTGGTATCATGGTAGATAGAAGAGTCGGGTTTGCAGGCTACCTTTACAGCTCCTGTTCTAAGCTTCTATAATATGTTTCTATGGGCCTGGCATATTCCTTAGTGACTGCTTTAGAAGGCTGCCACTGTTGCTGCCATATTACTTTTCATTAGCATATTGAATTCTCAGACTCTAATTACACCTCACCATTCTTTATTATTTGATAGCATACGGTTAGTCTATCTTGGGAGTACATGATTGAGGGCATCCTTGCTTAGCCAACTTAGGTGGACTTGATAAAGAGATAAATATAGTTAAGATAAAGAACATGTCACAAATTAAGGCAGAATATGTTGCTTTTTAAAGTTTATTTTTACATTCTGACCTATTTGTCATGGGTGCTTAATCTGAATTTCACTTTAAAATTTGAAGGGGGAATTTTTCTTTTGATTTGTGTAAGATGAACCAGAAAAGCCAATGTGTTCCACTAATGTTGATAGCCAGGCTGAGGTGGCTTTGATCTGGCATTTTGTGGCTTTTAAAAATATACTTATACAAGCCTGTGCTTTCAAATATCACATAAATAGCCTCATCCGTCATAGTTGCAAAAATCTATTTAAGAAAAATAAAACAAAAACCTGATGTTGAACAACCACACTCTGATTTACTGCTCACAACAGCACCTAAAACCTGCTAAAATTGCCATTTTATATTTGCTTTCCTCCAAGTTGGTACTTTGTATTAGCCATGTGTGTATACAGATGATGAAAGCTGTGATAAGTTTGGGGACCTCTTAAAACTTAAAGGATAAATTTAATATTTAGTGTTGTCAAAATGTCTAAAACCAGTAGGAAAAAGCCATATGGTACTCCAAACCACAAGGGAAATTGTTTCTTTTTATAAAGCAGTCACACTAGAAAAAAGGGTAACCCTTCTGTTTATCATTATATTTTATGAGGTAACTTCAATGAAATCATAGAAGTATTATCACTAGCTGCAAAGGATGAAATCTTTTTTTTTTTTACCACAGCACTCAAAGGATAGGAAATGTGGCATGTGGCACAATTGATGCTCATTTTCCACCCTGCAAATGAGGTTCAAGATGTGGTATGGGTGATGGAGGAGTTCTTGCCATCAAAGAAAGTAGCCAACACTTCCAAAACTTTTATGTGGGGTATGTGGGTATATTTTATATGCCCAGTTCAGGAATTAAACTTCATTTTTAATATAGTTTAATCTGATAGTTTATGTGGGTAGGGTAGAGTTTGTCTGGGTTGACTCAAGTGTTCCAGTGTGTGAAGGAAGTCCCAGGAATCACACACAGAGGAACTTACTACAAAACAGATACACAGTGAAAACTCAGGAAGGAAAATTGCTGAAGTCATAGCATGGGTTATTTTCTAGCTCTGTTCATTTCCTTTGTAAAAAAAGAAGATCAAAGAAAAATCTTTTCATAAAGCCTTTTTATTCGAATGAAGACATTTTCAGTAATCTATTTTTGCTTCTTTCATATGTTGCTTTATTCATTCAGCATCCATGTGTCATGTGACAGACACTGTGCCATGATATAGTAAAAATATCCAACATTTGTATACCCTTATTGGTCTGCTGAGGGGATGCAAGCTCTTTACGAATATACAGCCATAAGAAACTGTGAGAAGGCTGTCCCCATTTATAGCTTAAGAGGATGGACCTTAATGTTTTTGAAATGGTTAATTAAAAGTTTGTTATGTGTGTGAGTTAGCATTCTGTCATTCTAATGAATACCTAAAAATCAACTTACCAAAAAAAATTTATGTTGGTGCACATGTCAAATTATTACAAAATCAAAATGCTGGTACATGCAATCTGGCAGTCAAACTCTGTGGTATCTACCCAATATACCTAAATAGAAGTGTTTACAGCTAGCTCTCTTATTCCTAACTGCTAGAACTAGAAGCAACTGAGTAGAATAAGATTCAATAAGATTTAATCCACTTAAGACTTTAAATTTTAAGGAAGGGTGCAACCCCCCCACCCAAAGTTAAACAGTTCCTAGAAGCTACAGGGATGGCTCTGTGCTCATCTAGCCAGCAAACAAAGATCTCTTTCCTGCAACTACAAAATTGAAATTATTTTAAAAACTGGATAAATATCTTCCTTAGGGCATACAAACAAACAAATGAAAAATCTCTGTTATTGCTTGATTTAGTCATTGGAATCTCTATCTGATCTACAGAGCTGTGTCACAGTGAAGTTACTGTCACTCATTTGTGATGATTTTTACTGAATCATGAGAAATATAATCCTATCTGGTAATCTTTTAAAATATTTTTATTGATTTTTTCTGCATTTTATGTAATTCATCTTTTTTGGCATCATGTTTTAATAATTTATTGAGTGATAATATGCATTTTAGGGGTTATCTGCTTGAATGTTATCTTATATAACTACTTTTATTTTATTGATTTTTTTGTGCATTTCATACAGAACATCCCAAACAATATTAATCATCTTTATACCCCCATCCCAAATGGCACCCTCCTACCCCTCCCAACCGGAGCCATATACTCTGTCATCCTTGTTACTGCCCACAGTGTTGTCAGTGCCCCCAGCCATTCCCCAGTGCAAGTCATTCCACTGAGCCTAGTCATCCTATCTAGAGTCCCTTGTTTTAGGAAGATCAGGAAGACACATCTACAATGCAACCTCTACACCTAAGGCTCATTGAACATAGAACAGGGATAAAGAAGAGGACACTAAGGAATCAGTTCTCAATAATGAAGCTCCCTCATGCAGCAGAGGGCCAGAAACACAAAAGGTCACAAATGGCCAAAGTGCAGAGATCAAAGGTCTGCTAAATAGTGGTCCTTGGAGAGGACCCCTTTATTCAACTTCATCCACCCAAGGCTCAGGGACCATCGCAGAAGAGGGAGCAGAGAGATTGTAAGAGCCAGAGAGGAAGGGCATGACCATATGGAAACCGAGTCCTACAAGCTCCTGGGAACCTGCTCATATGATTATACAATTCTTCTTAATCATACTTAGCCCCCCTCCCCTGTCTGTACCCCCTATAGCCTCCTGATGGATTTTATGCTTTCTTTCATGTATGTTTGGACCAATGGAGTCAAGTGTCCCCAGATGTCCCTTTGTGTGAGTTCATCCACTGGAGCTGGCCAATCTATCTAGTGTCACTGGATTAAAGAAGACCAAGTTTCCCTCACCAAACAGTGATCAGATGTCAAGAGCTCTTCATCTAAGTTTTTTTTTTTAACCCATTTCCCCAGTTCTTTGCTGGGATTTTGTCTGATTCAATTTGATTGGATCTTGTGCATGCTGTAAGTTCATATGAGCAAGTTCCCAGCTACCTGGAAAACTGTTTCCGTGTGACCACTGTTCCCTCTTTTACAATGTCCCTGAATCCAGGCAAACTGTTGCTATTGGTGAAATAGTAACACGTCTAGCTTGGAGGTAATGAACAATTATCTAATATTATATTATGAAAACTAGTCTTCAGGGAGGAAGCTTCCAGATCAGTTCCAGATCAATTGCTCCAACTCCTGTGTTCGAGGTATGTCCTGTCTTCAGAGATAGGGTCTTACCTTCAAGTTCTAGGAGATAATCAAAGGCTGTGGCCATAGCCTGTATTATTTTGGGAGTCTTTTGGACTACCCTGACTATCAACTTTCATGAAGGGAGGTTTCTCCTCTCTGGCACCATTTTATTTTTGCTTATTTTTGTTGTTGTTGTTGTATAGCCTTCAGTGATATACATGTATATATATATATATATGGATGTATATATATGTATATCACATGTATATTTTAGAGTGGGCTTTTAAAACTACATTTCCTTCCAGTTTTTTATACCATCTAAGCATTATTTGTCATTCCTCTCATTCTTCTTTCTCCTGTATAATCTTCTCTCTTCCCTCCCCTGTTAAACTACCCTCATTTTCCCCTTTCCCCACTGATAACCTGTCTCTACTATACCTTTCACTTGAGCTCCTTCTTCCTATTTACCCACAGGGTTCCCTTTCATTTTCCTGACTCCTGTGGTTACAGCAGGATATATACTCCACTACCTCCCTCATCTCCATCCCCTCCTTACTACTCCTTGTCTGATTCTATTTCATGTCCAAATGTACATTCAGTGTGGTTCTATTCATGGGAGCCTGGTTAATATATGTGGCATCATACCCAAAGGCAACTGACTCTCTTTTTCTCTCTCCAGAAGCTATTAATTGCCAATAGTTCTTTAGCCAAGGTTAGACTTTCATACCCACTTGCCCAGTTCTATGCTGTTATTTTGTCTGGCTTGAGCTTTACATGGATCCTATGCATGTGGTTGCAATTGCTGTGAGTTCATAAGAGTAACTCAACAGCTGTCTGAAAAACTGTTTCATTTTGGTCATCTACCATCTCTGGCTCTTACAATCTTTCTTCCCAGCCTTCCTCAATGATCTCTGAGCCTTGGGAAACAGAGGTTTCTCTGCATGTTGGTCAGTTGTGGTTTCTCTGTTAATTACCATCTCCTGCATGAGGGAAACTTCTTTCTCTCACCCTCCATAAATGGATCCAAGACTCTAATATAAGAGCCTGGATTTGATAGAGGAGAAAGTAGGGAATGTACTGGAACTTATAAGCATAGGAAATGCTCATATGTTCAAACATTAAGCCCAACAATTGACAAATGGGATCAAAGGAACTAAAAAGCTTCCGTTTGGCAAAGAAACCAACCAGTATTGGAGTGAAGAGGCAACATATATAATGGCTTGAAATGTTTACCAGCTGTACCTCTGAGAAAGTGTTAGTATCTAGAAAATACATAGAACTCAAAAAAAGAGACATCAAAAAAAAATTAAAAATTGGGCAAGGAAATGAGAATATATGTTTTTTAAAATATTCAGCACTTTTAGCCATCAGATAACTGAAATCACCCTGAGTGAGGTGACCCAAACTCAGAAAAGCAATTGTGTAGGTTCTTTACACAGTAGGTATTTTGCGAGCACCTGATTACCGAGACTGTGCCTGGTTTTAGGGAAGATAAGGGAGAGCATAGTTTGAATCTAAGCTCACAATTGCTTGGAGAAATACCACATTGTATTTATATATTGTACTAAAGCTTTTGTAATACAGGATCAAATAACAGACTTGACTTTACTGGATGTTCCCTGATAAGATAATCCCCATCAAGATCTGTGTTTTATGCCTGGCACTCATTATGTATGATAAATGACAGATGCTAAACAAGTAATACTTATTTGTATAAATTATTATTGATTGGGTACTGAAAAATGAACAGGAATGTTAGAGGTAGTGACACCTGATTTACGGAAATGGGAACCATTTATCTGGAAATAACTGGGCTGTGTAGAGCCCTCTTAAAGATAGATAAGCAGTTGTGCCAGATCTTCAGGAATATTTTCTTTAGTATTTGAGCAAGAATTCCTAGTAATACCAACATTTTTCCTTTCAGGCATTCTAATCTATTACTTGTGGTCTTCATTAAAATTAAAAGTAGTATGATGTTCAAAATATTGGTTTCCAAATGTCATTCTCTAGTAAGAGAACTGATAGTTCTTGATCAATGAATGTACAATCATCAAGTATTTGGTTTTGGACTGATTCAAACTTCTTTTGCTTTTTGTTGGGATTCAATGTCTTTTTTACCAAAATAACAACAGCACCAAATAAGTCTATTTCATTTAGGTAGAGGTCACAATTTCAAGAGGTGTTAAAGAATACTTAATATGTTTTTTTAATTTTAAAAGAGCTATGCTACATTTTCTACCGAGAGAAAAATTATATTTTAATAATATTTATAAATTTATTAAACAGCATGTTGTGATATGACAAGGTATTGACAGTGAATTTGGACCTCACTAATATAATTTATCCTTTTTTGCTACAGATTAAGAACTTTTAGTGAAAGGGCAGTGATTTGGATAAAATTGAATTGTATTTTCAGTTTCTTACTTTACTAAGATAACCAAATAAGACCAAAAGATGTGACATCAATTCTACTGTAGAGAACAATGCAATTTAGAGAAGTTTCTGTTTTAGGTTCATATACAAGACAGAGAAAACACACATTGGGTTCTCATTTGGAATATGTATGATTCTTGGAAATTCTGGATATCTGTGAATAAACACGGGATAGGAAAAGTTTTTATTGTGTTTATGTACAAAAAAGTAATTCTCTAGAAAAATGAATTAGTATATCTTAAGAATTTCACCCTAAAATAAACTTATTATTAGGAGAATATCTGCTTCCAATGGAGAATTATATCTGAGTATAAGAAAGCAAAAGACTTCCAAACTTCTCTCCTTTGAGAAAATAAGCTATGAACAGAGGATTCAAATATGCTTCCTTTGGAAACATAGTGAAGTTATATTACATTGTTTCACTAATGATTAAAGAGTTTCTTCAACTGTTTCCAGTCTCTTATTTTTCAAAATTTTGAGACTTAAAAATACTTCATGTACATTGATGTTCTAGTCTCAAGTTAGTAAATGGAATCAGCCTAGGTATGCATCAAGTGATAAATGGAAAATGAAATTGCGGTTCACACATAGAACTGGAAATATTATAATGAGTGATATATAATATAATTTTATAGTAGTATATTAATATCATATAATAGTCTAAGATAACATACTTATTATATTATATTAAACCAGGCCCCCAAAACATAAATGTTGCATGTTCTCTTTCTGATGTGGATCTTATGTTTGAATGTTTAAATTAGTGTATTTAACTTAGAGTACTTGTGGAGGTTAGGAGGTTACAAAAAAGGGAGGGATAATGATCATAGGGGGTATAAAGGATAAGGGCAATACTAGGCAGGTTAGATAGGTCTATGTAAGCATGTAGGGGATGGGGAAGACAAAGGGGTAAGGAGGAGTGTTTACCAAAATGAAGAGTATAGAAACAACAGTCATGTTGGAACCTACTTTTTTTAAAATTAAGCCAACTGAAAAAGATTTAAAAAAAAAAAGAGTTTGAATGGACATATCCTGCATGGCTGGAAAATGATGCTCCAAGAATCCATGGGATTTTAAACAAAAAATGCCAGTGCAAGATGTAGACTACTTCCTTAGGAGTTGTTGTTCAGTGTGGCTCCAGAGGACCCCAAACCAATACAGATTTATGCTATTCTTATTTTCCATCAGAATTACTCAATAAGACCCTAAGACTGGAGATGCCACATACAACAGTTCAAAATAGAGATAAATGAGGCTACAGCCGAGATGAAAACGCTCCCCCTGTTGTCTACTTTCCATAATGCCAGAAAGTGTCATTCAGGCTGCTGGGGAAGAAAAGTTATCAGTAGTCTTACCAAGTGGTAAACCCTTTGAACTACAAAACCAAGCAATCAGGAAAGATATGCCTACCATTGCAATGACATGGCAGTCTTGGGGTAACCAAATGGTTTCTGATTGGATTCGAGGCCTACTCCATAGGAGGAATTCATGCCTACCACTATAAACCCATTCAAAGGCCATGGTTGTGGAGGCTCCCTAGTGGGTAGCCTACTACTGTTGTTTTTCTAAATGGATATGGTGCTAAATTACCCACTAAATGTTTAAGTTTATGACCATAGATCAGTGTGTCCCTCAGCCTTAGTCAGAAAAGTTTAAGTTACAGTTTATTTTGGTTAGTACAGAGACTGATAGTTGATAAATGAGCCAAGAAAAAGTGACTTGTTTGTGTTCAGCTTTAACTAGTGCATCTGTGTCATTCCTCCAAGCTCAGGGAATAAGAAAAAGGCATCAGACATGATGAAAGAAGCTGGAAGATGGGAAATATTGCTGTAAAATTCATGTTATCAGCATGACAAGGTTGTTGCATCCATGAATTCCCAACATCAATGGCAGTCTTTAGAAGTCTTGCAAAAGACCAGACTCATTAAATTCCACTCTTCATGGGCTAGGAGTTCATAAGTTTCCAGCTTTCCCAGAGGAGTTATACACAGTTAAATGGTTCAGGGGGTAAGATCATCATATTTCAGAATGGTATAGCCACTGGAACAATGTCTCCATTCAAACAAACAACTGCCCCCCCATCTATGATCATGCAGTCAATCCTAATTAAATATAGCAGAAAATGAAAAGACATGAATGTATGAGAGGTAGTTAGAAGGGATTTGATGGGAGGTAAGATGTGATAATAGAAAAATTGTGCCAGGGAAGAATTTGATAAAATATTGCATATGTATGAAATTGTACAACAATAAATACAAATTATAAATAGAAATAGTAAATACAACAGAATCTACTGAATATATTCTAGATCTAGAGTTCTTGTGTTCAAAACCATGCTTTTCAAATTATTGGGAATTTTGAGAGAGTTCCATGAATTATAAGTCTGTGTTTGCTCCTCTGCAAAACATGAGTGATTATAATAGCAACAGTAGTTACTGGTATTGAATGATAATGATTTAAGTGAATCAAATATGCTTGGCATTGTAAATATTAGCTAAGTAACAGTATATATGATCTATTAGGGTTAGTAGCTATTCATTTTCAACATTTAGAGAAAATATGAATTTTCACTCCTTGTATTAGCTACATTATGCATCATGGTAACAAAATACTGGGAAAATGTAACTTAAGAAAGTTTTATTTTGGCTCACAGGCCATTGTGGTGGGGAGGGCCTGTCAGCAGGGACATTGGGCTGCTGGTCACATTTCATCCCCAGTCAGGAAGCAGAATGCCAAGAAAGCTGGTGCTCAACACCTTTGTGTTATTCCATCCAGGAACCCAGACCATGGAGTGATACATCCACAAGAGAATGGGTCTTTCAGTTAGACCTTTCTGGAAATAGTCACATATATATGGCCAAATGTTTGTTTTATATGTGATTCTAAATGCCATCGAGTTGATAAGATTAACCATTCCATTAATTTAATTTTATTTTAAATATTTCATTCATTATTTTTACTTTATGTGTACAAATATATTGCCTGTAAGCATGGAAGTGCTCCTGTGTCAGGCAGAAGAGGGCATAAGATTCCCTGGAACAGGAGTTATGGATAGTTGTTAGCCATCATGTAGGTTCCGGAATTCAAACCTGGGTCCTCTGAAAGAGCAACCAGTGCTCCCAACCACTCAGCCATCTTTCCAGTCCCAATCATTGGATTTATATTATAAAATTATATGAATTCACACTGCAAAACTATGTCAAGTAAATTCCTAAATCATATTTTTTGGAAAATTAAAGAACAGTGACAATGACAACAAGAACGCAGCAGCCAAAGATCTTATATTTTGGCTTCTAGGTATTTTAAGGATGCTATACAAACTATACTCTAATCTTTATCTCTACTTTGAGATATCACTAATATTATTTCTGTTTCACAGAAAGCAAATTAAACTTAATCATGCCAAATGGTGTCTGGGTAATCACACCATTAGAAAGTGACAGAGTTAAAGTTATAGTCTAAGACTGTGATTTTCAAAGTTCATGTTTAGCACTTAAACTACCATGTATAAGACCCATGAAAACTCAAGTCAGACAGGGACCCAGCATGGAAGAGGAGGTATGCAGGAAGCCCAGGCCCTAGCTCAGGATCTACTGACTTTTGATGGATCCTGAGAGAGGGACAGCCAGTTTCTCTTACAGGTGTAGATTAATTAGACTTCAAGGAATATGCTCACACCCAAGAGACCTTGGAAAACACAGATTAGACACTATAGACCCTGAAAAAATGTACAAATAATAATAGGAATATGAAGTCTGCAGGGAGATTATTAAGCTGAGGTTAGAGAGGGGGCTGTGAGTCTGAATATGACCATAATACACTGTATGAAATTTTAGAATCAGTAAAACTTGTAAAATACACATACACAAGCTAGGCATTCACAAATGACAACATGAACTTAAATGAGTGAAAAAAAGAAACTAACTTTAACTTTGAAGTGAAATGCCCAATGAATTCAAAATTCATACATCTGCAGATTTTCTGGACTAGACAATGTATTAAATCATTTCTTTTTATTTCCTGTTATTTCTAGAAAGGAAACCTGTAAGTACTAAAGGTGGTAACAATACCAAACTGAAATGTATTCCCTTCACTAAAATCCCAACATAGAAATAGTGAAGTGGGTAAGAAATCCCAACCCATGGGGCTGGAGAGATCACTCAACAGCAGAAGACCCAGGTTTTATTCCCAGTACGACCTTGGTAGCTAACAACCATCCGTAATTCCAGTTCCAGGGGAATTTGACATCTTCTTCTTTTTGAGTTTGTATGGGTGCTGTGCATGCTGACACCATTGCTGTAGATTCATGTGAGCAAGTTTCCAGGAGCTTGTAAGACTCTATTTCCAAAGGTCATGCACCTCCTCTTTAGCTCTTACAATCTTTATGCCCCCTCTTCATCCTTGAGCCCTGGGTGGGTGTAGCTTATTATAGGAGTCCTGTCCAAGGACCAGCACTCTGCAGTGTCTTAGTCTCTACACTTTGGCCATTTGTGACCGTTTGTGTTCCTGGACCTCAGTTGCACGAGAAAGTTTCATTAATGAGAATTGAGATATTCATTAGTGTCCTCTTTACCTTTTGTTCTATGTTCTGTGAGCCTTAGGTATAGAGGTTGCATTGTAGATGTACCACTTAGACTTGGAAATTCACAGGCAATGTCTGTGTGTGACCAGTTGTGGTACTCTGCTGTAGTCACCATCTGGTGCCAAAGAAGTATCTTTGATGAGTGGTGACTGGGAGAGTTGTCTGTGAATATAACGATATATATTTTTTCACATAGTAAGAAATTACTTTGTTCTAGGGATGTGATAGTCTTGGGTTTTTCTCTAAGCTCTATGACCTCTCCAGCCGTGTGTCTTTGGCAATGTTTACAGTACCACACATGAGTTTTCTCCCATTGAGTGGGTTTTCAGTCCAATTAGGTAGTTTCTGATTGCCCCCAAGATAAATGTGCCACTATTGCACCAATGTCATATGCTGTGCCAGGCCTTTATGTGGTTATTTGGTCTAGAAACTGGTGTTGGACCATCTATTGAAGTTCTCCATTAGCACCTTGCATAGTGCCTTCCAAAGCTATGATAGCCAGCATTCAGGGAAAGTAGCTTCCAGTTCAGTTTCAGCTCCATTGCTCCAAATTCCGTGTCTGAAATATGTTCTGTCTTCAGCAATAGGATCTTACCTTCAAGTCCTGGGAGGCAATTAAGCGATGTGGCATTATCCTCTCTAATTTTGGGAGTCCCTTGGGCCACTGTGTCCAACAACTCAAAGGAACGTTTCTCCTGTCTGACACTGTTTCTTGTTATATAGTCTTTAGCTACATGGACTCATATAGAGATATTGTATGTGTAATTTGTTGTTAAGTTGTTGGACTAATATGATTTCCTCTGTTTTTTTTAAATTCTAGCTAGGCATTATTTATCTCTCCTCTCTCCATGTCTAACCCTTCCACCATGACTACCCCATTTAAAGTGTCCCCACCTTCCCTGTTTCTCCCTTAATAATCACACTGCACTATGATCTCACCTCTCTTGAGCTCCTTCTTTCCCTTTATCCCCAAAATTCCTTGTATAACCTTCCCTCCCCCTTCCAATTTAAATACCACCATTTAATCCATTTCTTTTTTAGTGTCACCTATCTCCTATTGTTCTCTCTCAGGTTCTTTCTTTCCCTTTACCTCCCTGGTTCCTTTCCATTATCCTGGTTCCTGCAGTTACATCAGGATACATACTCACTATAAGGATTTGGTCCTAGAATCCACATATGAGAGAGAACTTATGTCAGTTTTTTTTTTTAATCTGTGTTACTTAAAAAAATATCTGTGTTCACTTAAAAAGTCTAAAATTGAACCTGCCATTTAACCTAGTTATACCACTCCTTGACCCAAGGACTCATTCTATTGCTAAGATTCGTGTACACCCATATTTGTTACTGCTCTTTTTACAATAGCTAAGAGATGGAAACAAGCTGAGTGTCCCTCAGCTGAGGAGCAGGTAATAAAATTCTATGCAGCATAAAGAAGATGAAATCATGAAACTTTCAGGCAAATGGAAGGAGCTAGAAACTGTTATACTAATGAAGTAACAGACTTGAAATTTGAGATTTTTTTATACAACTCAGTCTTTATGACTTGTACTCAAGGGGTAGTTAAGCATTTGGAATTAATTAGTATAGTTAACCACAAATAACTTCAAAACATGAGCTGTCTGAATAGAAACATATAAGATTATCAATAAACATATATTTTGTGATGATTGGACAAAAGCTTATGACAATTAACTGTATTCTTAATATTGCCATGGAACACACACATGTGTACATGTACAACCACATACACATTTTAGAAAAACTTTGGAATATTTATTATTTGGATCTATAAAGTTACAATTGGCCAAGTATTTTGATAAATAAATGGACTCCGTAGGTTGCCATGGAACACACACACACACACACACACACACACACACACACAAAGACTAGTTTTTGAAAATTTGTTGAATGTTCATTATTAGGCTCTATAAAGTTACCATTTCAGGCTTACTTGATTATTTCTGCTGTGCTCTGTAGGGAAATGTAATGAAGCTCGGAACTCTTTTCCATTTGCATCTCTGTTTCCTTGTCTGCAATGGAACATCTCTCTCAGTAACTCTACTACAAATATCGTCTGTTGTGCACCATTTTCTTTGATTTGCCCAGGAACAATGTACCACATACTACTGCACGTCTACCCACAGTCAACTATAACTGTAATGCTGTAATGCATTTCAGAGCCTGACTTCTATTAGATATGGGAATGAATGGATGCAGGTTAGGAATGTTTTTCCAGGTACTTAAATTTTCAATGTTATGCTACCAAGGTATACATTTGCACTTAAAAAGATGTAGCTTCAATGTCTATGTTAAAAGGAAGTCACAGCAATGAATATTATAAAACATAGAGAAGGATATGTTGTGACAGTGGGGTAAGCTCACCAAGAAGGCATATTAATCTTAAATGGGATTTTGCACAATAGTACTTCAAAATTCATGAGGAAAATAATGAAATACTCATTTTTGGAAACCTCAACATGCTTCTTCAAGGAATAATTCAGAATTATAAAATAATCTTGGAATAGTACGGAAGCCTATAATTCTATCACATATACACATACTGTCATTGAATGCAATTTAAAAAAACTTTTAAAACATACAATGCTAAGAAATGAATTCATTTTAGAAATATTTTCATTGAGTTTTTATGTATTTCATATACTAGATCTTAATAAAATTTAGATATTCTTTCCCTTCCATTACCCTGCATCCTCACCACCAGATTTCATGCATTCTGTCATATATGTTAAAACCTATCCGGTCTAGCTTCTGGACCTGATGTCCCTTTGGGCAAGTTCATCCAATGGAGTCTAGTCAACCTATCTAGAGTCACTCCCTCAAAGAAGGTCCACTCTCACTCACCCATCTGTAATCAGTTACCAATAGTTCTTCTGCTAAGGTTGGGTGGGGCCCATAACACATTTCCTTCATCTATGCTGGGTTTTTGTCTGATTGAGTCAGCATGGAGCTTGTGTATGCTGTCACCATTGTTGCAAGTTCATATGAACAAGTTCCCAGTGGCATGAGAGCCTCTATTTCCTTATGTTCATGAATGACTCTGGCTCTTACAGTCTTTCTGCCCATCCTTCTGCACTGGTCCTTGAGCCATGGGTGGGTGAGTTTTAATGTATGAGTTCTATCCAGGGACAGGCATTCTGGCACTAGTTCAGGGAGAATCCATGTCAGTTCCAGCTCCATTGCTCTAAGTCCTGTGTCTGAAATATGTCCTGTGTTAAAAGGACAGACGTTGTGAACATAACCTTCATCAAAGATCTAAAGATGCTGAGTAAATATGAAGAAGGATGCTCCTTGTTAGTCATGATATGTTACTAGTACATACACTCGAGGCAATTAAGAATAAAGCCAAGACAAACCAAATAATGTAGAAAAACTGGAAATATTAAATGTTGACTTATATGTAGGGCAAGTGGGATATTTTGATATCCTGCTTCTGAAAATCCATATTTATATCATCATCACTTTGGGAAATTATGACAATTTCTCATAATACTAAATATAAAAGCATAATATGACTGGCAATTTCACTCATAGGCATTATTCAAGAGAAATGAAAACATGTGTCCAAGATAAATTCTGTGTCAGGACATTTACAGTGGTGTTTATATTAGATTTGCTCATAATTACTCCATATCAGAAATGATTGAAATGTCTAGTTACTGGCAAAGTATTAAAACATCGTAAGGCATGCATGTAAAGCAATTCTAGTCAGTATATAGTCATGAATTACCGAAAAAATTTGATATTACTGAATAAGTATTTTCTAAGTGGTCATAGAATGCCACAGGGGGTATTTATGTGAAATATTCAGACTATGCTCTTCTATAGAGATAAAAGTCATAATTCATAATAGTAATTAGTATTTTCTAATATTTGAGTGGTAAAAGACAAGTATATAAAAAGGGCCAGGAAAGAACTTTCTGGAATATTGAAATTCTGCTGTTTGATTATAGTGGTAGTTTCAAAACATTTCACGGTGCCCACCAAAGTAAGGTAATTCCATTTAAAATATTTAAAATTTTTTTCATTGATTCTTTGAGAATTTCATACAATGTATTTTATTTATTTTGTTCATATTCAAACCCACTCCTGCGTCTCCACACACACTCTACTACTCCACCCCACCTGGACTTCATATACTATATAATTATTTTTCCTTTTTCTGTGACCATATAAAATTTAATTTGTGTTTTCCAAATGCTTTTTGGTGTAGGTTCAGCCCTTGGAGTCTGGTCATCACACACTTAAAGAAAGCTGATACTACCTTTACCAGCAGCTATCAATCACTAGTTTTGGGGATTCTTGTTCAACTCTCCTATCCATGCTGGGTTTTTGTCTGACTTGGGCATATACAGGTCTTGTACATGCTGTCACAGGTGCTGTGGTTTCATATTACAACCGTACTCTTATGTCCAGACAACTATATTTCCTTGTATTCACCTACCACCTCTGGCTCATACAATCTTTTTTTCTCCTCTTTTACAATGATTCTTGAGCCTTAGGGAGAGAGTGTGTGTTTAAGGCTGAGCACTCCATAATCTTTCTTTTCTGTGTGCTCTATAGTTGTGAATATCTGTGTTAACACTATCTTTTGCAAGAAATAACATCTCTGGTGATCGCTGAGAGATGCATTAATCTACAGTATGAAAATAAGTCCCTAGGAGTTGGTTTGATATTATGCCCATAGCAGAATAACAGTAGTAGATACTCTTCTATACATGTGACATGCATAGTCACAAGCACTTTATTCTGATAACAGTGTCAGGTGTGGGCTCTATCTCATGAAATGGACCTTAAATCCAATCAGATTGTGGTTCATTGTTACCATAACATTACTGTCACTATTGTACCAATGGTAATATCTTGTAAGGCTAGTCATTATTGTAGCTCACAAGATTCACAGCCAGATAATGCTGATGATTACGTTTCTCTTCCAGTAGCATGCATAGCCCCTTCTAATATTATGAGAGCTAGTCAGTACAGATGAAGTGTAGAGGTCAGTACCAGCTTGGTTTCTTCTTGTTTGTTGTAGGACACATGTTTGCAGTGTTCTCATGTACCTCAGATCATGTACCTCATGTTCTGGCAGGTAATCATGAGCAATGGCAATAGCCAGTATTGTTTAAAAATCTATAGGACAATCCTTTACAACAACTCAAGGTCGGTATACTAATTTGTCAATTTAAGGTTTTTCCATACATCCTTAGTTTTGGTCAGCTAACCCACTACCCTTCCCTTCCCCAGTCCCTCCTGAATTTCTGCTTAACCCTTTTATCCTCAGTATCTGCCATATTATCTCATTTCACATGTGCACTAACATCTCTTTGCTTATTTGTATTTAAAGTTGGATTGTGAGAGTAGGATTTATATATGGC
Source organism: Nannospalax galili (assembly GCF_000622305.1). Taxonomy (NCBI): domain Eukaryota; kingdom Metazoa; phylum Chordata; class Mammalia; order Rodentia; family Spalacidae; genus Nannospalax; species Nannospalax galili. The sequence continues at coordinate 8,050,444 of NW_008330777.1, forward strand.
ATTTCCAAACCCTTCCTTTGAATTAGGTCTCCCCTTCATCTTATTTCCCCTACACCCACACACCTCTCTCTGGTTAAGGATTTTAGCAACAACTATTCCAGCTCACTACTTTCATTATACCTATAATCTACTCTCTGTCCCTGATTGTACCCCCAACAAAAGATACTTTCTACTTTTCTGGCTTCTACTTTTGATTCAAATTAAATACACAAAAGATTTGATACTAGAATCTTTATTTAAGAGAGAACATATGTATTTCTTCACCTGAGTTATTTCAATTACTTCAATATTTAATGATTTCATTTTTCTTTATGGCTGAGTAATATTCCATTGTGTTTATGTGTCATACTTTTAGTATCCATTCATCTGTTTGTAGAGATCTGGGTTGATTCAATTTCTTATATATTTTAACAGTGCATATATAGCCATTTCCTCTACCACCACAAAAATCCAGGGAACATACTGGTAAACGAGGTAGAAAGAATATAAAAACAGAAGATGAGAGGTATGCTGTGAAATTTTGTCTTATATGTATAGCAATGTTATCACATCATAAACTCACAGGAACTGCGGTTACCTGCAGAAGACTTATTCAAGAACAAGCCAGTCAAATTCTAAGTATAGAAAGGGTAGATAGTCTTTAGGTCTTACCCCAACGAGGAGCTATTGAAGTGAATAGTTACTGGTGGAAGGAGAATCATTTATTAGTGATGTAGCACTAGTAGGTATCACATCCTCTAGTGGATGGTCCTTCACTCATACATATATGTGTAGCATAACTGGACTTAGTGGATTATCACAAAATCAAAAAAGACATGAAGTTTAGAGGACAGCACGTTGGGTACATATAAGGGATCTAGTGGAGTGAAACTGGGGTGGTGGAGTAGATATGATCATATTTCATTGTATTCATGTGTGAAATTCTCAAAGCTAAAAATAAAGAGAAATATTTTACAGTTGTCATATATATGTGTATATATATGTAGTTATATATGTATATAGATATGAATATATAACATGTAGTTGGAGTTCAACTTCTGTTACTGACTAAATTATCTTTTTCCCCTCTTTTAAAAAATAATTTATTGTGAATTTCATACATGCATATAAGGTGTTTTGATCAAATCCATGTCCACTTTCTCCCCTCCAACTTCTCTCATATCTTCCCATCACTTTTTTTCTGATAACTTCATGTACTTCTCCTCCTCTTCCTCCTCCTCCTCCGCCCTCCTCCTCCCCCTCCTCCTCCTTCTTTTTAAAATTATCTTAAACAATAATATTATTCCTCTAACTATTTACAAGTCTACTATTTCATCTATGTACTTTTTCTTTACAATGATTGCAAAATCAAGAAATGGCATATTTAGCTGGAAAGTAGTTGCTATTTTTGGAAGTTTAGTTGTTTAGAACAATCTTGAATCATACTAATTCATGAATTGAGAGATTTAGCATGTGATTACAGCTCATAAATTAAAAAGACAGAAGAAAATCACGTTAGTCTCTAAGCTGACACTGTAATTTGATGAAGCCTGAATCTCTTTGTTTCTCGGCTGGCATTATCTACTTGGAATTCAGTAAAAAATGCATTTTAATAAAGTTCATAGGTTTTAAAACTCTCTGCCCTATTGTGATCTTTTTACTTACAAATTGAATATAATAAATAGTCTCATAGTCATTATCTTATCTATTTACAATGTTTTGGTTAGTTGATTTATATAATTAGCAAATATTTTAAAACTGCTGAAAATAATAGACTTCTTACTGTCCAGAATATATAATTAGGAGAAACATTGACCTTGTGAAAATTTATTTATAAAGAAATGAAAAAAATGAAGGTAATTTACTATGTTGATAAAGATAGCTTAGAGATTTCAAACATTTAGATTTAATAAATGAGGCATAACTCCAAATTGTAAAACATCGTTTTACATGTTAAATAAACATTATAGTCTAGAATAGGAAATAAAATACCTTTTGTAATGGGCTATATTCCTGTAAGTTAAAATGTTATGAAAATTCAGCTCTTTTTATGAATTTGGAGATTTGTTTGCTGGTGAAGTTGATTTGATGGCATCCCCCAATAATCCCATTTTTATTGATGTTTTATAAATTTGTTCTTACTCTCTCTTAGTCAGTGTCAGGAGGCAAATCTAAAAAGTCTAGGCAGATAGCTCTTCAAATGACTTTGAGGCTTTAAGATGAAAAGAACGACTGAAAATAATGACTCTGTAAAATCTGGAGATAATGCGAATTATGTGAAGTAGAGTAAGAGATGCTGCTGAAAGAGTCCTCAAGAAAGTTTCTTGGAAACTTTAGTTTCGTACTTCACTTAAGAATCATCTGAAATTCAAATCATCAAGTAAAAGTCAGTCCTCAACTGGACAAATTTTAGGACAATGTAAATTTTTTGAGACTATATATATATATATATATATATATATATATATATATATATACAGGCTGATTGTGAGGCTGATTTCAGAGCTCAGGCTTTGGGCACAGAAAGACCTGAGACTAAAATTCTGACACTCTGTAGCTGTGCATATGTGGGGAAGTCATTTTTCCACTCTGAGCTTGTTTCTTGAACTGTGATAACATTTCCCAGCAATGATTCTGCAGATAATGTTCCAAGCTTACTACTGCAGAACATGCAGCTTGCGTATTCCCATTTTGGAAGAAAATGGCAATGACTCAAATGTACTATTGAAGACAATTCTTTGCTCATTGTCATCCACTCTCCCCTTGAATTGATGTCACTGTGAACAGCAAGAAATTAATGAGATACGGCTGGTGCCCTTTGCAGGCCTGCTTGTTTTTCCTCTGTTGCTCTGATTCAGCCCCTCTTCTCTATAAACTTCCACAGACATTAGAAAAGAGGTCAGGTGACTTGTTACATCAGACATTTCCTTCTATCAGAGCTTCAATAAACTATAGGTATACAGCAGAATAAAGATTGATATTGTATAAGCTTATGTGAAGGTGAGGAAATCTATGTATGTCATCAGTTCAGTGTTGCAACAGTTGCTTCTATGCGTCATCTCCTTAAGCCCACAGTGATGAGTATAGACAGGATCACTGTGTTTCCTATTTCATAGACGGGCAAGCTGGAGTTTAGAGAAATTTGTCCTAATTCAAACAGGCAGTAAATGCAGTCAACATGATGTGAAAATATTTTTGCTCTCTTCTGTCTAAATTTACAGCGTTTCCTCTCTCAAAATGTAGGCTTTAGTGTCCTATGGTACAAATGAAATGCAATTTTGTAGGTTTTAAAAAGTATTTCTGAAAAGCTAAGATGCTTAATCAAATTTAATGCTTCAATAAATTAGGTCACATGATGTCACTGAACATATTAATTAAAATGTGGCTCTGGAAGAATATTAGGAAAAGCATAAGAGTCCATCAGTGGAAGAATATTTATACATTATGATAAAGATATATGATATAAACCAAAAATTACTATAAATACAATGTACTTACCATGTGGTCAATAAAACTTAAGATTCACAAGAACTTGTCAGGGTTTTTACTGGTCAAATAACCCCCTACTCCAATTTGTGCTATCAATATACTTCTGGGTGTGGGGCTATCCACTGCAGCATGGTTGACTTACCAGGAAACAGACTCTTAATGAAAACTATAAGAGCCACCACTTCTAACTGTGGGAAGGAGAGACATTGTATGTTTTAATTTAATAGGCATATTTTGGCATCATTGTTATAAAAGATAATTCCCAAAACACATGCAGTAACAAAGTTTCTGCCTATAATACTTAAGACTATCTCTTTAACTTTTTCTTACTTTACATTTATTATGGGCTTAAAAGCATTTAAAAAAGCAGTAAAACCACAAATTACATCAATCTGGATATCTCGGTACAATGTCTAGGTTTCTGTGCAAGATGTCTTGTAGGCTTTGAGGTCTCCAGAACTGCCTTGCACTTCACATGACTTGTTTTCTTTAAAGAAATGAACTCCTTGCTTTCATTAAGTAAATGACCCTCTGAAACTAATGTGAAGTGGGAAGAAAGAATAGAGTAGCGGATTCATAGGGAGAGGTTTCTTTTTTACCTTACTCCATGGCTGTTACATCTGTGGGCCTTATTTTCCTTATCAACTAATAAAAGTGGTAGGCTAGCGCTGCTGCCATTCAGGCCCTTATTAAGTCTTAAATACACAGCATTGTACACAGTTTTGAAGTAGTTGGGTTTCTCTGGAACATGTTTCTCTTTCATAAATCTGAGTTATTTGGACATGTAAATCATAAAGCCCATAGGAAGAACTTAAGTACTGTCCTACAGATTCAGTTATTAATTCACATCATCTTCTCAATGGGCAATAGATACATGGTAATTATCAGTATTAGTGAACACTAATAATTCACCCTCTGAGAATTTTCAAGAATTCTTCTTCTCCCATATCAATAAAGTGTGAAATGTTAATTCTATTAATGAAACACTGTTCTGTAAGATACTACAGATCCCTAGACAGGTGACTTTATATTTAAAAAATCAGTGTGCTTAAACATTTAAACAGCAGTATATTATAAACAACCTATTGGCAGAAATAAGATTAAAAGGTAGGTTTAGAGAAATGAACCAAGCATAAAATTGAAAATAAAAGTATTTGAGGCTTGAATAAATCTTATTGCTGTCTTCAGATATTTTACTCATGTCATTTCTTATTCTGTAATATAGTGTGTCAACTGTAATAAATTTTACTCGAAAGTGGTCAGTTCAGATCTGAAGGTCGCTTTGGTTACTGGAGGTGAGAGGCTTCCAATGTGAAGGCAGTTGGAAAGCACAGCATTTTCCTTTCACGAATGCTGTGATTTAGTTCTTTGACCTTTAGGACTAAGAATGATACACATAGAGCATTTCACTCCTGATATATGCATGTGAAGCCCCAGAGGAATAAAAGGCAAATACAGACCTAAACTACAGCTTGAACACTTGTTAAAATTATGTTGAAGTACATTATAGAAAAAGGAAGGAAAAAGGAAAAAATCCATCAGATAAAAAGGTAAGAAGAAAAAGAGAGAAGGAGAAAGGCACAGAAGGAAAGAGGAAAAAGGACATTCAATTTGCTTATTTTCCTTTCTGCACAAATGGGGTTCTAAATGTTAAAAAAAATATTTTGAAAGGCCTTTAATGTAAACATGGACAGCTGTTTTAGACATCATAATGTGTAAGCTTGAAAGATACATCACACACACCAAAAAAATCCATGCTGAAATGTCAATTTTATAGCTCTAAGAGAGAGGTCCTAAGGTTTAGAAGTTAAAGGTAAGTTAACTCCTTGCTTATTTGAACATTAAGCTGTCAGCATGGATGAAAGTTTAAAACTTATGATAGTCTGAAACTGTGGTGCTAAGTGAACTCTGAAGACCCATTAACCTGCCTGTGATGTAAACCAGGAGCAAGTGGTGGCTAGGAAGAGGAACAGTGAGGGTAGTGCTGTCACTTTTCCTAAGCACAAAGAGAGGGGGAAATATTTGGGGTATTCATTTAGCTATGGCATGACTACCCAAAGTGGCATAGTTGTTATAATTGAGCCACCCTTTCATCAAAACATTTTTTATAAGATTATAACAGAACTCAATCTAATCCTATTAGAAAACAGTCAATCTTTACTTTGTTTCAGAGTTTTATGAAGATTTAAAGAAAAACACATTTGTAATCAGGTGGTATCAATTTTAGATAAGAATTCTGACAAACTTTTATTTAAATAATAAAATAGTTTTATAATAAATACCCTAAATAAAAGTAGTTAATACACTAAAGTTGAGGCAATTAAGTTTCTTGGGCAGTGACTGTGATGATGTTCCTTTTACAGTTAAAATGTTTCTCCTTCTTCAATATTATGTAAATGTACCTTTAAACTCTCTAATAAGATAATTATCAATTACTTTAAAATGAGCGATTTGGTATGTTTAGACTCACATTTTCAAAGATAAATAAATATCATGCTTAAATTGCATATATTGAAATAAGCCATCAAATACACCTACCTCTTTTGAAGTAAAACAATAAAAAATTAAAAAGTTCAATCTGTGTTATGAAAATATCCTTTCTCTAAATCTAATACTTATAAGTTTGTTAATTTAAGTAAGAAAGAGAATACCCATTTCTCCATAATAAACTGTTAAAAATATACTCTTAAAATCTCCACTAAAGCATATGAATAAAAATCCAAAGGGTGTTGATGTGCATACTGATCTAGTGTTAGGTCCTATTAGCATAGTATGGGTAGAACAAAACCAAGGTTTGGCATACTTAGAAACTTAATCTGTGTACAAACAGCCTGGAGGAGAGATGAGGAAGTCAAAGTAAAGATAATCATAGATGGCACAGCATTAGATGCCTAAACATGAGCTCCGAATTCCAGTGAAAATGGATGAGCTCAGTGGAAGTCAATGTGATGTGACCTAAGGTGGAATGTGAAGGATGGCTAAGATTAGCTGGACTGCTTCTCATACATTCTAACAGGATGAACATATGCCTTTCTTTAATCTGGCTTTTGAGGAGATATTTTCAATATTGAGCATGTGGACAGAACTGGAGTTACATCAAGGGTTCTGTCTTGTACCACTTGCTGCACATTTCCAGGGATATCTTGAAAGACGCCAGAGCATCAGCAAAGTCACTGCCAAATTCATTTCACTCCGTGAATAGCATTGTTGTCAATGAATTTTGAAAATAAACTGCTAATTGATTTTGAAAAAATATTCTTTTTTATTTTGTATTTCTTTTGGTATCTCCTGTTTTTTAAATTATTTTTCACTCTTGTGAATTATGTGTATCACAAAACTATCAGGAAAGCAAAGCTGAAAGGAAAAAACTCATGTACCTAAAACACAAAAGAACCATGTGTTCCAGTATAACTTTCCAACTTCGATGCTTTATAGCCTTTAAGATTTTGCTTCATCTTAGAAAGCAATTTTGTAATAATAGTTTGAGATTGAATTTCTAAAACTGTCATGATCTCCCCCTAAAACAACATGCATTCAGATACAGTGTGTTCAAGGGTATCAGCTCTATTTAATGTTATGCTTAAAGTAATTGTTGTAAGTATCTTAGGTATATGAGTTATCAGAATGTGTAAGCTCAGATAGATATCTCATGTAATGCTCCCATGTGACAATCAAGTGACCTAGCCCCTGGGCCTGTTTCATTAACACTTACAATAAGCCAAAAGCAATGGTGTCCCATGAAGTTTTAACTGGGGAAGAAATCATCTGCATGATACAATAGACAAAATCTGCTCATATTGAGCAACATTTAATTTTTTTCCTTATCAAAAGTAATATTTAGGAAGAAAAGTTCTTCAAAAAGCATTGAAGTTTTAATATTAAAATACCAGCTTAAATAAGTAAAGCATAAAGTCTATAAGAAATGTTTAAAGCAATTTTAAGTACATCAAAAGAGATGGGTAGAACAGAATTTAGATCCTGGTGAGTATGTTAAACTGCTATCAGTTGCACTATATAAATCTTTAAGTTACTTGTCTTGCGAATTTGGGCTAACAATTACTCAAGGTGGATTAACAGTGCTCTGTAGACTTCAAAATTCTCTACCGCTGTGAAGAAATAAATGGAATGGGCAGTACTGGCACTTGCTCTCCACCCACTTATTCCTAGATCTTTTCCTTCTGCTATGACTCTCAGCACAGAACGATGGTTAAAATTCTACCCGTTTCACTTAAGTTCCCAATAAAATCAAAGGTGTCATTGTGCCATTTTAGTGTGGTCATGGAAACTAGAGTGCACTACTACTTCAAGCAGTGTTAGTGTCACACTGCAGCTTGTCAGAGCTCCCAGCTCCCTACTGCTGAATCAGGACATGCATTTTATAAGCCAAGCATAGTTACACATGTGCAATCCCAGCAATGGGGTGACTCATTCTAGTCTGACAATAGCCCTGGCTGCATACCTAGACCCTGTCTCAAAAGCCAGCATTGAAAAGAATATGCTTTTTATAAGCCATTCAGTAGATTCAATAAGAAAAAAAAATTGTTTCATATAACTTACTGTGCTAGATGATGGTGATATTTGATACTGAGACATGTGGAACTGAATATGAAAATATTAATTGATTAGTGTTTTAAAGCTTCTGCTTTCCTAATTTCTAAGTAACTATCAAAAGCAAATGTCTTGGGACAGAGACAGCTCAGTGAGTAAAGTTTTTTGTTTCCAATCAAACGACCTGATTTCAATCCCTGGGACACACGTGGTGGAAGAAGAGAACCAACACTCCCAATCTGCTGACATTCACATGGTGTCTTGGCATATGTACATGCCTATGTACACACACATGCATACACACACAAATACACATAAATATACACAATAAAAATGTAAAACAAAAATCAAGTGCCAAGTGATTTTATGTTTTACTGAATCTGAATTTTGAGATTTCTGTGAAACAAGGGTATATCTACAGTTAACTCATTTCAATAACATTTTTAATCCTCTCTTTCAGTGTTATCCTATAAAACACAGAAACTAATACTGGGATACATGTTTTTCAGAATACTAGAAGATACAAATTTTGCTCCAATGATTTTGCAAATTACTGCTGCTAGAGTGTCTCTAGTTACTCCCTACTATGATGCTAACAAATACATATTTTATCATTCCCTCAACATTACTGGCATGTTTCTGGTCCCTGAAGTCATTGTAAACCACTTTGTGTTCATGCTATGTGTTGGTGAGGATATGAATACTCAATGAGTTCATTTAAGAAATAGCTATAGATTCAACTGATAGCTGGGTTGAAGTGAACAGACTTTATCCCATTCTTTGTCTTCAGTTCCAGTACGCTACATCTAAGATCAACTTAATTATTTCTTCTGGTCATATAATCTTGGATACTTCTTTTCTCTCCCATTCTTGTCCTGAGTATTTTCATTCTATTAATTTTTGCATGCAACTTTTCTCGTTTGAAAGTATACCTTTAGTACTTAACTTCAAAATTCATCACAGATGAATGCCTAATTCTCCCCAAGTGTATTTTTTATGTGGGGAATATACTTGTTGTTTATATAAGTGCTATTTTATGATTACCAAGTATAAATTCTAGAAATATTAATGGTAATTATTTCATAGAATAAGCAGATCAATCACACAAATATAAATTTTGGAGACAATATTCAAGTGAATTAACAGAAGCATAAATTAACTATTTTAATGGATAGGATTAGAATATATACCATGGGGATTTTAACAAAGTATGCACACTTAAGTAAACAAAGTATAGAAAATTTTCATAAAGTTTATTCTGATGGCATGAAATGAGGGCACACATGATCTAGAACAGAACCCCAGAGTTTAGATTCAATTACTGGGACATGTAGCATGACAAGATTTTGATCACAGAGACTGGGTTATTTTCAAAGACAAAATGATGTGCTATTCTAACATATTTTTTCCTTGAACCACATAACTCACAATGGATCAGTCATCACAGGTGTGCAGATTGATAAGTTTGTAGTTGAACCCAGATATTTCATTTGCTATACAGGAAACTGCGTTCTTGACTTTGCTTCTGAGATGCTTTAAATGGTCTTTTAAAACATAAGCCTTTCCCAAACTGACTTTTTAATTTTACCTTCCAAATGGATTTCAACTTCCGTGGTCTCTAATTCAGTAAAAGCCATCACCATATAATTGGATGCATAAGCCAGAACAACAAAAATAAGACCTGAATCCACATGCTCACACATTTCCTACATGTAACCCATTATCAAATGTTTTGTTGTTTTTTTTCTTATTTTCACCTGTAACTATGTACTTCCCCCCTGCATATTCCCCTCTAGCCCTACTTACTCTATCACTTACTCTCAACTGGGCTACCCAATTAATCTTGCAAACTGTCACTCCTTATATACTTGCCACTTCACATTTCCAGATGCCTTTCTGCTTTATAATCAAAATTATTAAAATGTAGATAAGATTTGACTCCCGTTTGAGCTGTTTCAGCAGCTTCCAATTTTTAAAATATTTTATTTAATTTTTAAAATATTTTATTATTTTTATTTTATGTGTATGTGTGCATTGTTTGCATGTAGGTAAGTGCAGTCATGTCATGCAATGCCCGTGGAGGACAAAAAAGGTTGTTGGATGCCTTGGAACTGGAGTTACAGACACTTGTTAGCTGCCATATAGGTGCTGGGATTCAAACCTAGGTCTCAATATCCAGTGTTCTTAACCACTGAGTCGTCTCTCTAGTCCCTTATTTATTATTTTTATTTTACGTGTTTAAGTGTTTGGCCTCTGTGTATGGCTAACTGTGTAAGCCAGGAGAGTGAGTTGGAACTCCTGGAACTGGAGTTAAGAATGGTTGTTAAGCCACCATGTGGGTGCTGGGAATTGAACCGTTAAACTTGGGTCCTCTGCAAGAACACCGAGTGCGCTCAACTATTGAACCATTTCTCCCACCTCATTTTAATGTTCAATGAGACAAACATATTAACATAAAGGTCTTTCACATAATGCATATGGGGACCCACATTTTACATGCCATCCATGAGTTTCAGGTGAGTGCCTTTCTTTAAGTTCTTTAAAAGGGACTTAGTCTTGTATATAATCTTTTCCTTCCCTCTGCAAAGACATCTCAATATTCATTGCAGTTCCAGGCAAGCCTTTACCTTTCTGGTTTTTATAATGTGAGAAGCCTCCTCATGCTCTCCTGTTACTAAAATTTAAATCTCTTTGCATTACTTTTGCTCAGTTTCCTGCTTTATTGAGAAAGAAAACTAAAAAATTGAGAAAAACTCAGAGCAGGTTGCCTATCAAAAAATACCAACCAACCAAATAAACTAGGAAACAAAAGCAAAACTAAAACCCACCCCTATTTATCTAAGAAAACAGCTTCTCATGATGCTCAAGAGAACAGTTGTGAACTAAGACATTCATTTTTGATTTTTCATACCATCAAGCATTATTTATCTCTGCTCACACTCCCCCTGTATAAGACCAACTAAATGGGAGGGAACTCATATGTGGTTCTTTAAACATAGCCAAATATACGTGGATAGAGATGTCATATATCCTAGAGAAAACCTACTTTTGACACATCCCTAGACCAACATAATTTTTCACTTTATTATAAATATGCTTCCTCATTTACTCACAAGTGTACTTTTCCTCCCTCACCAAAAAAGCTTAAGTTTTCAAAATGGTCAAGCAGAGAATAAGTATTTGCGAGATACTTAACCCTAAGAGATACTTCCTCAATGCATCCTCTACACATAGGATGAATGTATCTGTCAGCTCTCACCAGAAGTACTTCCTTATACATCAGATGATGATTAAGACAGAAACGTACTGTTGTCCAATGTTCAGTGAACAAGAAGCCACAGAGTGCTTATACCTGAATAGGACACCTATTTCAAACCTCTGTTTCCCAAGGCTCAGGAATTATCATGAAAGACAATGTGGAAAGATTGTAAGAGCCAGAAGGTGTGGCTGACTGCAAGGATAACAGAGTCTTTCAGAGTTGGTCAGTTACACAAATGAACTGACAGCAATGGTGACAGTATGTGCAAGCTCAAACCAGACAAAATTATAGCATAGATATTGGGAAGTAGATAAGAAATCCCAACCCAACCAGAGGAACTTGGCAACTAATGGCTGCTGGAAGGACAAAAGGCAGTATGTTATAAGGGGATTGGACTCTTGGTGGGCCCAGTACATGAATCCACACTTAAGAACATTTAGGGACACAAATCATACTATAGGCATAGACATTAAATTGGGTGGGGGCAGTGGGGTAGGTGCAGAGATCAGAGGGGATCTAAATACCATCAAACCTTATCATATGAAAATACAAAATTTCAATTTAAAAGATTGAACAGAGGTGTATTTTTAAGCTTTGCTTCTCTAAATGTGCTTTCTGCCTTGGGATTCAAACTCTTAGTCACCTCTACTCATAGATAACCCTGTGCATGGCTGCTGCTCACATAAAACCCTGTACTTGGTCTGCAGTGACATAGGCTAAAAGGTCCCATAACTTCTGTTGTCTCCAGGGAGAGAGCAGGTATGAAATGAGATTGAACTGTAAGCAAAACCAAACCAACCAACCAACCAAACAAACAAACAAACAAAAAACCCCAAAACCATACTACCTGGGCTCAGACATTCACAGGTAACTCCAGTAAGCTGGGTGATGAATAAACCTGACCCTCATACTCAGACTGAGGTGCCTGTTTTGAATCACAGTCTCATCTTCCCTTTACAGTCTGAGAATTAAAGAAACTATGCTGTTAAAGCAGTTATCATAGAAAGTGGAGCACAGAAAATTCTCAGTATATGCCAATAACCTTTTAATATTGCTTATATTTAGGTGGCTGCATTTAACAAATGCTCTTAAATGTTTTCCCAAAGCAAAGTTCTTCACATACATACTGGTAAATAGGTTTCAGTTCCTTGAATCAGACAGATCAAGATATTTAATGACTTTTACTTCTCTGTGGATTTTTTTTTCTATTTCTAGTATTAGGTCTCTGGAACTTCCAATATTTTTTAATTCTACATTTTAAAATTCTATTTTTCATTTTGATAATTTTCTCTTATCCTCCGTCTTTCCCACCTTTACATGTTGCAATAACAATCGGAAAGAACATTGCTTAATGTCTTCTAATTTAGGAATAAATTATCAATTTAGTATGTGTAATATATAAAAATAAATCATTAATGACACAAAAATTTTGATGTCACCAAATAGGTCCCTTCATATCTTAGCATTGTATTTTGTTGTTTTCCTAATTTGGATATAACAGTGACAAGTTAGGACAATAATTTATACAACCAAATGAGAAGTTACTTAAAGGCAGGCAGATCTCTGTGAGTTCAAGGCCAGCCTGGTCTACATAGTGAGTTCCAGGACAGCTGGGGCTACAGGGAGACCCTGTTTCAAAAAGACATTCCCCCCAAAATATATATATTTCATACCTTGAAGCAAGGTTCTTAATCTTATATAATAGAGTACCTTTAAACTTTTTATTGATTCAAATATTTCATACAATATATTTTGATCATATTCAGACTCCCTCCACCATTTCCACCTTCACCTTATGCCCCCCCCAACTTCCTGTCCTCTATTAACAACTGAAAAGCCCCATTCTTATACAACACATCTGAACTGGGTGCCAAAGACATCATATCTCTTTAGAATGTCAGTGATCCATAGTTCTTACACACAGATGGGCCAAAGTAAGGGCCCACTCCCTTTCTTTTTTTATGTGGTTTGGGTCAGAATACACCAGGTTTCTTGGGATGGGATTTTCCCACTTGTTTTCTGTTTCTCTTGAACACTGCCTATTAGGATCGTCAAGTAGGGATTTCTCTCTTCCTCAGCAATCAGAAACACTAGGATTTCCTCATCAAAGTAAGTTATTTGCTGCCTGAGTGTATGTAGGTTACACTTTGGCTATTTCTAGGCACAAATGATTAGGATGTTTTACCACTTGTCCAATAGTCCTTTTAAACCATCAGGTAAAAATATTTCCTCTTTAATGCTGGCAATTGGTTTGCTTTTTTCCATTTTTTTCCACATCTAAAATTAAAAACAAATTTTTGGCAGTTGAAGATTTTCTGGTGCGGATGGGTATTTAAGTTGGACATATGAATACTCCTTAAGTTAAAGCAGAATCTAATGCCAATAATGTCCACTGCTTTGAGATTTTTGTTTAGAACTCTTACCGTTGTCATAAAAGGACATGTCTGTTATATCTAGTGTCTGAGAAAGAATCCAACTGGAATTTTGCCAATTAACTGAGAACAGAGCAAATTCATCATAGTAGCTATATTCAGTTATCTAGATCTTTTTGTGATAAAATACAGATTATACCACTGCTCCCAATCTGTCACACAGCTCAGAGTAAAAACGTGAATCAGATATTGCCTTAGTATTCTGATTTTCATCTCAGTTTTTCACATCTATGGAACAATATCTCGCCAGTGAAAGATTGTATGTAAGTACAGAAAACTGTCACTGACTTCAAGTAATATAGTGTTACAGTTTTTACAACCTATATAAGGTGTCATATTTCTTTTTCAAAAATTATTTTATTATTTTTATTTTATGTGTATGCGTGTATTCCCTGCTTGTAGGTAAGGCCACCCATGTCATGCAATGCCTGCAGAGTCCAGAAGAGACTGTCGGATCCCCTGGAACTGGAGTTACAGACAGTTGTTAGCTGCCATGTGGGTGCTGGGATTCAAACCCAGGTCTTCTGCAAGAACAGTCTGTGTTCTTAACCGCTGAGCCATCTCTCCAGCCCCCAAGGTGTCATATGTCATAGTAGTAAGTTTACACACATGCAAGGAGCTGATCAATGAGTTTAGCAAAGGACAGAAAAATTTTAGTTGGGAGAAGTGCAATTAATTTGGTATATAACTGTTGTGTTTTGTTTTTGATCTTACCCATAATCAAATGACCTTAAAGAGTAAACTCCCTACATTTTATGTATTGTATATTAATGTGATTCCTTTTTTTTCAATGCAGCAGTTTCAGTTCAATGTGCCCATAAATAATGCCTTATGTTTTTTCATTAATGGAGTGTCTTTACAATAATTTTAAAATTTCAAATTTTCAGGAGACAATAATGAAAATAAGAGAAAATACTAAGAAAACAGGTAGAAAGAATAAAAGTAACTTTTGACCAGAACATTCGTATAAAGTGTAATAACAGTAATTAACCTATTTTATGTTAAGGAGCCAGTAAGCCTGTTCACTGTCTCCTGCATCTCTCAGCATATAAACATAGCATCAGTTTCCAAGTATCAATGATGCATTATGTAATTTCTCCTCATTATTAGATAAATTGCATCATGTCCTCAATAGAACAGAACATACTACTCATCAGTGCCATTTCCCCCTCACTTTGAACCCTGAAGTCATAAATCTACACAGATTCAGCAGTCCTCCCCAGGCAAAGTTTACTTCCTTTGTGCAAATTGTTTTCTTTATAAATAAATGTAGCTGGGTCTGGAGAGATGACTGAGCAGATAAAAGCACTGGCTGCTCTTGCAAGAGAATCCAGGTTTGGTTCTCAGCACTCACATGGCAGCTCACAACCATCTGTAACTCCAGCTTCAGTGGATCTGATGCCCTTTCTGACTTCTATGGGGCATAGCACAACACAGGTGCACTTACATACATGCAGGCAATATACTCATACATATAAAATAAAAACAACAAATAAAATATTAAAAAATAAATGTACCTATTAATACATTTATGGAATAGATTTAAATGCATCTCTTCTTTCATGAAGAAAAAACCTCCCTCAAATTCCTTAAATATCTTGTAGATCTACTCTGCTTTTTTTAACATTTCCATCTCAATTGGTATCATATACTTTTTTATGTACAACTTTTAATTCATCCCAGGTTTCAAGCTTTGTAGCATCTATGGTGTTTATCAGGGAATAATTCTCATCCATTTTGCAGGAAGGTGTAACTGCAATTAAATTTGGGAAGTGTGATAGAAATGATAGTGCTGGTAATAATTTGTTGGCCATTTTCAACTTGTTTATCTACTGACGTACTTTATCTTCTTCTGGCCTGAGAATCACAATTGTGTAAGCAAACATGTATAAAGTTGTAATTTACCTTTTGGGCACTATTAGTGTCTGCCTATATGTCAATCATAAATTAAGGGAAACAACTGGTATTTTACTAATTTTACTCTATTACTCTATTAATTTTATTCTATTTCTATGTTCAACTAACTATAAGGTAGTTGATTATATTACCAGACTTAAATAAACTAATGGGCTCAGAATATGTTTGAAGTCATAAGATTTAATGCATAATAGTCTTAACAGAAAATACCAGTTTTAAAAGTCCCAAGCATAGCCAACATTTTTTTCCCATTCTCCTACAACCTGAAGAGTTTTTATTTGGTTCCTATTTCACAAAAACTATTGTAGTCACAGTAAACTATATTACATGAGAAGAAATATTTACTTACCATTGAGGCAGTTAAACGATACATACATACAACACAGTGCGTGTAAACTGAGCTTTGATATGAGATTCTTCATAACATTAAATATCCATTCCTTCATGATTTGTTTCACCATTGGGAATCATTATCTTTCATATTAGTGGCATTCTATGTATTTTTCAAGTCAGCATCATTAGCACCACCTGGGAACTTGTTAAAAATCCAGCATAGGTACATTGATTCAGAAATGCCGGGAGTAGATAGAGCCCAGAGACCTGCTTCAGCAATCCCTCCAGGGGAATGTTACATGAATTTAGTGCATAGCAAGTTTGAAAACATGGGTCTATACCACAAGATTGGATGTAGAATTTAAAGGAACTAAATCTCTGATAAACAAACATGGTCACTGAGGAATAATAAAGATCATATGGTTTCATGTTTTTTGGTTTCTGGGAGGAAGGATATATATTTTTAAAATTTAAAATTTATTTATTTTCTTTTGAATTTCTTACAAAAATTTTGATAATATTTAGATTTTGACCATATTTTATATCCCAGCTTAGAGATGTGATCTATTAGCTTTCTCTCATTTTTGTTGACCAGTTCAAAATGAAGGAAGGGGAAATGACTGAAATTCTTAAAACCTAGATTCTCCAAGGGGACATTGGATTATTACTTCCTGTGAAGAGCTTCGTATTTCTGTGGTGTGTGTGTGTGTGTGTGTGTGTGTGTGTGTGTGTGCACGCGTGTGTGATTCTTTATGTGTATGGATGTGAATCTTTGTTTTTCACCTGTTATTATGAAATTTTTCTTGCCTTTTTAATTAAACTTTTGTGCATTTCATACAAAACTTCTTAATAATCCTTATATCTCCTCTCCTATCTACATACCCCATAACACCCACCCTGGATTTCAAGCATTCCATCATATAATGTTAAGGCCCATTGCGTCAAGTTTGTGTACCCACATGTTCCTCAGTGAAAGTTCATCCACTGGAGTCTCTTCAGACTATTGAGAGTCACTCCCTTATAGAAGATCAACACTCTCTTACCCAGCAATAATCAGCTGCCAATAGTTCTTCGGTTAAGGCTGGGGCCTGTTGCCTATTTCCCCAGTTCTGTGTTGGGATTTTGTCTGATTGAGTTTGTACTGGTCTCGTGCATGTCGCCATCGCTATAGGTTCATATAAGCAAGTTGTCAGATGCATGGAAAGCCTGTTTCCTTGTGAGCATGCAACCAACCCTGGATCTTACATTCTTTCTGCCCCCACTTCAACAGCAATCCCTGAGCCATGGGTGGAGGAGATTTAATATAGGAGTCCTTTCAAGGAACATACACTCTGTGGTCTCTTATTTGCAACACTTTGGCCAGTTGTGGCCTTTTATGTGTGTGTCACTCTGCTGCACGTGGAAACTTCACTGGTGAGAGTTGAGCGACGCATTAGTATTCTTCCTTCCCCCCCTCTTCTGATATGTATCTTGAGCCTTAGATAAAGAGGTTCCACTGTAGATGTGTCACTGGGGCATGGGCATCTCTCAGGCACTTATTCATTGTGTGTGACCATTTGTGTAACTCTGTAATAGTCTCTGTCTGTTGGAAAAAGAAGCTTCTTTAATGAATGTTGAATGTTACACTTGTCTGTAAATATAAGGATTCATATTTAGTATACAGTAAGAAATAATATTTGTCTAGGGATGTGAAGGAGGTAGGGTTTTCTCTAGGATCTATGACCTCTTCAATCATATGTATTTGGCTATGTTTCCAGTGCCACACATGGGTTTCCTCCCATTGAGAGGACTTTAAATCCAATTAAATAGATCTTGTTTATATCTTAGAGAAAAGTGCCACAACTGCACTAATATAATTTGTTGTCCTGGTCATTATTGCAGTTATTAGGCTTTAAAGCTGGAATTGGACCATT
The DNA here is from genome assembly GCF_000622305.1 of Nannospalax galili. Classification (NCBI taxonomy): domain Eukaryota; kingdom Metazoa; phylum Chordata; class Mammalia; order Rodentia; family Spalacidae; genus Nannospalax; species Nannospalax galili. Next base: position 8,068,314 of record NW_008330777.1, read on the forward strand.
GATTGTTTTTCTCCCTTAGCAGCTTGCAGAGTGTCCTCTAGAACTATTACAGCTAGTCTTCGTGGTGGGCTTTCTGGTCAGTTCAAGCTCCATTGCTACAAGCCCTGTGTCTGAAGTATGTCCTGTCTTCAGCAATAGGGTCTTACCTTCAAGTTCTGGGAGGTAATCAAGGACTGTGACAAGGCCTCTACTATTTTGGGAGTCTCTTGGACTACCCTGCCAAAAAACTCAAAGGGAGGTTTCTCCTGTCTGCCATTGTGCTCCTTGTTCTATACTCAAGTACTCATGTTCAGATATTGTATGTGTATTTTTCAGTCAGTTTTTTTTAGCTAATTTATTTCCCTCTGTTTTTATACCACATAAGCTTTATTTATTTTCTCTGTCTCTCTCCCCTACCTCCTATCTCCCCCATTAAAGTACCAATTCCCCCTTGATAATAGATAATACCGATAATCTATTTTACCCCCTCTCTTGAGTTTCTTCTTCCCCCTTTACCCCCACGGGTAGCTCTGTCTTCCTCTTTACCCCTTGCCTTTAAATTCAAGGGGTAAGCACCAAATCTTTCCAAGTTTTGCTGTTGTTGTTGTAAAATGATTTATTTTAAAATATGCTATAACAAGAAAAGTTCATAAGTTCTGTGTTCCTGCCCGAATATTGACCACTGAGAAGTAGAGACCTTTCTGTGCCAGCAGCTGCTGGTGGGTGCCCAGCTCCTTGACCTGGCCATTCTGAATTACCACGATTAAGTCTGGGTTCTGGATGGCACACAGGCGGTGAGCAATCACAATGCAGGTCAGGCCTTCTCTGGCTTTATCCATGGCTTCCTGGACAAACTTTTCACTTTCAGTACCCAGAGCTGATACAGCTTCAACCAACAGTAGAATCCTAGGTTGTCAGAAAAGGACCCCGGCAATAATAAGCCTCTGTTTCTGACCTCCTGAGAGCAGAGTCCCTTTGTCACCCACTCTTGTTTCATATTTATGGGGCAGTGTCTCGATGGAAGGGTGGATGTTGGCTGCTCTGGTGGCCTCTTAAAATCATCCTGGGACAAAACCCAGCTGTTGTCTCCATAGGCGATGTTCTCAGCAATGCTGCAGTCAAACAGTATGGGCTCCCGGGACACAATGCCCAGTTGGGCTCTAAGTCACTGGACATTGAATTTCTTTGCTTCTTGACCATCTAAGAACACTGTTCCAGCCATGGAGTCAAAGAATCGCTCAAGCAGCTGGACCACTGTGCTCTTCTCATAGCCACTGCTGCCCACCAGGGCCAGCGTCTGGCCCTTCTTCATCTCGAGGCTCAGCCCTTGAAGCACTGGCACTTTTGTCCTGGTGGGATAGTTGAACACGACTTCATTAAATGTCACACTTCCTTCAAACTTTTCAGGCCACAGCTCTTCTCTGCTATAGCTGTCAATCAGAGGTTGTCTTTCAAACAGGCTGAATAAGTGGGTGGCAAATAGTTTGGCTTTTGCATAATCTGGAGCAAATGAGCTAGCGTGTCCTAGAGCCATTGCCCCAAACACAATTTCTGAAAACACCAGAATAACATCTCTGAAGCACATATGTCCATTCACAATGAGGTAAGCACCAAATCTTACCAATTTAATTAGTGACTATAACAATTCCAGCCTTACTGCTAGACTGATAATGATGTTAACCACAACAGAATCAGAAGTCAGGAAAAAATTGGGGAAATCTATTACAAAACAATTAAATCAAAGTGCATTTATTAATATAATCTTCTTAACTTTTTTTTTTTTACAATGAGCACATCTTAATTTTATAATAATTGCTGTTTAGATCACAATTGTTCCTGTTTATAATTTGGACTCAATGTCTTTCAGAGAGTGGCCCTGAATGAGAAAATTATTTTCTAGGAATCTTGACTGGAGCTTAGTCTTAGTGCAGGCTAGACACACAAGTTTTGGAAAAGAAAAATGCATAAAACAGAAATGTATGCATTACTTACAACTCTTAGAGTCTAGGACTGATCATGGAGGTGAGAGGGAAATTAAGAGACAAGATGACTGGGAGTTCAACCAGCTGATGGCATGTGAAAGGGAAGACCTAGGACTTTGTTAAGTTCAGAAGTTGGTTTTCCTATGTTTTGGGAAAGAAAGAGAGACTATTACTATTATTTTCTTTATTCGGCAGTCCATGGACACTTACATTGTTTGTATACTATCATCAGTGCTTTGAGTTGTGTTTCATGGAACATGAAGTACAGGCATTTTCCTGAAATAATGAGTTCACTTCTTTTGAATATGTATTTATAAGTGGGTTTGCTAAATCATGTAGTATTCTATTTTTAGCTTTTTGAGGAAAGTTCAGATTATTTTCCTACAGGAGCATGTCAATTTAGAACCACAAAAAGGAGATGCAGAATTTTTTATTGTCCACACTTAATTTTACAAAAGTCAGCATTCCAATAGGTCTGAAGCAATATCTCATGAGCGTTTTGATTTGCATTTCCATGGTGATTAGTGCGGTTGAACACTTTTATCATAGACTTGACTTGAACACTTTTATCATGTTCATGTCTTCTTTGGAAAAGTGTCTGTTCAGGATCATAGGCATAGATAAATATCTATTCATTTTTAAAATTTATGTGTCTGTGTGTGAGTCTGTATGAGCATATGTATACTGTGTATCTAGTAGACCAAGAGGACATAAGATTCTCTGGAACTGGAGTTACAGGTGGCTGCCAGCTACTATGTGGGTGTTAGGTACAGAATCTGGGTTCTCTTTGAGAGCAGTATGAACTCATACTAATTGAATCACATCTGTAGCTAAATTTGATCATTTTTTAACATTGGGTTATTTGGAAATTTTTGCCATTTAATTGTCTATTATAGTGACTGATAATAATATATTTTTAAAATGAAATTTAGTTTTGAGGTTGACACCAAGATTAAAGCAAGTCAGTCTCTTCATAGTCAAATTGCTACATCAAAAAATGGATTAGGGCCAGGCGTGGTGGCAGGTAGATCACTGTCAGTTTGAGATCAACCTGTTCTACACAGTGAGTTCAAGGCCAGCTGGTGCCACAGGGAGACCCTGTCTCAAAAAGACCAAGAAAAAAAAAAAAGAAAAAAAAAAGAAGAGAAAAGATTACATAGCAGAACTCTAAAGTATCATGCAAACTCAAGATATAGTATTTCAAAGGAGCTTATCTCAATATACCCCCCCCCAAAAAAGCAAAAAGAGAATACCCTGTATCCCCCACCAAATCCACTGCACTTGTTCATCTCTCCTTTCTCTAAGCAACCTTGGTGGAAGAGACCCTGGGTAAGAGACTTATAGTATTTCCTAACATGTTAGGAAATTTTGAATTCTATTATTTATAGAAGAGAAAATTTCATAAGAGAATTGAAATTATTGCTGCAAATATAATTGGGACCATCCCCTAAACACTGACTATTTCATAAGTTAAAACAGAACAGAATACTATTTTACTTAGGAGATGGAACAATAATTGATTTTTGTTGGATTTTCAAATGTGATATATTTTTCAATTCCTAGAAGGTTAAAGCTGTCAATCTAAGGGAAAGTGTGTCCTCTAAAGTTCTTGTGCATTTTCACTTGTAACGTGCAAACACCAGATTTCAGTGTCTCGGTTATTAGTTCATTATATTTTGAAGGCTAGTCTTCCCTCAACTCATTTTTATACAGAATTGACATTGTACATTTTTATTTATGTCCTCTTTCTAAGAGTTAGTTACTACTAATGAATCCCATAGTGACCTAGTTGGCTAGAGTTTGCTGCCTTCTTTTGCTGTTACTGCAATAACTGTCACAACCCACCAATTTCTCCCTTCATTTACCTGGGAGTGGGTCAATTACTGTTACATCTAAATTACTGAGACGAGGCAAGCAAGTACCTGTTTTCTGTTGATGAATCTTTAATTTTAGACAGTAGCATTGCAAATGAAGAAGAAAGCTGGTCTCATGCACACACAGGAAAAGATGCTATTTTAAAATAGCTAGTGTCAACTATTTGTATCAGTGTCCTTCCCTCTCTTATACTCTGTAAAAAAACATTTTTGGATGGGATGTGAATTCTTTCTTTCTCTGATGCTCAATAAAGGTAGTTCTAAAATATTGAAATTTTAATGAAGAGTTAATAACAATTTTGGTGTCCAGTTAACCTATGACTGGAAGGGAAGAAGGATTAAGGAAATAAATCATCTGGCTGCAGAAATTGGCATGCAGTAACAATGCTGGTTAATAAGAAATTCTTGTATAACATGAATGAAAGATCAAAGAGGATACAGAACTTTAATGTTGAGGAATCATTCATCCATACTGATTCAATATCAAATACATTTGTCCTAGTTTCTAACAGAACACAAAATATTTGGGGGAAACTCAAGGGAAACATGGTTTTAATTCAGTAATCCTTAAAGTGTGTGCATGGAATAACATCATGAGTTTCACATGGGAAACTGTTAGAAATGCAGTACCAGGGCCTCACATAGATTCACAGAAGCAAAGACTCAGAGATGAAGGTTTAACAGTTAAAGGGGAAAACCTACTATAACTATTGCACTAAATGGACATAGTAGTAACCTGACTCCAAATGATTGCTATATAAATAGATTAATGCATCTTTCAACTCAAACAAGAGAATCATTTTGCAACAGATGGCAATTAACACAGAGCCACAACTGGTCAATGTGAAGAAAATAAGAGACTGTAGAATGTTTGGTCTTAAATGGGCATCTATATTATACAACTTCCTCCCAATGCTCAGGGAGCATTGCAGAAGCAGGGGAGCAAAAATGGTAAGAACCAGAGGTAATGGTGACTATAAGGAAGCCATGTTTTCTGGACACAACAGGGTAATTGCACCTAGGTGAAAAAGAAGTCCCAGCCCTGTCTGAGGAACTATTGGCAATTGATAGCTGCTGGGATAAGGAAAAGATGTTTTCTTTAAGAGCAATGCCAGGTAGTTTGACCGGGCTCCAGGGGGTGAACTCACACCCAAGAGAATTTGGTGTACACTAATTGAAATGATAGTTCTTGTTTCAAACCCTAATGAGAAGTGAATGCTTTTTAACAAAAATAATTTCAAAGTACCTGTTATAATGACATAATTAAATAGTCTTAATTGGTTAAGAAAAAACAAAGCTATAATATGTTTTACCTGTCTTTATTACTTTTACATATTTAAGAAACCATATATCTGTTTTCTATGTTTTTGGATATGGCCTCCTGGATTTTCACTTAAAATTATCCTTTTTAAATGCTTTATAAAGAAAATAGAGATCAAAGTTATAGATATGAGATTTGTTGTTAATTGTTTGGCAAAGGAAGGTTAAAAATAATGCTTTTGCATGGCCTAGCCCCACACCTTCCTGGAGCCAGCAGCTTGCCTGGGTAAGTTTGGCTGCATCACTGTGCCTTGACCCCCACCCCCAGCCTCATTCACCCTCCCAGCTCCCCCACCCCATCTCACCTCCTAGCAGGGAAACTGGCCCATCTCTTGTCTTGACACCCCAGATCCCTGGACTGACCTCTTAGCCCAGAATCCCCACTGCTTCCTGGTCCTTTGCTTCCAGACTAACCCAATTCCTTACTGTAGTCCCCAGGATCCCTTGGGCCTCTTCTCATCCCACTTCCCTCTGCATCCCTGGGGGCCAGCATCTTTCCTGGGCCTTGCTCCCAGGCCAACCCAGCCTTCAAATACCTGAGGCCAACATCTTTTCTGGAGGGATACAGACCTCAGAAGAAAGCCTGAGGGCATCTGATCCTCATCTGACTTGGGCCTCTGTGGGAAATCCTGAGCATCAAGAGGAAAGTAATTTGGCCACTCCAATATAAAATCAAAAGTGAGAACATGAAGCCTAGACCAACCAGCTTTTCAAGCCCAACAAGGAAACCATGAAGGCACATGAAATTTACAAAAAGAAGTAAATCTAAACTCAAGAAAGGAAGGCTTGTGTCTCATACAAGAACTGAATTTACAAAAGAAATGCACAAGTCAAAGTCACAGAGAAAAAATAATAACATGAAAAATCTAATATATCCCACCAAGTGCCATCAGTCCTCTAGAGGAGTACATTGAGAACCCCCTAGATATAACAAAGGACGTGGAACTCAAAAAAAAACAGTTATAAACATGATAAAAAGAATTCAGCAAATTTAAAGAACACACAAAGAAGTCAAAGAACTGAAAGAAGATAAGGGATAAAGTTCTGAATGAATTCAGAAAAGAGATAGAAATACTGAAGAATGCTCAGGCTGAAATGAAGAAGGAAGTGAAACACTCAGTAAGCCAATTAGAAATGACAGGAGAAAGCCTCACCAATAGGGTGAATGAAATGGAAAACAGAGTATCAAAACTGGAAGACAACATGGACAAATTAGACCATCAGGCAAAGATTATAAAGAGTTTAAGAAAACACAATAATGGAATATGCAAGAATTGTGTGACACCATAAAAAGACCAAACTTATGAATCATAGGCATACAGGAAGGAGAAATATCTCAAGAAAATGGTATGAATCAGATCTTCAACAGGATTGTAAAAGAAAATTTCCCAAAATTAAAGAAAGACATGCCCATATAAATACAAGAAGCATATATGCCGGTGCCAGCCGGCCAAGACGGACAGTACCTGAAAGGGGGAGTGAGGATAGAAAGAAAAATAAGAGACAGAAAAGATACTTGGGAGGGCTGACAGTAGTGCCTGCAGCCCCGGTTTATTTCAGGTCCACCTTTTTATACAGAAGAACTCAATTAGTTTCAACAGCTGTTTTCCCACCTGTATCTGAGGGTCAAGGAGCGGTGAGATCAAAGGCTTCTTTGATCTTTTTGTTTACCACTATTGCCTCCAGGTCAGGTATTGTGAGGCTCTCCATATAAACACATTCCTCCTGAATAGGCAGATTAGGTACTGGTGTGCATAACACAAACTCAGTAAACAAGCCTGACACAGCTCAATGTACATAATAGACTAGCAGCTCCCAACACATATAGAAAGCCAAATAAGGACCAGAAAAGAAACTCTCCATGGCACATCATACTAAAAATGCTAAGCATACAGAAAAAAGAAACAATACCAAAAGCTGCAAAAGAAAATCAACAAGTCACATATAAAGGAAAACCCATCAGGATTACAGCTGACTTTTCAGTGCAAACTATGAAAGCCAGGAGAGGCTGAACCAAAATAGTCTCAGTTCTAAATGACCACAGATGCCAACCCAGATTTATTTACCAAGCCAAAATGTCTATTACAGTCAAAGGACAAAGAAAAATCTTCCTTGATATAAATGGGCTGAAAGAAGTCATGTCCACAAAACCAGTATGTCAGAGAGTTCTTGAAGTAATACAAGAAGCTAAAGAAAGGAACGACTATAACCCAGGGGTTACGGAAAGAAACTTAATGAAGTTATAACTATGGAAATGCATAGCTACACCAAGAATGTGAACAGACATAAAAATGAAAGGATTCAATATACATTGTTCATTAGTAACTTTATCTATCAATGGACTGAACTCACCAGTCAAAAGACACAGACTTTTGGATTAAGAAACAAAACCCAACTTTTTGTTGTCTGCAAGAAACTCATCTCGGTTTCAAGGGCACTACCTTAAGGTGAAAGGATGGAAAAAATATACCAAGTGAATGGTACTAAGGAAAAAGCAGGAGTTGCAGTTCTAATATCTGATAAAATAGACTTTAAAACTAATCAGGAGAGATAAAGAGGGCCACTTCATTCTGATCAAAGGATCAATTGACCAAGCAGATATTATAATCATGAACATATATTCACCAAACTCTGGTGCACTCAACTTCATAAAATCACTACTACAGGACTTTAAGATCCAGATTAATTCCGACCCTTTAATAGTGGGGGACTTCAATGCCCCATTGTCTCCATTAATTAGGTCAACAGGACAGAGAATTAACAGAGAGACATCTGAGTTAAATAATACCATATATCAAATGGGCTTAACAGACCTCTACCAAATATTCCACCCAAGAACCGAAGAATATACTTTCTATTCAGTGCCCCATGGAAATTTCTCCAAAATTAACAATATACTGGGGCCCAAAAATACCTCAGCAAATACAAAATGATTGAAATAATTCCATTCATTCTATCAGACTACAATGCAATAAAGCTTAAAATCAACACTGGAAGAAAGCCTAGTAACTACATGAATACATGGAATCACTCTCCTGAATGATGAATGGGTCAAAGGAGAAATTAAGAAAGAAATAAAAATATTCCTGGAACTAAATGAAAAGGACAATGCAACACAACAAAACCTCTGGGACATGCTGAAAGCTGTCCTTAGAGGGAAATTTGTAGCTTGAAGTGCTTACATTAAAATAATCTTAAAGAACACAAATAAAGAGTTAATACTGCAACTTAAGACACTTGAAAAGGAACAGCAAATGAAGTCCAAACACAGCAGACAAGAAGAAAATAACAAAATTCAGAGCAGAAATTAATGAAAGAGAAACAAAGAAAACAATACAAAGAATCAACAAATCCAAGAGCTGGTTCTTTAAAAAGATAAACAAGATTGACAGCCAGCTAGCCTAGTTAACCAAAATAAAGAAAGAGAACTTCCAAGTCAACAAAATCAGCAAAGAAAGAAGAAATATCACAACAGACACCAAAAAGATCCAGAATTTTACAAGGGAATACTTTAAAAACTTATATGCTTCTAAATTTGAAAACCTAAAAGAAATGAATGTGTATCTAAAAGCATGGGAACCACCAAAACTGAAGCAAGAAGAGATCATCAGCTTAAACAGACCCATAGCAAATAAAGAAATTGAAACAGTAAAACAAAACCTCCCATCTAAAAAAGGCCTAGGACCAGATGTATTTACAGACATTTAAATTCTACCATACATTTAAAGAAGATCTATATCCAATATTTAATTTATTCAAAAAGATAGAAATGGAGGGAAAACTTCCAAATTCCTTCTATGAAGCCAGCATCACTCTAATATCAAAGCCAGGTAAAGATACAACAAAAAGAAAACCATAGATCCATATCATTAATGAACATATATGCAAAAATTCTCAACAAAATACTTGCATACTGCATACAGATACACATCAAATGTATCATCCACCATGATCAAGTGGGCTTTATACCAGAGATGCAGGGATGGTTCAATATACATGTCAATAAATATCGTAAACCATGTAAATGGACTCAAAGACAAGAACCACATGGTCATCTCAATGGATCCAGAGAAGGCCTTTGAAAAAATTCAATGTGCATTTATGTTCAAAGTCCTAGAGGGAACTGAACTGGAGGGAACATTCCTCAACTTAATTAAAGCCATATACAACAAACTCACAGCCAACATCATTCTAAATGGAGAAAAACTGGAATCATTCCAGTTAAAATCATGGATCAGGCAAGGCTGTCTACTATCTCCTCTCCTTTTTAATATAATGCTGACAGTCTTGCACGCTCAATAGGATGAGAGAAGAAAATTAAATGAATAATTATTGGAAAAAAAGAGATCAAATTATCCCTTTTTGCACATGATATGATATTATACCTAAGAGACAACAAAAATTTCACCATAAAACTCCTAGAAATTATTAACATACTCAGTAAAGTGCAGGATACAAAATTAATCTACAAAACTCTGTAGCCTTTCTATATACCAATAACAGCAATCAGAGAAAGAATATATGGAAATACTCTCTTTCACAATAGCTGCAAATATATATCTTGGAATAAACCTGACCAATGATATTAAAGACCTCTACAATGAAAATTTTAAATCTTTAAAGAAAGAGAGGAAGACATCAGAAGATGGAAGGACCTCCCATGCTCATGGATTGGAAGAATTATTGTGAAAATGAACATCCTACCAAAAGACATTTATAGATTCAATGCAATGCCAATCAAAATCACCATGACATTCTTCACAGAGTTGGTAAAACCCATCCTAAGATTCATATGGAAGCACAAAGGCCTCAGATAGCCAAAGCAACCCAGAGCACTAATAGCAATGCTGGCGGGATTACTACACAAGACTTTAAAGTGTGCTACACAGCTATAGTCATAAAAACAACATTTATTGGCAAAAAAAAGACCCATAGATCAATGGAACAAAATTGAAGACCCAAATATGAGTACATGCATTTTCAGCATGTGATATTTGACAAAAGGGCCAAGAACTTTCACTGGAGGAAAGACAGCGTGTTCAGCAAATGGTGGCAGCAAAACTGGATCTCTACCTGTAGATGAATGAAAGTAAACCCCTATCTTTCACCTTGTACAAAAGTCAACTCTAAATGGATCAAAGACCTCAATATGAAACCTGAAACTCTGAATGTGTTAGACAAAAAGATTGGCAATAACTTACAAGATATAGGTATAGGAAGGGATTTTCTAAACTGGACATCAATTGCTCAGGAAACAAGGTCAAGAATCAACAAATGGGACCTCATTAAACTAAAAACTTCTTTACATCAAAAGAAGCAACCAAGGAAGTGAAGAGAAAACCCACCAAATGGCAAAATCTTCACCAACAAGACATCTGACAGAGGTTTAACAACTAGAATGTATAACGAACTCAAAAAACAAAGAATCAAGAAAGGAAGTAACACAATTAAAAGATGGGCTAAGGAGCTGAACAAAGAGCTCACAAAAGAAGAAACAAAGATGGCTAAGAAGCATCTGAAAAAGTTGTTCAGCATCACTAGTAATTAGGGAAATGCAAATTAAAACCACTTTAAGATTCATATTACCCCATTCAGACTAGCTAAGATCAAGGGAACAAATGATACCAAATATTGGAGAAATTGTGGGGAAAGGGGAACATTCATCTACTGCTGGTAGGATGGCAAACTTGTTCAATCCCTACAGAAAGCAGTGTGGATAACTATTAAAAACTACAAATAAACCTACCATTTGACCCAGTTATACCACTCCTTGGCATATACCTAAAGTACTCATCCTGTTGCAGAGACACTTGTACATCCACGTTTGTTGCTGCTCTTTTCACAATAGCTAAGAGATGGAAGCAACCTAAGTGTCCCTCAACTGATGAGTGGATAATGAAAATGTGGTTCATTTATGTGATGGAGTTTTACTCGGCAGTAAAGAAAGATGAAATCATGAAATTTGCAGGTAAATTAGTGGAACTAGAAACTGTTATACTAAGTGAAGTAAAACAGTCTAATAAAAAACAAAAAACAAAAAACCACAAACAAACAACAACAAAAATGATGTATATTCTCCCTCATATGTGGATCCTAGCACCAAATCCTTATGAGTGAGTATGTATCTAGACGTAATTACAGGGACCATGATAATGGAAAGGAACCAGGGAGATAAAAAAAAAAGAAAGAATCTGAAAGAGAAGAAAGAAGGAAACAGGAATTAATAAGGGAGGTATGGATAAATATGGGGTTATTTTAAGGGGAGAGGGAAGGGAGGTTTATATTTGGGGATGAAGGGAAAGAAGGAGCTCCAGAGAGGTGGTGACATAGGAAAAGGGTATTATTAAGGGAGAAATGGGAAAAATGGGGGCACTTTAAATGGGGAAACCACGGTGGAAGTGTTAGACAATGTGAGAGATCAAAAATGGCTAGCTAGTTTTAAAAAACCAGAGGGAACCATATTAATTGAGCAACCTACTGACAAATTATGCATACAACTAGCTCAAGGAATACAATACATGTCTAGGCAAAGTTTATCTGAGAATGTTTGGTCTTTGCCCAATCTTTATCTACACAGCACATGGTAAATAAAAGTACCAGACTGATGGAACTAACCTTGGATGTCTTACAGCCATACTTTTGAGGCCTATACTAATTTGGTCAGAGGAAGATAAAGGACAGTTTTGCTCCTTGCCTTCCTAGGTTGACTAAGCTCCAGCTCTCAAAATGTCCTATAACTGTGGTGCACCACCTGTCCTCTTGATCAAGGAGGCCATGGAGACCCCACCAAATGGGCTTGAACCAGTTTCCAGTCTACAAAGAGGCGGTTCAACACAGAGGAAACGTTCCTCCATCTGTTCAAATGAAGCCAGCCACAGTTGAGTAGGACCTTTGACTTATCTTCACATAGATGGAACTGGTGAAAGAAAGGAGCCAGAGGCTCCTTCCAAGCCCATGTGATCCCTGAGGAACAGATCCTCAAACAGCCTTAGTGGTAAAAATATATTGGTTTATCTGGGCCGACTGTATGGTCTTAAACACCTAAAACGAAAGTATAACCAAAAATTAAAGAGATCAATATAATTCTTTAAGAGTCCATGTGTATAGCTAAATGCTACATAACAAGAAACAATGCCAGACAGGACATACCTTCCTTTGAGTTGTTGGACAGGGTGGCCCAAGAGACTTCCAGACAGTACTGAGCATAGAACTGGGAAAATATATAACCACATGATTAGAAGAAGCAATTCATTACAACAGCATTGACATATTCAATAACAATTTCCAGAGCAAAAATGCATCTCTTTCAATATTGGTTGTAAATTTTTAGGTTCATACTTCAATTAATACAGTAATACAATATTGAACTCAGCATAAACCCTATAAGACATAAAATTGATTGAGGATTTAACCTTTAAAAAAGATTTCTTTCATTTTAAAATATGCTGTTTCATACAGAAAAACTCATTTTTAATGCTACTAACACTTAGATGCTTGCACATGCATCTCTAATCTCTATGTATCTGATTATTACTAGTCACAGTCGGTTACTTTCTGAGATCCGCCTGAGCATGGGACATAAAATCATTGTGTAGATTCCAATGGTAATGTGTTTCACCTCTACTAATTAACATGGAGCAAATTATTATGCTTCTTCCTCAAATATGGCTCAATTTCTTTTAATTTGTAAATTTTTTGTGTGTATTTCATACAGAACATCCCAAACAATCATTCATTTATATACCCACATCCCAAATGGCAACCTCCAATGCCATCCCCTGACTGGCGCACATATACTCTGTAATCCCTGTTACTGTCCACCTTGTTGTCGGTGCCCCCAGCCGTTCTCCAGTATTTGTCCATCCACTGAATCTAGTCAGCCTATCTAGAGTTCCTTGTTTTAGGAAGGTCAGCTCTTCCTCATTTAGCAGCAATCAATTGTTAATATTCCTTCAGAATTAGCTGTAGAATCTTCCTTGGAAAATAAAGTAAACCAGAGTATTTCATCAACTGAAGAAAAATCACATCAAATACTCAATTTAACTGGAGAGTTAAGACTATATCCACATACTTTTAACCTACTCTTGTACTACAAAATTCAAGGAGATGAACTTTAAGAGTCTTATTTGCCAAGTTCATCTTAGAACTCATCCATGTAGACCTCTGAAATGCTGGATGGGACTCATCTTCAATTAACTGACAATCAAGTATCCTCAAGTAACTACACATTTCTGTTATTTTTTTGTTCCTTGAGATCTTTTATACTGTGGGGACCTAAAGGCCCCACCTTGCAGAAGTCCAAGAGGAAGATACTGGGGCGCGGCCTGACTTGCTTTGAAAGTCTGAAGAATACGTCTGTACTGCTGAGGAGTGCATGATTAGCAGGTGACCATCCTTAAGATACACCCTCAGAGGGGGGAGGGGGGATTTCCAGGTGCCTTTATAAGCTTTGTAACACCTGCAATAAATGAGTCCCTGCTTGACTAGGCTCCCCGTTGTGCCTGGGTGTTCCTGGTACTGGGGGTGGCATGGGCTGGAAAATGGCATGCTTACTCATCCCCAATCATCACTTCCCTGGAGTCGCTGGCTCGAACCCCTTGCATTATACTTAGCTGTTTTTAATATTTTCTATTCTCTAATATTTTACTTAATATATTTACAAATGATAAGATGCTAAATTTGGTTTAAATTCAGTCATAAATGGTGATGTTATTTCCTTTCATTAATTGTGATTTTTATTATGACTATTTGTTTACCCAGAAACCCTTCCTTACTCATCTATATTTCACATTTAAAAGATTTGTGTTTTCTCTCTTTGTAAATAAATATATATATATGTAAAATATGTATGTATTTTCTTAATTATTCAGTATAATATGGATAAATAACACAGTTTTCAAATTTGTATATATATACATATATATGTTATATGTAGTATATTATATATACAAAGTATATATTTTAACAGAATTCAACCATTTAGGTTAAAGGCCCTATAATATACTCAAATGTTTAACACGTTACTACATCCTTATTTTCTGTAGACAGACATACTCAAAGATTTGGTTCAATTCTTCTTATCAAAATTATATAAGACATCACTCTGGTAATAACAATATTCATGAAGTTTTATCATTTAAGTACTGATGTTTCTTAAATAAATGAGAATCTAAGATGTCCTAGGTAATACAATAAACTGGGATAAAAATAATAATTAAACTATATTTTATTAAGGAAATAGACAATGACTCCTGGAGTCCCATTTCCATTTAAATCATCAAAATTTTAAAAAGTAGTTGGTTGTGCCTTCAAGGTCTGTAAAATTCTGATTTTCTAACAGGTTTGATCCCTTGTTTTTATTAATGGTATTAATGTTTGCTATGTAAGTTAAGACATTCTTGTTAGAACAAAGTTTAAAGTATTTTTGTATAATTTCTTCTTTATTATGTTTCATTTTTTTCAAACTTTTCAGTATGATACTAATATAATAAAACAGGTGAAGTATTATCCACAATAAGAACTACTAGAGTTAGAGCTGACCACTCCATGAGGTTATAGCTATCAGGCCTAAGTGATCCCTAGAAAACACAAACATTAAAAAAACAATCGATTTGATTAAATAGTCTAAATGTAAATAAAATAGTTCATAAAGTAAAGATAACTGTGAATGCAGGGGGAAACATAATCTCATATTTATCTTAATTTTTTTCCCTTAGTCTGTTATATTTACTCCACTAGTCTGAGCAATGATCTTGATTATTTTAATTTATTTTAATGATTTTTATTTAATCATTTTATTATATATCATATACAAATATTTTGTCAGATAGAGTGGACAAAAGAAAGAAAAAGTAAGATCTGGATCATGAAGGCTAATCATTTTGATATGATCCAGAAATTTCTTTCTTATTGGCTCTACCAGCTAGCTATTCCTCTCTCCTGTAGACTGATACCTCACCTACAACTGAGCATCAGCTACATCAGATTCTAGGAATGAGCCTTCCTAGGGAATAACCTGGGAATAAATAATATGTATCCCCTGCATGCACAAAATGTGATGCTTGGCCAATGGTGGGAACTTTGAAAAAAAGCTCCTAGAAAGAACTCCTGCATGCTGACCTGAATTTCCTGCTAGACTGACCAACACTTCAATGACTGTGGAGAGTTTGGAATGTTGCAGAACCGGAGCCTAGTCACAAATTATCAGGGGATAACTTTAACCCCATAAATAACCACACCTTGCCCACCTCTGTATCTGTATTGACATTCTTGTGACTAATAAAATGTATTATTTCCTTAGCTAATAACCATCCATCACTTCAGTTCCGGGGAATTTTGACACCCTCTTCTGACCTCTGTGGGCATGGCATGACACAGGTAACTTACATGCATGCGGGCAATACATTCATACACATAAAAATAAAAATAATAAAATATAAAAAGAGAGCAGTTATTTTCATTCCATAAAAAGCTAGAATATATTGTTACTTCTATAGTTCCATTGACTTCTTTTCCTCCCTCCCTGCATCCTCCTCCTCCTTTTCCTTCTTCTTCCTCTTCTCCCCCTTTCCCTTCCCCAATCTTCCTCCTTCTCCCCATCCCCCTCCACCTTTGAAAGCAGTTTTTAAATTCTCTTTGTTGAATTTTTGGGATTTTCCTACAATATAATTTAACGGTATTTAGATGCTCTGCCTTGTCGGCAACTCCCCTACTTCCCACACCATAT
>NW_008330777.1:8084209-8091618 GCF_000622305.1 Nannospalax galili
ATATATTCTGATTTGTGTACAAAAAATTTCCATCCCTGGAAGAAACTCTTTCCCTCTGCCAAAAGCCATCAAGTACTAAAAGTTCCTTAGGTTGGGATGGAAGTTCTTACCTACTTCTCCATGTCTATGCTGGGGTTTTGTCGGATATGAGCATACACAGGACTTGTGTATCCTGTCACCTATTGCAAGCTTTACACATAGGATGAATGCATCTCTCAACTCACATCAGAGAAATTTCCTTACTGCAGCAGGGCAAAATTGACACAGAAACTTGCAATTGGCCAATGTACAAAAAACAAAAGACCTCAGAACACTTATCCCTGAATAGGATACCTATTTCAAATTCCACTTTTCCAAGTCTCTGTAATCATTACTAAAAAGGATACAGAAAGATTGTAAGAGCCAGAGGGAGCTGATAACCACAAGGTACCAGAGGCTTTCAACAGTTGGTCAGTTATTCACACGACCTCAGTTTTTTTTTAAATAGCTCATATTTATTTAGGTTTTTCAGAATATTCAACTTTACTATGATAGGAAAGACTTTTTTTTAAAAAGTGTGATGTCTAATATAGCAGTTTGAGGATCAGAGGTAACATTGTCTAACATTATTCACCTTCTTACTCAACTAAGACACAGTATGTCTTAAAAAGAATTTGAGAATGTTAATATGAGTCAGAAAAGTGGGTAAGAAGTAGGACTACTGTATTGATTTTTTTCCATGATTTAAATTCTGATGTTTCTGGACTGGAGTGATAGCTCAGCAGCTAAGAACACTGGCTGTTCTTGCAGAAGACTGGGCTTCGAATCCCAGCACCCACATGGGCAGCTAAAAACTGTCTATAAGTCCAGTTCCAGGGGATCCAACAGCCTCTTCTGTCTTCCATGGGTGTTGCATGACATGGGTGGACTTACCAACATGCAGGCAATACACGCATACAAATAAAATAAAAATAATAAATAAAATATTTTAAATTCTGATGTTTCATGAGGTAAACCAGGACTGCAGTAATAGCACCTGTTGTTTAGGAGTCTCTCAGACTACCCTAACCAGGAAGTCAAAGGGAGGTTTCTCCTGTCTGGGCACTGTTTCTTGTTATATAGCCTTCAGCTATACACATGCACTCATGTACAGATATTGTATGTGTAATTTTTCAATAGTCTTTTGAACTATGACATTTCCCCTCTTGATTACCTCCCAGGACTTGAAGGTAAGATTTGATTGCTGAAGACTGAACATTTTTCAACCATAGTACTCGAGGTGATAGAGATGGAATTCACCTGGAAGCCACATTCCTGAAGACTAGCACACATAGTTTTGGAGGACACTATTCAAGCAGCTAAGGAAGAGAACCTATCAATGGTTCAACTCCAGTTTTAAAGGCCAATATCCACAACAATGACTTGCACAGCAAACTATATGGTGCATTAATTGCACTTTTATCTTTGGGGTAATCAACAGCTACCTAATTGCCTAATTGGATTTTAAAGCCCAATCAATGGGGGAGAATTCCTGTGTGGCACTGTAAACATGGCCAAATACACATGGATGCAAAGGTCATAGATCTTAGAGAAAATTCCAAGCTGTCACATACTGAGACAAATGTAATTTCTTACTATTTACTAAATATAGATCCTCATTTCTACAAATATATTTGACAGTCATCACTCATTAAAGAAGCTTCTTTAAAAAAAATTTGTAATACTTTTATTGAGATTTTGTACATTTCATACAGCAGTTCTTAAACAAATTAAGACCCCCTCTCCCATCCATGCCTGCCCCCATGGAGAGTTATGTATTCTACCATACAAGATAAGTCCCATATGGTTAAGCACTTTATTAGAATGTCTTTTGGTGCATGTTCATTCACTGGAATCAATCTAGAACTCTTAAGGAAGTTCTACTCTTCCTCAACCACCAATAATCAGTTTTCAGCAGTTCTAAGACTAGGGCATGTGGGTCTTGTTCTTGATGCAACCATTGCCACAAGTTCACATGAGCAAGCTTCCAGTAGCCTGAAAACCTGGTTCCCTAAGCTCATGGACCAACCCTGGCTCTTATAATCTTTCCACTCCCTCTTCCACTATGGTACCTGAGCCATGGGTGGGTGAGGTTTAATATAGGAATCCTATCCAAGGACACACACCCTGCATCCTCTTATTCTATAACACTTAGCCAGTTGTGGGCTTCTTTGTGTGTTCCATTTTGTTGTATAAGGAAGCTTGGCTGATTGAGGTGTTGAGGGATGAACTACTATTTTCTCCACTCCCTGCTCCACAGTGTTTCCTAAGCCTTAGGTGTAGCAGTGTCACTGAGATATGCCATCTCTCAGACTTATATTCTCTCTGTATGACCAGTTATGGAACTCTGTAGTAGCCACCATCTGTTTCAAAAGAAGCTGTTTCGATAAGTGATGTCCTGCATACTTATCTGTAATATAAGGATCCATACTTAGCATATGGTAAGAAATTTCATTTGTCTAGACATATGACAGAGATAGGATTTTCTCTAGGATCTATGACCTCTCCAGCCATGTGTATTTGGCTGTGTTTACAGTGCTGCACATGAGTTCACTCTCACTGAGAGGGCTTTAAGTCCAATTAGACAGCTGTTGATTACCTCCCAGATAACAATGTCACTACTGCACCAATAGGAGCAGTTTTCTCTGCCAGTCTTTATGTTTAATAGACTTACTAGGTTGGTTCATTGATTGATTTTCTCCCTTAGTAGCTTGCATAGTATCCTCTAGAACTATGAGAGTGAGTCTTCAAGGAAAAGGCTTCTAGGTCTATTAGACTTCCTTGCTCTATTTCTCCAAATTTGGTGCCTGAATTATGCCCTGTCTTCAGTTGTAGGGCCTTTCTTCAAGCTGTGAGAAATAACGAAGGACTCTGGCAACAGCCTCTATTATTTTCAGAGTCTCTTGGACTACTCTGACCAGCCATTTAAAGTGAATCTTTCCTGTCTGGCACTGTGTTCCTTGCCATACAGCCACCAGGTATACGCATGCACTAGTGTTCAGACACTGCATGTATAGTTCTCAGGGAGTTCCCAAGCCAACACAGTTCCCTCTGTCTTCCCTGTCTGCCAATCCATTCATCTCTCCTTTCTCTCTCCATTCAACCTCCTTCCTTCCTCCTGAGTCCAAGTGCCCAAATTATCTCCATCTTTCCTCCAATAATAGCATCCTCCCTCATCCTTCCTGAGTTCCCACCTCACCCATCCCCATGGTGCCCTGCATGTCCCTCTCCCCCTCCCAGGCAAACTATCCCACTTTTCCCATCTCCTGCCAGTAACATGTGTTCAGTAGTATCCCATTTTGGGGATTTTTCTTTCCCTTTACCTCTGTATTTCATTTACATTTTCCTGGCTCCTACTGTTGTATCAGGATATATACTGACATAAAAGGCATCAGTGCTATGATTCACAAACGAGGGAGCACATACACTGCTTGCTTTTCTGAGTTTTTGTTACTTCACTTAGCATAACAATTTCAGGAGCCACCAAGTTACCTGAAAATTTTACAATTTCATCTTTTCTAACTGCTGAGTAGAACTCCATTGTTTAATGTTCTACATTTTCACTGTGCATTCTTCAGTTGAGGGACATTTAAGTTGTTTCCATTTCTTAACTATTGTGAAAAGAGTAGCAACAGACATGAACATACAGGTATCTCTACAGACCTTTGGGCATATGCCAAGGAGCGGTATAACTGGATCATACAGTAGATTCATTATTAGTTGTTTAAAGTTCTTCACGTTCCTTTCCATAGGGATTTCATGAGTTTGAAATCCCACCGTCAGTGAATGAGCATTCCCCTTTCTCTACATCTTTGCAAGCACTTGGCGACTTTCATTCTCTTTTTTTTTAGCCAGGCTGAATGTAAGTATGATGGAATATTAAAGCAGTTTTAATCTGCATTTCTTTAATTACTAAGGATACTGAGCATTTTAAAAGATACTTCTTAGCCATTATATTCTTTATTTAAGAACTCTTTTCAGATCCATAGCCCATATTATATTGGTTATTTATCTTTCTTGATTCTTTGTATTTTGAATTCTTTGTATATTCTAGATATAAATTCTCTATCAAACATGTGGGATGTGAAGATTTTCTCCCACTCAGTGGGTCTTCTCTTTACTTCCTTTTTTGCTTCTTTTGCTTTTCAGAAATGCTGTAGCTCAATGAGATCCCACTTGTTGATTGTTAACCTTACTGCCCAGACAACTGATGTTGGATTTAGAACGTCTGTTCCTGGGCTAGAGAGATGGCTCAGAGATTAAGAATGCTGGTTGTTCTGGCAGAAGACTTGGGTTCGAATCCCAGCACCCATAGAGCAGCTAACAACTGTCTTTAACTCCAGTCCCAGGGGATCTGACAGCTTCTTCTGACCTCCATGGGCATTGCACAACACAGGTGCACTTACCTACATGCAAGTAATGCATGCATACACATAAAATTTAAAAATACAATTAAAATTTTTTTAAAAAGAAAGCCCTTTTCTACAATTATACCTGATTGAGTACTGCCCATGTTTTCTTCCAGTAGTTTCAGAGTTTCAGGTTTTATTTTGAGGTCTTTGACTCATTTGGAATTGACTTATGTGCAGGGTGAAGATAACGGTTCAGTTTCATTCTTCTACAGATGGAGTTCCAATTTGGCCAGAACCATTTATTGAAACTCTGTCTTTTCTCCTTTGTGTGTTCTTTGTACCTATGTCATATATCAGGTTACTGAAATTGAATCTAGTTATGTTTGAGTCTTCTATTGTGTTCCATTGATCTACGAATCCATTTTTGTGCCAGTATCATGCTGTTTTTATGACTATAGCTCTGTGATGTAATCTGAGACCTGATATGGTGATCCCCACAGCATTGTTCTTTTTACATAAGATTGCATAAGATATCTGGGGTTTTTTGGGATTCCATACGAATATTGGTTTTTTTTTTTTTTTTTTTTTTTTTTTTTCTCAAAAATGTTAAAAAGTATTAGGGGGTTTTTTGGTGTCCAATACAAATTTGTGTTTTTTTTTTTTTTTTTTTTTTTTTTTTCCCTAGCTCTGTGAAGTATGTCATGTGTATTTTGGTTGGCATAGCACTGAATCTATAGATTGTTTTTTTACAAGATTGTCATTTTCATGTTAATTTTACCAATCCATGAGCATGGTAGGTCCTTCCATCTCCTGATCTCTTCCTTTAGTTCTTTCTTTAAAGATTTAATATTTTCATTGTATATATCTTTAATGCCTTTGGTTTAGTTTATCCCTAAATTTTTTGGAGGTTATTATGAATGGTGGCGTTTGTTTGAATGCTTTATTTTTCATTGAGTGTTATTAGTATATAGAAAGCCTACTTATTTTTGTAAGTTGATTTTATAACCTGATAGTTTACTGAAAGTGTTAATCATTTCTAGGAGTTTTTTGTAGAACTTTTGTGATTTCTTAGGTATAGTATCATACCATCTGCAAATAGTGATAATTTGATCTCTTCTTTTTCAATTAGTACTACTTTAATTTCCTTCTCTTGTTACTCTTGCAAGAGTTTCAAGTACTATATTGAAAAAACTGGAGATAGTGGACATCCTTGTCTAATTTTAATGGGAATGCTTCCAATTTTTTTGTTGTTATTTAGAATGATTTTGGTCATGGGTTTGTTGTAAATGGCTTTAAATATGTTGAGGTATGCCTCTTCAGTCCAGTTCACTCTAGAGCATTTAATGTTGGTTGCATATTGGATTTTTGTCAAAGACCTTTTTTCATCTATTGAGATGACTGTGTAATTTTTGTCTTTAAGTCCATTTATATATTTTATTACATTTATTGTCTTATGTATATTGAACCATCCCTGCATCTCTGGAATAAAGCTGACTTGATTGTGGTGAATGATCTTTTTTTTAACTTTAAAAAAAATTATTGAGTATTTCATGCATGCATATAAGGTGTTTTGGCTAAATCCATGCCCACTCCCTCCTGTTCAAAACCTCCCATATCTCCCCCATCACTTCTTCCTGTCAACTTCATGTACTCTTTCTTTTCTTTTTTTCTTTTAATGGGACTTTTTGCTACTCTAACATTCCCGCCTCTGAAGAAGTAACCCTAAAATTTTTTAGAGATTAAGTAAAAGCTCCCAAATACTTTTGGCATATTTTGCCTTTCGAACAGAGTATGTTGCTAAGAGGCCCAAGGACATTTTGACTTTTAGCCAGAAACTGGCTACTTTTCTTTGGGGTCTTTTTACCCTAACTGCCTGGCCAATTCCTACCTCCTATTCTTATCGCACAAACCTCTGAAGAGCCTACCCAAATTGCCTATAGTCAATTGGGACGCAGACAGCTCTGGATTCTTCCGTGCTGAACAGGGACACAGGGTGAGGCAATTGGAGTACCCCTCAGTGGGTGTATGTAAAAAATTGCCAAAGTGCATAACTCATATCTGTAGGGAGAAAATAAAGTCCTTGACTGGTGAATAGGAGATGTGAAGGAGAAGTAAGGCAAGAGTAGTTAACATTACAAGAATGATATTTTGATGTGTGTAGGTATGTGGGTTTGTGAATATTGGTTGAGAATTTTTGTATTTATGTTCATTAAGGATTGAACCAACAGTTTTCTTTCTTGTTGTGTCTTTACCTGGTTTAGGTATAAGAAGGATAATGGTTTCATAGAAGGATTTTGGAGTCCTCCCTCTGTTTCTATCTTTTTGAATAATTTAAGCAGTACTGGTAATACATCTTTGAATATCTCATAGAATTCTGCTGTGAATTCATTTGGGCTTGAGCTTTTTTTAATCATGATTTTTTTCTATTACTCATAAATTTTCTTATTTGTTGTGGATCTATTTAAGCCGTTGATGTATTCTTGGTTTAATTTTTGTGGTTTCTATGCATTTAGAAATTTATCCATTTCTTTTAGATTTTCAAATTTAATAGAATGTATGTTTTTAAAGTATTCCTTTATAATGTTCTGATTTTTTTTTGTTGTCTGTTGTGGTATTTCCAATTTCATCTCTGATTTTATTAACTTGAATTTGTTCTTTCTTTCTTTTTGCTAACTGGGCAAATATCTATCGTGTAGCTTTTAAAAGCACCAACTCTTAGATTCATTGATTGTATTGCTTTCTTTGTTTCTATTTCACTGATTCCTGTTCTAATATTTGGTATTTCTTCTCATCTACTAGGTTTGTGTTCGGTTTGTTCTTGCCTTTTCAGCGTCTTAACATGTACTGTTACGTCATTTATATGTGCTCTTTCTGATTTTTTTTAATTTTTAAAAATTATTTATTTAATAACAACATACTTAGAAGAAGCATATCATTACAACACAATTGACATATTCAATAACGGTTTCCTGAGGTAGGATGCATCATTTTCAAAATTGGCTGTAAATTTTTAGGTTTACAGTTGAATTAATATAATTA
>NW_008330777.1:8097430-8123170 GCF_000622305.1 Nannospalax galili
GGGCCAGGACCAGAAGTGGTGCTCCTGGAGCCCAAGAAAGGGACTGAGTTGCTCTGGGTGAGAAGGGTCAGGAAGCAGTATTGGTTCCCCAGGTGTCTGGGGCCCCAAGACTAGGAATGGCGCAGGGCTCAAACTAGGAGTATAGAACGGCGAGGGGGGGGTGATGGAGGGGTGAATCTGGCTTAGGGAGTCCCGGAGAGCTGCACTATAGACTTACCCCAAGAGGCCTGAGGATATTATTGCAGGCTAGGAGAGTTAGCCGGTGGTGCAGGCCCAGGGAAGCAGAGAGAGGTGAGGGCGGGGCCAGGACCAGAAGCGGTGCTCCTGGAGCCCAAGAAAGGGACTGAGTTGCTCTGGGTGAGAAGGATCAGGAAACAGTATTGGTTCCCCAGGTGTCTGGGGCCCCAAGACTAGGAATGGCGCAGGGCCCAAACTAGGAGTATAGAACGGTGGGAGGGATGGAAGTGTGAATGTGCCTTAGGGAGTCCTGATTTTTTTATATAGGGACTTAGAGGTATATTAATCCCACTTAGAACTGCAGAGTTTTGTTGTTGTTGTTGTTAGTCTCCTTTCCATTTTGTTCCATGAACATTTTTATTTCCTTCTTAATTTCTTCTCTGACCCATTCATCATTCAGGACTGTGTTGTATAATCTTTATGAGTTCATTTAATTACTTGATTTTCTTTTGTTGTTGATTATAAGCTTAATAGCACTGCGGTCTGAGAAATTGCATGGAATTATTGCAATTATTTTGTGTTTCTTGAGATTTGTTTTGTGTCTCTGCATGTGGTAAATTTTAGAAAAAACTTGCATGGGCAGCTGAGTAGAAAGTGCATTGTTTTGTGCTTGGGTAGTATATTCTGTAGATGTCTATGAGGTCCACTTAACATCTGGTGTCATTTAATTCAAATTTCTCTATTTCTCAGTCAGTTAACCTGTCTGTTGAAGGTAGCGGGGTATTGAAATCCACTACTATTACTGTGTTGGGGTAAGTCTGTGTCTTATGCTACTATAATATCATTTTTATGAAATTTGGTGCACCATAATTTAGTGCATATATGTCTATGATTGTAATATCTTCATGGTTAGTTGTTCTTTTTATTAGAATGAAGTGATCCTCTTTACCTCTTCTAATTATTTTTAATTTGAAGTCTATTTTGTGGAATATTAGAATTGCAATATCTTCTTGGTTTTTAGTGCTGTTTGCTTGAATTATTTTTTTTTCTATCCTTTCACCCTAAGGTAGTGTCTATCCTTAAAGTTGAGGTGAGTTTCTTGAAGACAACAAAAAGATAGATTTTCTTTCTTAAGCCATTCCACTAGCTTTGGCCTTTTGGCTGGGGAGTTGAGACCATTGATATTTAGAGTTACTATTGAAAAATGTGTATTGGTTACTGTCATTATAATTGGCTTGTGTCCTTGGTCCTGTTTTGTGTTTCCATAATTATACATTCCTTTATTTTCTTTCTGCAACCATGTGGGTATACTCATTCCTGTCTTCAGTCCTTTGTATTGTTTCAAGTATTCTCTGTAGGGTTGATTTGGTAGACACAAATTCTTTCTGCCTATTCGTGTCATGCAAACTTTTTTGTTCTCTTTCGACTATGATAGATATTTTTGCTGGATAAAGTAATCAGGGTTGTCATCCATGTTCATTTAGAACTGGGAATACTTTAGTCCAGGCTCTTCTGGCTTTCAGTACCCTCTCTTTGTTCTGTACTTTCAGTGTTTTGTCTATGATATGCCTTGAGGAGTTTCTATTTTGGTCTTTTCTAATTGCTGTTCTATATGCTTCTTGAACCTCTATAGGTAAGTCCTTAATTTAGGGAATTTTTCTTTTATAATCCTGTTGAAGATCTGGTCAATGCTGTTGGCCTGAGATTCTTCTTGTTTGACTATGATGCATAGATTTAGTCTTTTCATAGTGTCTCTCATTTCTTGCATATTCCATTCTTGTGTTGTGTTTTCTTTTAATTGACATAGTTTGGCTTTAGGAGTCTAGTTCTTCAACTTTATCATCCTGTCTTGATAGTCTGTCTTCTGTTTCAGTAATTCTATTTGTGAGGGTTTCTCTTGTTTCAAATTGACTTACTGAGCATTTCAATTCAATCTGCATTTGGCTTAGGTTTTCTTCAATATTTCTATCTCTTTTGTGAATTCATTTTTAAAGACCTGATTTATTTTTGTTATTTCATTGAGCCACACATTTGTATTTTTTAGCTTCCATAACAAGTTTATGCCTCTCCTCTTTGAGTTCTATGATTTGTTTGTCTATGTTTTCTTTAAATTCCTTGATCTTGTTTATAGTTGTTCTCTTAAATTCTGCACTGTGTGGTCCCTCAAGATGATTCTGATTGTAGTACACTTCTGTAGGACTGGTGGATTTTGTTGGGGACATACTCTCTTCATTTTTCATATTATGCATGTTTTTGTATTGTTGTTTGTATATATTGATATCTTTTGTTGGTTGTGTTTCTGATAGGAAATTCTATTCTTCCTCTGTTTATTTGGGGTTTAGTTCTGTTTATATGGTTGATGTAGCTGGGTTGCTTTTTGCTCAGGAAGGAGAGGTTATTTGGTTTGTGTTTCAGGTTATTGAAAGGTATTGGGCTGGTCTCAGTAGTAGGCAGAAAAGGTGGAAAGCTGGTTTCAGGAATCCAAGGCAAGGTGAAGTTGGACTCAGTCTGTGGAGGGGCTATCAAACTAGCCATGGAAGAAGACTAGTCCAGGGATTCCAAGGCAAGGTGGATGTAAGGACAGCCAG
Source organism: Nannospalax galili (assembly GCF_000622305.1). Classification (NCBI taxonomy): domain Eukaryota; kingdom Metazoa; phylum Chordata; class Mammalia; order Rodentia; family Spalacidae; genus Nannospalax; species Nannospalax galili. The sequence goes on from NW_008330777.1 coordinate 8,100,196, forward strand.
GGTAGAAGCCTGGTCTCAGGAGTGCAAAGGCAAGGTGGGGTGGGAACAGTCTGTGAATGGTCTAACAAACTAGACTGGAATATTTTGCTGATCTGACTGCAGGGGATCAGGTCACAGTGTGTGGGTCTGGACTAAGAGAGTAATCCAGAGTTCTGGGGTGTGAAGAGCAAATCAGGCCTGTGCCCAAGGGGAACACGGTGTGGGATAGGGGAAATTGGAGTTTTGCTCAGGTTGTAAGAAAATCAAGGCTCGCTCAGTGGGCCCAAAGAAGCTTCTTTTGCAGCAGACAGTGACTATTACAGAGTCCCACAACATATCACACACAGTAAATAAGTGACTGTGAGATGCCCAACCCTCAGTGACACATCTACATGGAACCTCTACATCTAAGACTCAGGGAACTTAGTGAAATAAGGGGTAGAGAGAACACTAAAACATTTTTCAACTCTGACTATTGGAGCTTCCTCATACAACAGACACAATGAACACAAGTCTACACATGGCCAAAGTATAGAGAATAAGAGTCTGCAGAGTGTGGGTCCCTGAACAGGACTGCTATTTTGAAATTTACCCACCCAGAATGCAGGGACCCTTATGGAAGAGGGGGTGGAAAGTGTAAGAGCCTGGGAAAAGACGCATAAACATATGAAAACAGAATCTTCCAGGCCTCTGGGAACGTGCTCATATGAACTTACAACAATGGTGTCAGCAAGCACACAACCCATGAAAATTCAGACAAAAATCCAGCATAGAACTGGGGAATGGACAGTAGTCCCCAACTTTTGCCAAAGAACCAACTGATTATTGCAGAGTGAGGGAGAATTGATCTTTAACAGACAGACTGCAGATAGGCTGACCAAACACCAGTGGATAAACTTGCACTGAGATACATCTGGGTACACTAACTTGACTCAGTAGACCTTTTCATGCATGGCAGAATGCATGAAATCCAGTGGGGTGTATCAGAGTGTGCAGATGGGGGAAGAGGTTTAAAGATGATTAAGATATTTTGCATGAAATACACAAAATTAAATACAGAAATATATATATACATATAAACTTCTGATGTGTTTCCTTTAAAAAACCTCTTTAAAAATGTCATTATTTTGATATTTATATTCCTATTAATTTTCCCTAAACTGGGTTTTAAATAAATTTATTAGTTATAAATTGTGATTTGCATCAAAATCATACTTTCTGTTTTTACCTTCTGTGGCAAAATGATTGTGATGATTTTCAGTGATTGGCATTTTCTAAGAGGTCTGTGCTACCACTCAAAAAGTTTTAGGAGATATTGAACCACAGTCTTCAAGCCTCCAAGACATCAATACCTTATTTGTGCTTGTCTCTCAAGTGCTTAACAAAGACGTATGGGCCCTCAATCCTGCCTTTGCCAGCAAAGAGCAATGTTAAAAATAGTGAGGCAGGGGCTGGAGAGAGAGTGCAGGGGTTAAGAACACCGTTCTTGCAGAAGACTCAGGTTTCAATCCCAGCACCCACATGGCAGCTAACAACTGTCTGTAACTCCAGTTCCAGGGGATTCGACAGTCTCTCAGTCCTCCGTGTGCATTGCACGACATTGGTGCACATACCCAAATGGAGGCAGTATACACATACACATAAAATAAAACTAATAAATAAAATATAAAAAAAGAAATAGTGTGACAAGTACATTTAACTTACTTTCTTCTAATAATGCTTATTTACTCTTTTCTCCCTTTATTTCTGTATATAATCCTATTCTTGCTGTAGCCATTATTTCCTTATATCTCACTCACAATACAATAATTTTGTTCTATTATTTTGAAGAGGAAAAATTTCAGAGGTAGATTGTAAATTGGTTTTTGGAATTGGAATGAAAAATTAACATTTTCATTCTCATAAGAACCTGCATCAATGATTTCAGTGAGCACAAGACCCATGCAAACTTAAGCAGACAAAAACGCAGCACAGAACTGTGGAAATTAACAGCAGGTCCCAATCCAAGTCAAATAAGTATTGGTGGCTGATTATTGCTGGGTGAGGACACTGATCTTCATCAAGGGAGAAACTCTAGACAGACTGATTAGATCTCAGTGGATGAACTTGCACTGAGGACATCTTGGGACAATAACTTTACATGATAGGCCTTAACACAAATGACAGAATGTATGAATTCCAATGAGGGAGAGGGGCTATGGGAGTATACCAAAGGGGGTGGGGTATAAAGATGAATTTCTATATGAAATACACAAAAATCCAATACATTTTTTTTAAACTGACACTATTGTGTGCATCAGTTTATAATATATCCTGCATATTTTGTGAGTTTGTATGTGGTCCATAATGAATTATGTAATTGTTAGTTAGGAAAAGTCTTGTTGGAACAGTAAAGCATTTTATTATGTAAGTCCAAATATTTACAGGCTTAGAGAAAATTTTGAGTAAAGCAAAAGCATGCTTAATTAAGATAATTTTGATTTGATTTCACAATATAGATTCTCAGGCAATTTATATAAGACTAAATATTAATTTATAAGAGATGCCAAATTATTTGATTTTGCAAGTTTACAAACACATTTTCCTTTTCTCATCTCGTGGGAAAAATGTGATAGACAGAAAAATATTTATCAAATAAATCTGGCTTTCTAGTATTCATCTTGAAACTTTAAAACTGCAAATGCAGAGATTCGTTACTCAAAGCAGAATCACATTTCAGTTTTCAGCCTAACCTCCCTGAGCTCCTAATAGTTAAATAAAATCCACTGGTGTATTCTTCCATTCTATTTCCATATCATAACCTCCTTCCATAATATTTTCAATTTCTTTTGGTATTCTTTTTTAGTTTTTATTGAGCTTTTAAAAATTTCATACATTTTCCACTCAAATCTAGATGCCCCCTCCCCACTCCATGTCTCCCCTATCCCCCCACTGAACTCTATGCACTCTGCCATACATGCTGAGTCCTATTCATTCAGGTGTTTATACCCAAATGTCCTTCGGTGTAAATGCATCCAAGGGAGTCTAGTCATCCAATCCTGTGGTCGTTTGTAAGTCATACTCTCCCTCACCCATCAGCAATCAGCCTCAAATAGTTCTCAATCTAGTGTTGGCCTGCCATCTATTTCTCTCCTCCTCTTTGGGCCCTTGTTTAATTGACCTGACATGAGTCACATGTTCAACACCACCACTGCCGCAGGCTCACACAAGCAAGCCTCCTGTGGCCTGGAAGCCTCTGTCTGCCTCCTTGTGTTCATGAACTAGCCCTAGCTCTTACAATTTTTCTGCCTCCTCTTTGGCAATGGTCCCTGAGATGTGGGTGGGTAAGGTTCCATATAGGAATCCCATCCTACAATCTACAGTCTCTTAATCTCCAAAACTAGGCCAGTTGTGGCTTTCTGTGTGTATTGCATTCTGATGTACATGGAAGACTCATTGGTGAGAGTTGAGGGGTGAATTATCCCTCTCTCTACCCCTTATTCCACTATGTTCCTTGAGCCTTGGTTGTAAAGATTCAACTGTAGATGTATCACCTAATACTGGGCATCTCCTAGGTGTATGTTCTCTCTGCCTGACCAGATTTGCAATTCTGTGGTAGCCTCCAACTGTTTCAAAAAGAAGCTTCTTTGATGAGTGCTGTATGGCATATTTGTTACTCTAAGGGAGGTCTCTTCTATCTGGCATCGTGTTCCCTACCAAGCAGCTCTTAGGAATACATATGAATTCGTGCTCAGACACTCTATATGCTTTTCTCATAGGGTTTCTAGGGCATCACATTTCCCTCTAGGTTTCTTAGTGCCCTGAGATTCATTCATCTCCACTCTTTTTAAAAGTAATTTCATGCATGAATACCGTATTTATATAATTTCCCCTACATGTCTTCCAAGTCCTCCCATGCTCTCAATTCCTCTCAACTTCATTACTACTTTAATAATTTTATTGCCACACACAAACACACACACACACACACACACACACACACACACACACACACACACACATGTCCCACTGTATTCTTGTATTGCTGCTCTTTTAAAGCAGATCCCTCTAGCCCACATTGAATTTTGTTATACACGAAGCAGGTCTTATGCCAAGCTCCTGAGTTTTGGTTACTTGTTATAGTAACTCACGTGGCTTATCCTGATTAATACAGGTTCTACTGTATGACAGGTTTTAGACACACACAGCTTATTAACTGTAAGTCGGCTCATCCCTGAATGAAACTGACTGTCCTCTCAGTAGCCAATCACTGCCTGTAGCTCTTGATTTACTGATAGGTCTTGTGAAATTTCCCTTATCCACACTGGCATGTTGATTGATGTGGTCATTATACAAGGCTTGTTTGAGTAAGCATATTATTAAGATTTCACTGATACATCATCTTTCTCATGTCTAGATGAAATTGTCTAGCATCAGGTACTCCAGTTGTGTAGTTCTTACAACCTTTCTTTCTTCTTTTTATTGATGTTGTGTTTCATTGAGGTTGTGTTGTAGATGTCATAATTGGAACTGGGCACCATATGGTCATTTATTCTCTGAATTTTGACCACTTGTAAACCTCTGTAATAGCATCTGTTTGCTTTAAAAAGAAATTTCGTAGTTTATAATGCATTCTCCACACTGCTTTCCATAAGGATTGCACAAGTCTGCAATCCCACTGCAGTGAATGAGCATACCCCTTTCTCAACATTCTCACCAGCACTTGGTGTCTTTTGCTTTCTTAACCTTAACCAGCATGCCTGGGGTAAGATGGAATCTTAAAGTGGTTTTGATCTGCATTTTTCCAAATTACTACGATGTTTTGCATTTTTTGAGGTATTTCATAACCATTTTATTTCTTCATTTGAGAACTCACTGTTTAGATTCATAGTCCCATCTTTTAATTGTCATTTACTTTCTCGTGTCTTTGCTTTTTTAATGAGTTCTTTGTATATTCTACATATTAATCCTCTGTTGGATGTGTATCAGGTGGTGATTTCTCCCACTTGGGGGTTTGCACTGGGTGATTCTATTTTACAAGCAGCGTTTGACCAAACTAGGAGTGCAAATGAAAGGCAGAATGACTGCATCTCACTGTGCACATAGACGATATAGCCTTCCCAGCACCACTTATGAGGTGATAACATTTCTACAAGTGAAATGGCACTATCTGTAAACTGATCAAGTACATTGAAACCATATGAACAGGGGTGTATTAAAACCATATCAGAAAAGCCAGTCCCAAGAACTTATTGAAAACACTAGATTCAGGAGGTATAACACACTCACCTGGACCCCACTAGAGGAGGGCACATAAACAAAAAACAAGCAACAACAACAACAACAAAACAGAAAAAGAAGCTTCTTTGATAAATGGTGAGAGCTACACTTATTTGTGGTTATAAGAATAAATGTTTATAATACAGCTAGGAGCTATGATTTAGAAAAATGTCAATATTAAGTTCTTCTCTAAGATCTATAATGTGTCCAGTCACTGTTAGTTGGCTAGATTTATAGTTCTAAGCATGAATTCTCTCCTATTTAGCAGGCTTTAAGTCAAATTCGACAACTGTTGGTTGCTTCCATGATGAAGGTGCATCATTACACCATTAATGATATATTTCCAGGCCTTAACCTTAAAAACCAATTCAGTTTTATTCAATTTTAATAATCAGTAACAAATTTAAATATATATTGTATTTTATTTGAGAAGTTCACATGATATATTTTGATCATATTCACCCCAAACTCTTCCCCTTAATTCATCTCAGATCCACTCTCACCTCCTTATCACCCAAGTTTGTGTCATCTTTAAAAGATTTAATAACCCATCAATTCTTCCATTTTGTGATAGCCATATACCTGGGTATGGGGCCTTAGTGTGTTCAACTTACTAGGGACCACACTTTTGACAAAAATGAACTCTCCTTCCCCCAAAGCTCTCCATACCTCCTCAGTTAGGACTGAAGGTTCATGAATCTCTTTTACCTACATATTAGAATGTTGACTGACTTGTTCCTGTGTAGGTCTTGTGCAAGCAATAGCTACAGTGAGTTCATGAGTGCTGCAGTCCTGTCATGACTAGAAGACAATTTTGCTCTGGTCCTCTCTAAACTCCGGCTCATACAGTCTTTCTGCCTCCTCATCCATGATAGTTGAGCCTTGGGGAGGTTTGTGATATATATTCCCATTGCTGGCTGAGCAGAAGTCATTTGTTCTCTGTGCTTTGCTCAGTTGTGAGTTTCTGTGTTAGTTCCCATCCACTGCACAAAGAAATTCCTCTGATGATGTTTTGGAGCTGCACTAATCCATGAGTAAGAGATATGGATTCAGAGGGCAGTTTGACACTATGAACGTTTGGCAAAATGATAGTATTAGGTTCATTCTTGGAGCCTGTAATCTCCCAAACCATAGGCTTATGACCAGATTTTTAGTAGCAAGCGTTTTCTCCTGTGAAGTGAGCCTTAAATCTAATGAGAAAATAGTTGGCTACTCCTTCAAGATTCATGCCACTATTTCATCAATAGATGGGTCTTACCATATAGATATTATTACAGTTCATAGCTCGGTAACACTGTTGATTTTTTTCTCTCCAGAAACCTGCATAGTAACTTAGAGTAGTACAAGGGATAGTTGACAGAAAATAGCTTCTTGTTTATTAGTAAGTTGTTTTCTTCATGTCCTGTGACAAATGCATGTGTGTGTGTGTGTGTGTGTGTGTGTGTGTGTGTGTGGTTATTTTTTAGCCATAGGCTCTTACCATTAAGTTCTGGTGGGAAACCAAGAGAAACAGCAATAGCCCGTATTTGAGGGTGTTCTCTGGTACACCATGGAGACTGGATGGGAGGTATCTCACTGTGATACTAGGGTTTTTATTTGGCAGTGTATAGCTTCTGGGATGACCACAATTATCTGTGTAAGTCCAATTAAAATCATTCATATGTATATGTATACATGTATATATTAGGTTTAAAAAACGCTTGCATGTGGATTATGAGTTTTTACAAACATCTTTAGAGTTATTGAGCCTCTCCCAGCTAATTCTTTCCCTTTCTCTACCATCTCTATCCCCACTTGATCCTCCCTCACCATTATTCTCCTTTCCTTCATAGCACCTGTGTTCTATTATCCCCTCTCCCTTAAGGACTTTATTCCCCTCCCATACCAATGGTCCCTTTGGAATGTCCTTGATTCTTGAGGTACTCTAAATTAAACACTCAGATCTGAAGAGTCAAAAGTAAGGTCCATATATTAGTGAGAACTTATGACACTTGTGTTTCTGGATCTAAGTTACTTTCCTCAATAAAATATTCTCCAGCTCTATCCAGTTCATATTTTCAGTTTCTTTTAGAACTGAATAAAATTCCATTTCATGCAGGTCCTATGTTTTCATTATTCATTCATCAGATGTTAGATATCAAGACTACTTCCATGTCTTAGTTATTATGCATAGAGTTGGTACGGACATGGATGAGCATATGTCTATGTACTAGGAAATAAAGTACCTTGGGTATATGCCCAGAAAGAGTGTTACTGGGTCAGGTGCTACATCTATTTATGGCTTTCGGAGCAACTGCCACACTAATTTTCCATAGTGGCTTTGCCAGTGTGCACTCACACCATCAGTATATGAGTGCTCCCTGTTCAGCACACCCTTTGTCAGCATTTGCTGTTTTGTTTTCTTAACCATATCCATTTTGACTGGGGTAAAAGCAAATCTCAGAATAATTTTAATTTGCATTTCCTTGACAACTAAGGGTCACGAACACTTGTTATAATATTTTTAGTTGTTTGATTTTTTGTGAGACTTCTCAGTTGAATTCCATAGTCCACTTTTTTATTGAATTGTTATCTGCTTGGTTGTTTAGATTTTTTACTTTGTATGCTTTAGACACTAATTTTTGTCAGATGTACAGGTAGCAAAGACATTTTTTTCCTATTTGTAGACTGACTGTTGAGTCAGTTAAGTTTCCTTTTCAGTACAGAAGCTTCTTAATTTCATGCAAACCCACTTGCTGATTGTTGGTCTTATTTCCTGAGTGATCAGAGTGTACACCCAAATCATTCTTCCAGGAGTTTCCATGGTTGTTAACACAGATACTTACTACTAGACAGCTTGGAGAGAATAAGATACTGTGGAGTACTCAGCTCTAAATGGGAACCCTATGTCACATTCTCATCTCATTGTGGAAGATGGAACAGAAGGATTTTAAGAACGAAAGGTGGTGAATGAGAACAAAGAAACTGTGCTGTCCAGATAGAACAGGGAAATTGAACATATAAACCTATAGCACTTGTGACAGCAGGCACAAGACCCATGCAATTCCAAATCACTTAAAACCCGAGCTTTGAGGGGGCAAGTGAGCAAGACACCTCATCTCTTTCTGAGGACATATTGATATGCAAAAGCTGGTGGACATGGGAGAATCAATTTTATTTAAGAATGTGATGCCAGGTAGGTTGACAAGACCCCAGGAGATAAATGCACATCCAATAGAATTTGGAAAGCCCAAATTATACCTGAAAAGCCTTGTGAATATGATCAAAATACTTTAAATGAAATTCTCAAAGAATCAATAAAAACATTTTTTAAAGCAATAACAAAAAAAAGCTTTCAGAATTTCAGCGCTAACATTCAGCTCCTTCTCCCAGCAGCCACTGATTTCCAATAGTTGTCTTAGGTCGTGTTTGGGCTTTTACTCACTTCCCCACTTCTCTGCCGGGATTTTTCTGGCTTGAGCTTGCATGGGTCTTGTGCATGCTGTTACCACTGCTGTAAATTCTTATAAGAAACTTCTCAGCTGTCTGAAAAACTGTTTTCTTATACCATCTACCACTTCTTGCTCTTAATTTTCTTTTTTTTTTTTTTCGTATACTCCCTGAACCTTTGGGTATCAGACATTTGTTATGGGTATCTTATTCAGGAATGAACACTCAATAGTTTCTTTTTCTCTGCACCTTGGTCAGTTGTACCTTCCTGGATTTAATCACTACCTGATGCATGAGGAAACTGTAGTGAGACTTGAAAGATGCAATAATATACTTACCACATCCTGCTTCACCATGTTTCCTGAGTCTTAGATGTAGAGGTTGCATTATAGATGTTTCACTTAGGATTTGACATCTCACATATACTTATCCTCTGTGTTTGAACAGTTGTGGAAACTTATTCTCCATATGTTTCAAAGAAAAAGAAGCTTCACTGATGAGTGGTAAGAGGAACACTTGTCTGTAAATACATGCAGATACATAGATAGATGATAGATAGACGATAGATAGGTAGATATAGATAGATGATAGATTATAGAATATAGTAAGAAATTATGTTTTCTAGGGAAGTGACAAAAGTATAGATTTTTTTGTTTGTTTTTGTCGTTGCTGTTAAATTGACACAAATGAGAGAAAACTGAGATGGAACTTTATTTGAAGGAATTCTCCCATGAGACTGGCCTGAGAACCTGTCAGTTGGGGATGTTCTTGATTGCTCATTGAAGTAGGAGGGCCCAGCCCAGTGCATGTAGTACCATTCCCAGGAAGATGGGCCTGCTTTGTATAACACAAGTAGCTGAATAAGTGTGGGGAAAACATGCCAGTAAGCAGCATTCCTTCTTTGTCTCTGTTTCAGACACCCATCATTTTGTACTTTAATGCTTCCAGTTTGTCATCACTTCACCTTTCATTATTGATTCAGTGTTTTCTTTCCATTAGTGAAGAGCCATTAGTTAAGATTTTTTTTTTTTTTTTTGCCTTTTTCTACCACTTGTAGCATGGGACTGTGTCCCCAGTGTCAAGATCAGAACAGATGCCTTCTTCGCAAGCTGGGTTGCACCCGCTTGCTTAGGATGATCACAAACCTAACTGTTGATGCTCCACAAGAAAGGAGGGTCTGAGAGAGTCAGCCACACCTCCCCACCAATCAGTCAGCCATAGTGGCACAAAGTGGTGGAGACTTAGCATACCTAAGATGAGAAAGCTTATAGGGAGACACACTCTGGCCATTTTGTACAGCTTCTGGGATGTTACGACCCATGCCTGCATGGAGACTTTCCAGTGGGATCTTGGCGGGGGGCACCCTCACTCCTTTAAGTAACTCCTTACTCACTACTGTGTAAGCAAATCCAAAATCTTTAACCTCCCAAACTGCAGTTTGGAGAAATTAGACCTTGATTGCTGTAAGAATGGAGGGAGGAGGGGGCCAAACTTTCGTTACACCTTCAAGAAGGAATTTTAGCTACACCACTCAATGATCAGCATGTATTTTGAGGAGTACCTGGATTCAGAAAATAATTATTCTTGGCTATGTACTATATATTTATTTGTAATTTTTTTGGTCTTTTTTCACCTTTTGCAAACACTTATTTTAGGTGTAAATCACAAAATAAAAAGATAAATGTGTTTATGAATTAATCAAAATGATTATAATGAGAAAAAGTAAAGGTTGACTGCAAAATCATATAACCTGGGAGTCAAATTTCCTATAAATTTTCAACATTGTCCTCAATATGTAATTTGTGTAGCAGGTGTTCCTTTTCAAACAAACCTAAAATAGTGTATGAGTGGTTGTCAACTAATCATTTCTTTCACAGGACAGAAGTAGAAGAAACCCAATTCATTGATAAAATGTTGGTTTATTATTCACTGTAATTCAGACATTATCAAATAATTGTGTATTAAGTGTCAGGTGATTGCACTGCATTTTAAAGTTGGATAGAGGTAATCAGCTGCTCTAATGTCCACTTTGCCATGTGCTTTGCTGTTACTGGTCATCCTCATCTTCGTTGCTTCCTTTTCCTTATTCCTCTGTCCTAGGTTTTCCTCTCTCTTTATATCTTCAGTTTCATCTCTTTCCAAATGTGTGCACTTTCTAACACATATTTAACCTATTTTACCAACGAGCTACTACAGGCCGGCTGGGAAGTATAAGGTCAGGATATTAACATCTTGGATGTGAAATTGAGCATGGGTTTCTATTTTTTATGTTTTTTTTCACTTTTTTGTGAAAAGATTATAAACTATGCATGTAATTTCTTTCAGATGATGAAATGAAAAGGAAATTGGGCTATCAGTATGCTGTTCAAACCGTAGCATCTGAGACACTGGAAACTTGTTAGCAATGAGCTCCTTTCACACTTAGGGCTTCCAAAACTATTTTTACAAGACTCCTCGTGTTGGTGTATACTTTCAATCTGAGATGTACCAGGTAATGACTATAAAACAAAGTAGTATTTATATACAATATGCTTTTTCTAAGTCCTGTCTAATTTCACTAAATGAGATATGGGTAGAGGGAAAATAGCATTATTAGAAGATGAAATTTGCCAAGCAATTTCTTAATAAATATCAAATTATTTATGCTACATTTATGCAACTTGAGATTTTAGTTGTGTCTCTGTGCCTGTGTCTGTGTCCTTGTACCTGTGCATAGGAGAGAGAGAGAAAAAGAGAGAGAGAGAGAGAGAGAGAGAGAGAGAAAACATTGGGGATAGGAAAATGTTATACTTTTGAGAATCAGAGTAAATGGTAAAGCTATCATACTGATTTCAAGTTTTCTCTTTAGAAAAAGGATTGTTGTAGGAAAATCTTTTAAATTGATCTCTAAAATGCTGTCTGTACTTAGTAAAGAATCAACTTCTCATTTCTCTATTTTGTCAGGTGTGTAGAACCAAGATTTCTCCCGATGTCTATGTTGTATGAGTTACTTAAGGCAATGTTTCTACAGTTTTCTTAGACATGAAAAGAATACAAAAACACAGTTATTTTTGTGAACATCTACTTGAGATTGAATATCATCTTGAGAGTATACGAATCTTTTTATTATTTATTTTTTATTGTGCTTTTAAAATTTCATACAATATTTCCCACTCACATCCAGACTCCTTCTGCCATCCATGCCTTCCCCCCTTTTCCCCACCGAACTCCATGCACTCTGCCATACATGCCGAGTCCTATTCATTCAAGTGTTTGTATTTAAATGTCCTTCAGTGTAAATGCATCCCAGGGAGTCTAGTCAGCCCAACCTGTGGTCCTTTGTAAGTCACACTCTCCCTCACCCATCAGCAATCAGCCTCAAATACTTCTCAGTCTAGTGCTGGCTTGCCACCTGTTTCTCTCCTTCCCTTTGGGCCCTTGTTTAATTGACTTGACATGAGTCACAAGTTCAACACCACCACTGCCACAGGCTCACACAAGCAAGCCTCCTGGAAGCCTCCACCTCCCCGTGTTCATGAACTAGCCTTGGCTCTTGAAAACTTTCAGCCTCCATTTCCTGGATGGTCCCTGAGCCGTGAGTGGTTGAGATACCAAGCAGGAGTCCCATTCTACACTCTACAGTCTCTTATTCTCCAACACTTGGCCATTTGAGGCCTTTTGTGTGTATCATGTTCAGAGGTACATGGACGCCTCACTGGTAAGAGTTGATGGGTGCATTATCCCTCTCTCTAGCCCTTATTTCCCTATGTTCCATGAGCTTTGGTTGTAGAGATTCCACAGCAGATATATCAGCTAGTACTGGGCATCTCTCAGGTGTATGTTCTCTGTGATGGACCAAATGTGCACTGCTGCATTATCCTCCAAAAAGAAGTGCTGTATGGCCTGTTTGTCACACTAAAGGAGATCTCTTAGATCTCTCACTGCATTCCTTTCTAAGCAGCTCCTAGGTATACATATGCATTAATGTTCAGACACTCTACATGCATTTCATAGAGGGTTTCTAGGACATCACATTTCCCTCTAGGTTTCCTAGCCCCCTGAGATTCATTTATCTCTAGTCTTTTTGTTCCCATCTGTTCTCCCTCATGTTCCCTTCCTAGTCACAGTGCCCCCATTACCCTGCCCTCCATCCAATACCTCCTGACTTCTGCCAGCTTTTCGTTCCTTAATTCCCTTGCTCCCCAACACAATGCTCCCATGTATGTCTCTCCCTCTTCACCTCCCTGCCAATTACTCCTAATTTTTCTACCTCCCTCATGTAACATCTGTGCCGAATGATTCTCTTTTCTGGTTCTTTCCTTTCTTTTACCTCCATGTATCCTTTTCCATTACTTGGCTCCATGTTACATCAGAATTTATATACTCACATATAAGGGATTGGTGCTACAATCCACAAATGAGAGGAAAACATACATTGCTTGCTTTTCTGTATTTGTGTTACTACTTCACTTACTATAACACTCTCTAGTTCTATCCGTTAACCTGCAAATTGCATAATTCCATTTTTTTCTTATTGCTGAGTAAAACTCCATTGAGTAGATGTACCACATTTTCATTAACCATTCATAAACTGAGGGACATTTAGGTTGTTTCCATTTCTTAGCTATTGAGAAGAGAGCAGCAACAACCATGGATAGACAGGTATCTCTACAGTATGCTGAGTTATTTGGGTATATGCCAAGGAGTGGTACCACTGGATCATATGGTAGGTTCATTTTTAGTTTTTTGAGGGTTCTCCACACTGTTTTACATAGTGGTTGCACGATTTTGCATTCCCACCAGGAGTGAACGAGCAAACCTCTTTCTCCACACCCTCCCCAGTATTTGGAGTCTTTCATTCTCTTGATCATGGCCAATCTGATTGGGGTAAAATGAAATCTTAAAGTGGTTTTGATGTACATTTCTCTAATTACTAAGGACGTTGAGCATTTTTAAAGGTGGTTCTTAGCCATTTTAATTTCTTTGCTGGAGAACTGTCTTTTTAGGTATATTGCCCATCTTTTTATTGAGTCCTTTATTTTCTTTCTTTCTTTTTTGGAAATCTTTATATATTCCAGAGATTAATCCTCTGTCAGATGTGTATCTGGTGAAGATTTTATCCCACTCAGTGGGTTTCCTCTTCCTTTTCTTAGTTGTTTCTTTTGCTATACAGAAACTTTGTTATTTAATTAGGTCCCATTTATTGATTGTTGACCTTAGTGCCTGAGCAGCCGGTGTCTGATTTAGAAAGTTATTTCCTATGCCTATATCTTGGAGGGTGCTGTCAATGTTTTCTTCTAGCAGTTTCCTAGTTTCAGGTTTTATATTGAGGTTTTGATCCATTTGGAATGACTTTTGTGCAATGTGAACAATATGGGTCCACCTTTCATTTTTCTTCCAATTTTGCCAGCAGTATTTCTTTAAGATGCTGTCTTTCCTCCATTGTGTGTGCTTAGCACCTTTGTCGAATACCAAGTGGCTGAAATTATATTTACTCATGTTTGGGTCTTCAATTGTGGTGTTCCATTGATCTACATGTCTATTTTTGTGCCACTAACATGCTGTTTTATGACTATAGCTCTGTAATATAACTTGAGATTGGGTATGGTAATCCCCCCAGCATTGTTCTTTTTGCCCAAGATTATTTGGGCTATCCGTGGTCTTTTGTGTTTCCATATGAATTTTAGGATGATTTTTCAAGCTCTGTGAACAATGTGGGTATTTTTATTGGAATTGCATTGAATCTATAAACTGCTTTTGGTAAGATGGTCATTTTCACAATATTGATCCTACCAATTCAGGAACATGGTAGGTCTTTCCATCTCCTAGTGTCTTCCTCTCTCTCTTTCTTTAGAGTTTTGAAATTTTCATTGTAGAGACCTTTAATGTCTTTGGTGGGTTTATTCCTATTTTTTTTTTATTTTTTAAGGCTATTGAGAATGGGAAGGTTTCCTCTAGTACTTTTACTGATTTCTTATTATTAGTATATAGAAAGATTACTGATTTTGTAAGTTGCTTTTGTATCCTGCCATTTTCCTGAAATCATTTATCAATTCTAACAGTTTTCTAGCAGAATTTTGGGATCATATATGTATACTATCATATCATATGCAAATAAGGAAAATTTGACCTCTCCTTTTGCAAGTCATACTCCTTTAATTCCCTTCTTTTCTCTTATTGCTCTCACAAGGGTTTCAAGCACTATTTCAAAAAGGAGTGGAGACAGTAGACAGCCATGTCTGGTGCCTGATTTTAATGGGAATGCTTCCAGTTTTTCTCCATTTAGGATGACATTGGCTATGGGTTTGTTGAATACAGCTTTAATTATGTTGAAATATGTTTCCTCCAGACCAGCTCCTTCTAGAATTTTTAACATGAATACAGTTGAATTTTGTCAAATTCATTTTCTGAATCTATTGAGATGATCATATTGTTTTTGTCTTTAAGTACATTTATATGTTTTGTTACATTTATAGGATTATGAATATTGAACCATCACTGGAATAAAGCCAACTTGATCACAGCAGATGATCTTTTGATGTGTTTCTGTATGCAGTTTTCAAGTATTTTGTTGAGTGTCTTTGCATCTATGTTCATTAAGGATATGGGTCTATATATATACTTTTCTTTCTTGTTATATCTTTACCTGTTTTGGTATTAGCGTGATACTGGCTTCATAGAAGGAGTTTGGGAGTCCTCCCTCTGTTTCTATCTTTTTGAATAATTTAAGAAGTATTGATTGTAGATTTCCTTTGAATGTCTGATAAAATTCTGCTGTGAATCCATACAGAACTTCGATTTTTTTTAGTTGGGAGGTTTTGTATTACTGTTTCAATTTCCTTATTTGTTATGGGTCTGCTTATCTGTTGATCTCCTCTTGATTTAACTTTGTTGGTGGCCATGTTTTAGAAATTCATCCATATTGATAAATGCCATTCTCTTTCAGCATAAAAGAAATGTTTTATATATTCTTATTAATATTAAGTGGCTCAACAGTTAAAAGCATTTGCTGTTCATTTTCTAGAACCCACATGGCAGCTAACAGTCTTCTATAGTTCATTATCCAGGAGTCCAGATGCCCTATTCTGGCCTCCACAGGCATTGCAAACAAATGGTACACTTACATTCATACAGACAAACATTAATACTTATAAAAATAAATAAAAATGTAACTAATTTAAAAATATTAATAATTTAAAAATATATGTTATGTATGTAAGAGCCAGAGATAGTGGAGGGCTGCTGGGAAACAGTGTTTTCTCCATCTAAAAGGGTCATTAAACACATGAAATCACAGGAAATCTGCATGCACTAGAGAAAGTCATCAAAAATTCTGACATGGATGGTGAAAGTGCTCATAAAGCCCCACTCCTTGATGAAGAACTAACAGCAATTGATGACTGTTCAGAGGAAGCGTTTTGTTCCATTCAGGAATGGGGTTTTTGATAGGCTGACTGCCCATTCTCTAGTGAATGGCCCTATGCACATACTAGCAGCACTACATGGACTCAGTGAGTTTTAAAATGAGCACATAAAGTTGAAAGTGAAATGTGGTGGTTGGGATATGGGAAGAGTTGGAGGAGAGGAAGTGGTGGTGCATTTGATCAAAATACTATACGTACATATATATATGCATGAAATTCTGAAACAACCAATAAAAGAACCAAATGTGTGTGCATGTCCTTGAAAACTGAACTATATAAATCATCTATTTTTTTTCTGTACTCTACCACAGAGACTGAAAGACCAATAACACTCATTCTGCATATCAAAATTTCCTAAACATTCCCCATGCAGATTATTATATTGGTTAACAGATTTTTCAAATTAAGGCAAAGAAAGATTAATAAATATTCAATTTTCTCCATTCCCACTGGCACCAAGATGTAAATAGAGCTAATCGTGTCCTCATGAATGCAATTATTAATCAGTTTTGTACCAACATGCTATTGGTCCCTAGATGCATGCAAATGTTCAGGCTCTTATTCCCCGGGAGGTGTTTTTTGAGTTAATCATATGAGCTGAAAAAAGTTCTCTGCCACATTTTTCCATTAGTTCAGTTAAAAAGCAATGCAAAACAACATCAACACCTGAATATATTAATGACCTTAATAAATAAACTATAATGTTAAGAATATTTCAAAAACCATGATAGATATCTGTAAAAATGTTAGATTGTGAAACAAAATAATTATGTTCCAAAAATACTTGTATAAGGAAATTTCATCGTGAATTATATGATAAAATCATCAAAGTAGTTGTGATAAGCAGTCGTACTTGTGTCTTGAATATAAAATTACTTATAGTTTCATATGTGGGTTTGTTTGGATTCAAAGAAATTTATTATAAAACTCTATTGCCACTCATATCCAGGAAAGGAAATTGATCTTATCTTCTGTTTTATAAATCTTTACCTTTTAAACACAAAGTTTCTGAAGAAATGCAATAAAATACAAATGGAGAAATTTTATGATAATGGAACATTAAATAGAGTGGACAGGATATTTTCCTAAGCAGATAACTGTATTTTATTTTTCTAGTATTCCTTTTCCTTCTCTTCAAATTAGTTATGAAAATATTTGAAAATTGTATAAAGGACAAAAATCACCATACAAATGTGTGTATACAAATATGAACCGATTGTATATTTCAGACCTTTACATCTTAGAAGGCAAATTTAAATCTTTGAATCTTACTAGACTTTTACATACTTATTTAATTTGTATACATATGATACTTTTACTAATGAGAGAAAAAGCTATTAACTTTGAAATGTTTTATGAGCTCATTGTAGGTAATGAATTTTATATTTACTTTTATTGAGTTTTTGTGCATTTTATGTAATAGATCTTAAACAAATTTGGACCCTCTCTGATCTGCACCCCTTCAAAGCCCACCACTGGATTTCATGCGGTCTGTGTCACCTATGTTAAGGCCTATCCAGTCAAGTATTTGTACCCAGATGTCCATTGGTGCAAGTTCCTCCACTGGAGTCTCCTCACCCTATCTGGAGCCAACCCCTTAGAGAAGATCTCCTCAAAAGTGAATAAAAATAAATAAATAATAAATAAATAAATCGATAAATATAAAAAAGATCTAATCTCCCTCACCCCTCAGTAATCAGTTGTCAATATTACCTATGCTAAGATTTGATCCCCCTGTCCATTTCTCCAGTTCTATTTTTTATTATTGCAAAAAGCTTGGTTTCAGAGAGGTTAAATGCATTTCCAATCTTAAAGACAAACTAACAGTTTCATTTTTAGGTTTTTAAAAATATTTTATTTATTATATTTATTTTATGTGTATGAGTGTATTGCTTCCATATTTGTAACTGCACCTGTGTCATGCAATGCCATGGAGGTCAGAAGAGGGTTTTGGCTACCCCTGGAACTGGAGTTAAGAACGATTTGTAGCTGCCATGTGGGTGCTGGGACCCAAATCCAAGTCCTCTGCAAGAGCTGTCAGTACCCTTAACCTCTGAGCCATTTCTCCAGTCCCTCATTTTTAGTTTTTTAACAGTTCTCTACACTGATTTCCATAGGAGTTGTATGAGTTTTGAATTTGATGAGCAGGAAGTGAGCATTTCCCTTTCTCCACATCCTCACCAGGCTTTGGTATTATTTGTTCTGTTGATCGTAACCAGTCTCATCAGATAAGGTGGTACCTTACGGTGGATTTAATACACATTTCCCTAATTACTAAGGATGTTGAACAGTTTTTAAGATGTTTCTTAGCCATTTTTATTTCTTCATTTGAGAAGACTCTGTTTCGATCTTTAGCCCATCTTTTAATTGGGTCATTTGCTTTCTTGCTTCTTTGTTTTTTGAGTACTTTATATATTCTAGATGTTAAACCTCTGTCAGATGTGTCACTGGTAAAGACTTTTTCCCACTCTGTGGGTTTTCTCTTCACTTTATTGATTGTTTCTTTTGCCGTACAGAAGCTTTATAGTTTAATGAAGTCCAACTTACTGATTGTTGATCTTAATTTCTGAGCAACTGGTGTCTGATTTAGAAAGTTCGTTCCTACACCTATATATTGTATGGTACTGCCAATGTTTTCTTCTAATTGTTTCAGAGTTTCCAGTTTCACATTGAGGTCTTTGATCCATTTGGAGTTCACTTCTGTGTAAGCTGAAAGGAAAGAATCTAGTTTCATTCTTCTACATGTGGAGATCCAGTTTTGGTAGCACAATTCATTGAAGATGCTGTCTTTCCTCCACTGTGTGTTCTTGGCATCTTTGTCAAATATCAGGTGGCTTAAATTGCAGGTGCTCAAGTTTGGCTCTACAATGATGTACCATTAATTTTCTTTCTATTTTTGTGTTAATACTATGCTCTTTTTATGATTATAGCTGTGTAGTGTACTTTGAAATCTGGTATAGTTATACCCCTACCATTGCTCTCCATGCTCAGGGTTGCTTTGACTATCCAAGGTCTTTTGTGGTTCCATATGAATTTAATGATGGCTTTTCCTAATTCTGTGAAGAATATCATGGGGATTTTTATTGGGATTGCATTGAATCTATATATTGCTTTTGGTAGGATGGTCATTTTCACAATATTAATTCTTCCAAGCCATGGGCATGGGAGGTCCTTCTATCTTCTGATGTCTTCCTCAATCTCTTTCCTTAAAGATTTAAATTTTCCTTTGTAAAAATTTTCAATATCTTTGGTCAAGTTTATTCCAAGATATTTTTTGAAGCTATTGTGAATAGGAGGTTTCCCTGTACTCTTTGTCCAATTGCTTTTTGTTGGTATAAAGAAAGGCTACTGATTTTTGTAGATTAAATTTGTAACCTGCTACTTTACTAAAAGTGTTGATCAGTTCTAGGACTTTTCTAGAATTTTTGCATTCTCTTTGGTACAGTATCATATCATCTGCAAAAAAGGATAATTTGACCTCTTCTTGATCCAGATATACCACTCCTTGGCATATACCCAAAGAACTCATCCTATTGCAGAGATACTTGAACAACCATGCTTGTTGCTGTTCTTTTCACAATAGCTAAGAGGTGGAAGTTACCTAAGTGTCCCTCAACTCACAAGTGGTTAACGAAAATGAGGTCTATTTACACAATGGAGTTCTATTCAGCAGGAAATCGAGATGAGATAATAAATTTGCAGGTAAATGGATCTAGATATTCTTATACTAAGTGAAGTAACACAGAGTCAGAGAAACAAGAGACATATATTCTCCCTCATTTGTGGCTTCCAACACAAAATCCTTATAAGTTAATGCATATCCTGATGTAACTGCTGGAACTAAGAAAGTGGAAAGGAACCAGGGAGGTAAAGGGAAGGAAGGAACCCGAGAGAGAGCAATAGTAGGAGACAGGCATTACTAAGGGAGAAACATGTAAAAATGGGGTAAAGTGGAGGGGGAGAAGAGGGCTATACAAAGAACTATGGGAATATAAGGGAAGGTGCTCAAAAGAGGTGGGAACATAGCATACAAAAATTATCAATGAGGAAATGGGGAAAATTGGAACACTTTAAATTGGAAAGGTGGTGAGGGATGATAAGACATGGAGATTAAGAGGAGACATAAATATTGCCTAGCCAGTACAAAAAGCCCAAGGAAATCATATTAGTCCAAAAGCCTACTGAAAAATTACACAAGCAATATCCCTATATAAGTTCATGAGTATAGCTGAAGACTACATAACAAGAAACAGTGACAAACAGGAGAAATCTTCCTTTGAGTTGTTGGCCAGGTTAGTCCAAGAGACTCCCAAAATTACACAGGCTATTGCCACAGGCCTTGATTGCCTCCCAGTACTTGATGGTAAGACCCTATTACTGAAAAAAAGACTTACTTTGGACACAGGATTTGGAGCAAAGGAGCTGGAACTGATTTGGAAGCCACCTTCCCTGAAGGCTAGCTCCCATAGCTCTGGAGGCCACTATGCAAGCTGGTAAGGGAGAACATCAATTGATGTTTCAACCCTAGCTTCAAGGTCTAAAAACCACATCAGTGAGTACCACAACAAAAGACATTGGTGGAATAGTGGCACTTTTATCTTGGGGGTAATCAACAGCTACCTAATTGGATTTAATACCAACTCAGTAGGAGGAAACTCATGTCTGGTATTGTAAAGCTAGTCAAATACACAGAGCCACAGATGTCATAGATCTTAGAGAAAATCCAAGGCTCTCATATATTAAGACAAATGTAATTTCTTACAATGTGCAAAGTACTGATCCTTAAATTTACAGACAAGTATCCCATCAAAGAAACTTCTTTTTCAACAGATAGAGATTATTACAATTACACCACTGGAATTCTCTGTGAATTGCCCAAGCCTAAGTAGCACATTTAGGATGCAACCTCTACACTTAAGACTCATGGAAAATATTACAAGGGATGAAGAGAACACTAATGCCTCTTTCAATTATCATCAATGAAACTCCCTCATGTAACAGAGGGTCAGGAACACAAAAGGGCACAAATGGCCAAAACACAGAGAATATGATTTGGAAGAGTATAGGTCCTTGACAGCTTTACTATATTAAGGTCCACCCACCCAGGTCTCAGGAACCACTGTGAAAGATGGGGCAGAATGTTTGTAAGAGCTAGGGAGGAGGTGCACAACCATACAGAAAGAGTCCTACCTAAAGGTACCTAAGACTTTTCTCATATAAACATATTATTGGTGGCTGATTACTTCTGGGTGAGGAAGAGCTGATCTTCTTAAAGGGAGGAATTCTAGATAGGCTGACTCTATCCCAGTGGATGAACTTGCATTGAGGGACATCTGGGGACACTAACTCTACATGATAGGTTAACACAAATGACAGACTGTATGAACTCCAGTGGGGGGTATGGGAGGGTACCAAAGGGGAAGGGGGTCTAAAGATGATTTTCTGTATTAAATACACAAAAATTCAATTAAAAATTTTTAAAAAATATGGATTCAAAGATCTGGTACAAAAGTTTAAATAAAGTAAAACTGAATTTATAAAAAGAACCCTAACAGGTAGAGACAAATTTTGAACTCTTTGAAGCCACACATGTAAGCAACGTACTACATCAGATTCATTCTTTGGTTCTGGATAGGCATTTTCTGAGATAATCAAGTTTATTCCTTTTAACCTTTAATTTTTTTTAAAAAAAGAAATTGCTAGTTGTGATTCCCAGGTGAAAAATTTGATGTACTGATGGCTTAAAATATTGATATCTTAAAGAAGGTGATGAAGGTCAAGGATTAATATATTTGATTCAGCAACTCTATTGATAGTATTTTACAAACAATATTTTTTATCTCCTTTCTAGTTTGGATTAAAATTCTTTCTCCAATGTAGTATAGTTGCTGTTAATATGCAGACATCATTTGAACATCTAATTGTATGCCCAGACTAAGGCCAGGTGATCAAATTCAAATTAACTTTGAAGTACACATTAATTATCTAAAATAAGGTTTCAGTGTCCATTTCTTATGTGATCCTTTTGAAGCTTAGACTCATGAGAGACAGGCTTTGATCTTCTTCAATGATTATAGAGACATCAGACACCCCTGGAACTAGGGTTATGAATGGTTATTAGCTGCCATGTAGGTGCCAAGAATCAGACCCAGATCCTCTGCAAGAGCAGCCAGTACACTTCACTGCTGAACCAGATTTCCAGTCCCCCAAATAATATATTAAAAAATATGTGATTTACTTTGTTTTCAGAAAGTGATCTGTATCTTTTGTTATATATGCTTCAATAAAAATATGGACAGTAGTTTCCAGGGACCATATTCCCACTGGGTATATTCTCAGTTATCAAGTCTTATAAGAAATCATTTCCTTGGGTACTAAGAAGTAGAAAAGATGTATTATTCTAAAGGAGAGACATCTCGGAATTCATCATTTTTATTTGACAGAGTTAAAATTTGGCTTTACATAGAGGTGCCATTAAAACTGAGAGCCTTCAACTGCCAAATTTCTTAAAACAATATACTTAAAACTAAATACTTGCCAAAGCTAGTTGAAATCAAATGGCAGGCAGAGTAGAATGGCACAGAGCTTATCTTAATGTTTCTTTAGGCATAAGTCAAGAGAAAGAGATGAAATGAGGGCAAAATATACACATAAACAAACATATATATGTATATATAGATACACACAGATACACACAGACACACACAGACACACACACAGACACACAGACACACACAGACACACACACACACACATATATATATATATATACATTCACAGGCACACATACATGCATATACACACATACACAGAGGCACATACTTAACGATAATTACACATAGAAAATTCATTTTTATTTTGTTGCATGAGTTTGTTCTTCAGAAGTTATTTTATAACTCAAAAAA
>NW_008330777.1:8123454-8154860 GCF_000622305.1 Nannospalax galili
CCCCCTCTCTCTCTCTCTCTCTCTCTCTCTCTCTCTCTCTCTCTCTCTCTCTCTATATATATATATATATATATATATATATATATGGCTTATAGAGTCTGATTAATATCTCCAAATGTTCTTCACTGTGGATATATCCACTAGCCCCAACAAGAGTCCCATCGCTGTAAGACAATGTCTTTCCCTCTCCCCTTTCTGAGCAGCCTTAGATAGGATTGGGATTTCTTATTATTTCTTGAAGTCTATTCTGGGATTTTTTTCTGATTTGAGCTTGCACAGGACTTGTGCATGCTATCACCACTGCTGTGAGTTCATATGAGTAACTGACCATCTCTCTGGAAGACTCTGTATCCCTGTGGTTATCCATCTTACAATCTTAGACTCTTTCCACCTCTTCTTCTCTAATGATTCCTTGTGCCTTAGGAGACAGATGTTTGAAGTAGGTGTCCTAGTCAGGTAAAGCATTTTGTGACTTCTTTTTCTCTGCAAATTGGTCAATTGTGGGCTTCTGAGTTAATTACTATCTGCTGCATAAGAAAACTTCTGTGGTGAGATTTCTGAGATATATTCATCCTTTATGTGGAGACTGAATTGAAGATGTGTTATTTAAGGTTATGTGTCTCACAGACACTTATTTTCTGTTTTTGACTCATTCTAGAACTCTGTAATTGTCTCTGTTGGAAAGAGAGACTTTTTTGATGAGCAGTGAGAGGTACATCTGTCTGTAAATATAAGGATGCATATTTAGAATAAAAAAAGATATTACTCTGGTCTTAGGATGTGAAAAAATAGTTTTTTTTTCTAGGATCTATGACCTTTCTAGTCATGAGGATTTGGCTGCATTTACAGGACCATACATGAGTTCCCTCCCATTGAACAGGCCTTAATTTCAGATAGGCACTGTTGATTACCCCCCAAATAAAAATGTCACTGCTCTGAAAAATAGATTCCTCACTGGAAGTGGGGTCTCAGGTCTGTACTCCAGTCCACTCACTCTGCCTTGGGGGAGCAGGCTCTTTTGACTTATTCTTTTTTGGAGACAAAGATCAAGATTCTAAAGCAAAAGAAGATTCAAAACCTGGTAGAGGATATTCATTATGTTAATTTTCAATCTGCATAAATTCTTTTCTAATGCCTTTACTGGCACTGGCTCTGAATCAGAATCCAGGAGAGGCTGGAGGACTGCTCTTTAGGACTTTTTTTTTAAATGAGTGCTGCCTTATAATCCTGATGACTTTGAAAATTATACTTTACTAAAACTCTGCCAGTCCTTATCACCCTGAATTTGATTGTGCCCTCCCCCGCAAGCTTCATCTGTTCTTCATGTTGGAGGAGGTGGGCAGCTGGCTCAGGCTTTGTGAGATTGTTCTTTTGATGGATAGGCACTTAAGGTTTCTTCTCAATGAAGGATGAAGTTTGTTTCAGCAACAAGCCAGTTAATTTCACTGTTTCAAAATAAAAATAAATATATTGAAAAAAATACCACTACTGCACCAATAACAACAGTTTTCTGAGCCAGTCATTATGGTGTTTATTATCCTTTACAGCTAGGTATGACCATTGATTGGCTTTATGAGTGGCAGCTTGAGCAGTATCCTCTGATGCCATTAAAGCTAGTCTTCAGGGAGGAAGCTTCTGACCCTAGATAGACAAAGCAATCCTGAACACAAAGAGCTATGTTGGGAGGATTGCCATTCAGACCTCAATTTGTATTACAGAGATACAGTCATAAAAATGGAATGGTATTGGCACAAAAATAGACTTGTAGATCAATGGAACAAAATAGAATACCCAAACATGAGTTTGTAAGTTGCTAAAGTTTCTTCTGGGAGGTGCAAATGCCATTTGCCCCTCTCCTCCTTTGGTCCTACACAAAACAAGGTATGAATTCTCCATGCCACAGTTTGGAAAATTCTTGTGAATTTATTAGGCTTACTAACACAGTAGCCGGTGAAGGGTTACTTACAGAAGAGTGAGCAACTCTGCCTCCCCTATTTTTGTCTGTTCTGGAAAGTCCACACCCAAGCATGGATCCTGTGACCTCCATGCAGCCTCACAAAATGGCAAGAAAGTGCACCTTATAGCATTTTCCATTTAGGGGTTGTCCCTGCGTCCTTCCTGTCCTGTCCTATCCCCATCCTGTCCCTATCCCATCCCCATCCCACTGATTAGGGAGGTGTGGCTGACTTCTCTGGCCCTCCTTTCTTGCTGAGTGTCAACAGTCATGTTTGTCTGTGATGATCCTAAGTAAGCAGGTGCAATCAAGCTTGATATTTGGAGGGCAGTTTTATGCCACAGCATGCAATTAATTATTGCCACCTGATATGTGACGAAGGTGCCAAGAATATGCACTGGAGGAGAAACAACATCTTCAATAATTAGTGTTGGCAAAATTGAATCTCCAGCTGTAGAAGAAGGATATTAGACCCATATCAATCACCCTGCATAAAAGTCAGCTTCAAATGGATGAAAGACCTCAATGTGAAACCTGTAAAACTGAAACTGATGGAAGAAAACATAAGCAGTACCCTACAAGACCGAGGTTCAGGATAGGACTTTCAAAACTGGGCATCAGTCACTCCGGAATTAAGGTCAGCAACCAACAAGTAGCTGTTACACTAATGTTTCTGTATAGCAAAGGGACAATCAGTTGAGTGAAGAGGAACAAAATCTGCAGAGTGGGAAAAAATCTGCACCATCTAGTCATCCAACAGAGAACTAATATCCAGAATATAGAAAGAACACAAAAAGCAAAGAAGCAAGAAATCAACACAGCCAATTATAAATGGGCTATGGATCAAAAGAAGAAATAAAAATGACTAAGACATACCTTAGAAGGTGTGCAATATCCTTGCCAAGTAGGGAAATGCAAATCAAAAGTACTTTAAGAGTTCATCAGTCAGATGGCTAAGATTAAGAGAAGAAATGATACCAAATACTGGTGTGGAAGTTGGGAAAGGGGAACTGTCATTCACTGTCAGTGGGATTTGAAAACTGGTACAACCACTGTGTAAATCACTATGAACAACTCTTTAAAAAAATACTAATAAATGGGGCTGGAGAGATGGCTCAGTGGTTGAGAGCAATGACTGCTCTTGCAGAGGACCTGGGTTTGATTCCCAGTACCCATATCGCAGTTCTGAACCATCCTTAACTTCAGTTCCAGGGGAATCTGACGCCCTCTTCTGACCTCCACGTCATTGTATGACATGGTACACTCACATACATGCAGGCAATACACTCATATACATAAAATAAAAATAATAAAATACATTAAAAAAAAAACTAAAAAGTGTCTACAATGTGATCTGGGTATACCACTCCTTGTCATATACCCAAAGGACTCATCTTACTACAGAGTTACTTGCACAGTCATACTTGTTGCTGCTCTTTTTACAATAGCTAAGAAATGGAAACAACCTAAATGTCCCTCAACCAATGAATGGACAATGAAAATGTAGTGCATTTACACAGTGGAGTAAAGAAAAACAAAATCTCATGGGGTCTCCATGGATTCCCTGAACAAGAGGGAGGGCTCACCACAGTTACAGGACAATTTGAGAGATGTTCCATAGTCCCCTGGAACTTAGTCGACCTTGGAGGGCAAGGGGCAAAAACTGTCCTTTAAGTCTACCCAATGAGATGGAATTGAACCAGTGTCCAGATTACAAAGAGGAGTGTCAGCTTGAGGAAACATCACATCCATGCTTCCAAGTGAAGCCAGACATGGTTGAGCAGGACCTTTGACTTATCTTCACATAGATGGAACTGGTAAAGGAGCCAAGGACTCTTCCCAAGCCCATGTGACCCCTGGGAAACAGCTCCTCCAATGATTTTAAGTATAAAATAAATTGATTTATTTGGGCCAACTGTATGGTCTTAAGCACCCAAAAGGAAAGTATAATGAAAGAGTAAGTAATTAGTTTATTTCTTTAAGAGTTCAAGGGATTACACTTCTCAGACATTAGGCTTAAGTACATATAAAGGTTATTTAGTTAATTATTTCTCATTGATGATTTTGTTCCTAGTCAGAAAGTGCTGCTCAGATGTAAGACTTCAAATCTTGGTCTGCAATACTGTAGTGCCCTCCTGTAGCTAAAGGAGACAATCTGCTATTGTTCTAAAATGATGTCTAAATTTGTTTTCTCCTCCAATCTGGAACCTTTGAGAGGGACCTGACACTGATTCTAGACACTCCAACAGCTATCAAAATACCTGAAAGCAAATCCTGAATCCATCACTCTCGAGTCCAGCCTTGGCAGACAAAAGAAAAATGAGGAGGAACCCAATAGAGGGATGCTTTTGGTAGCCCTTGTCAAGAAATTCCAATGGACTCTCATGAATATATGAAATTTGCCCTGTTCTGACTTTTTTCTAGTCCCTGTCTAGAACTTGTAATGTTAATTATTCTTGCCTTTACTTCTCCTTCACATCTCTTGTTCATCATTCAAGAGCTTTCTTTTCCCCCTACAGATAAGAGTTATACTGTTTGGGAGTCTTTTTGGTAGACCAACTAAAGGAGTATTTCAATTGCCTTACCCTGCATCCTTGTTCAGCACGGAAGAAGCCAGAGCAGTCTGTCCCAATTCCCTTTCCGCAAGTTGGGTAACCTCTTCAGGGGATGGTGTGATACGAATTGGAAGTAAGAATTGGCTAGGAAGTTAGGGTAAAAAGACCCCAAAGAAAAGTAGCCGGTTTCTTGGCTAAAACATGGCCTCTTACCAACCTTCTCCATTCCAGAGGACAAAAATGTCTAAAGTATTTGGGAGCTTTTATCTAATCCTTAAAAGATTTTAGGGTTACCTCTTCAGAGGGAGGAATGTTAGAGTAGCCAAGAGCCCCATAAAAATTAAAAGAAGAAAGAGTACATGAAGTTATCAGAAAAAAGTGATGGAAAGATATGGGAAGAGTTGGAGGGGAGGGAGTGGGCATGGATTTGATCAAAACACCTTGTATGCATGTATGAAATTCCCAATAAATTATTAAAGAAAGGAAAACAAAATCAAGAAATTTGCAGGAAAATGGATAGAAATAAAAACTGCTATTCTAAATGAGGTATCAAAGAAAAACAAATGACCTATGTTTTCTCTCATTTGTCGATTTTAGCTCCATATCCCTAGATGTAGCATATATCCTGGTATAACTACACATGCTTTGAAAATTGAAAGGAACTATGCTGATAAAAGCAGAAGAACGAGTTTGAGAGGATAGGATGAGACAGGTATGTTCAAGGCAGAACTAGGGAAAAGGGGGGTTACTTTAACTGGTGAAGTTTCCCCTAGGGAGGGTTATACAATGGGAGTGAGAGGAGAAATAATGATTTGATTGTATAAAAAAACAGTGAAATATATTTGTTCAAAGTCCTACTGAAAATAAGGCATACAATAAATATCTAAGAGCATGTATAGAGCTAAGGGTATTTACAGAAAACTTCCCTTTGCATTTTTAGTCATGATAGTCCAAGAGACTCTGAAAATAGTACAGGTTATTTGCACGGCCCTTTATTGTCTCCCAGAACTTGAAGATAAGTCAATATTGATGAAAGTAGGCTATACTTCTGACATAGGACTTCGAACAACTGAGCTGGAAATGACCTTATCTGCATGTTTGTAAGTTTACCTCAGACAGAGGATATCCAAGGAAGTCAGAGGGACTTTAAGATCCTCTGGTACCTGAGTTATAGATGATTGTTAGCCACAATATAGGTGATGTGGACACAATCCCTGTTCTCTGCAAGAGCAACGAGTGCTCTTAACCACTAAGCCATCTCTCTTGTCCCCAAAATATATTTCTTTTTAGTATCTGTTTTTCTGGTTAATATGTTATGATAATGAATTCTAAACAGTCTTCATAGTTCATTTTCTTCTTAAAAAAGATTTATTGGCCAGGCATGGTGGCTCAAGCCTTTAACCCAGCACTCAGGGGGCAGGCGGATCTTTGTGAGCTCAAGGCCAGCTTGGTCTACATAATGAGTTCCAGGACAGCTGGGGTGACAGGGAGACCAGGTCTCAAAAAGACCAAAAAAAAAAAAAACAAAAAACAAAAAACATTTATCTGAATAAGAAATACAATATTAAAAAGACCTTTCATCTTGGAGGGAAACTGGTTTAGAGAGAGAGGGCCTTCATGAATGTGTGTGTATGGGGTACATGTGCTTTTGTGTGTGCGGAGATCAGAAGTAGGTTTTGGATCCCCCAGTGTTGAAGTTACAAGATTATTGCAGGAAACCTGAATTGTCAAATGAATTTTGGAATACAATTTCTAATCCTTATAATTATATAGCAACTGTTCTCAAAAACTGAATCATATCTCCAGTCTAGGTTAATTTTAGCTTTTTGATTTTTAATGTTTTTTTATTTAGATATTGTATCCTTGTAGCCCCAGCTGTCCCTAAACTTGCTATGTAGACCAGGCTGGCCTCTATCTCATTGAGTTTACCTGCCTCTGCCTTACTGGGATTAAAGGTGTGGGCACCACCACATTCACCTTGGGTTCATTTTCTTAACTGCTGCACAGTGACATTTTATCATATTCAGCACATAGTATGTTTTCATATCTTAACTACTTTGTTAAGTCTTAAATAGTGGTTCAGGAAACTTGTAGATAAGCTATTTGATCCATATAGTCATTCTCAATATACTTTTCAATAAAATATAGCTTCTTAAGATTTTGGTTATCATTCATATTTATACAACTTCTACAAACCACCTCCTCCATGGCCATGTTGAGGAATCATTCATAACAAATGATGGAGAGAAAGTGACTGTTTTACCTATTTCCTCACTTTTATATTTATATTTATTTCCTTCTTAAACTTCTTATATATGAGTTGGTCCTTGCTTCCTAACCACCTAACCACAACTAAGAAATAAATCTGACTTATGTTGCTATCATATTCCTAGCGTTGCATTTACTTATATCTTGAATGATGCTGTGTCAAGTAGAATAAACCTTTCATCCAAACAAGAACAACAATAAAAACAATGTCCTAACTCATAGATCCTGTTATATTCATAAAAATGTGAGGCTAAGATTATTGAACAACTGACCTAAAAATAAAGAAATTGGGTGTCTGAAGAGATGTTCAACAGTTTAGAGCACTGGCTGCTTTTAGAGAGGACATGGTTTCAATTCCCAGAACTTACATGGCAGCTAACAATCATCCATAAACCCAGGTCCAGGGGATCTTACAGCCTCTTTTGACACCCATGGGCACTGAATGTATGGATGCACTTAACATACATTCCACAAAACTGTCATACACACAAAATTAAGGAAATCAAAAATAAATTAACTCGTGTTGTGTTGTCTGTTGGGATCAATGCATAACAGTGGTAATCACTGGGAAGAGCTATGCAGAACCATGAAATCTGGAGAGACAGCATTATGAGAACCTGATTGTCCAAGGCTTGATCTGAAGCTGGAAAGACCCACAGCACCAAAAGCAGACAGTTTCGAAAAGGGAAAAAATAAGATCAGGACATATTTGTCTTCTGACTGTGAGGCATAGCCATGGCTACTATCCTCAGTGTATAGCAGTAAATTTGAGATTAACCAGCAGACAGAGTTGGAAGATCACTGACAAACAGAACAGAACTTAACTTCCTCAGAACAGTCAATATCAATAGAAATGTGGATGCTAACAACCCTGCTAATGAGAAAAAAGTAAAATGATTATATATTCAGGTCCTATTTGCTATTTTAGAGTGAGATAATACTGAATTATCTGTCACATATTGATACTATTTGAAAATATTTAGTTTGTTTTTCTTTTTAAAATATTTTTATTGATTCTTTGAGAATTCCATAAAATGTATTTTGATCATACTCAAACCACTTATGTATTTCCAATCGCATCCATCCCCACCTGCCTAACCCTCTCACTTAATGTCCTCCATTATGCTTTCTTATAGTCTATGAAGTCTTATTTGTGTTCCACACATAATCTTGACTGTGTATCTATCCCCTGGAGCCTGGTCAACCTATCCAGCATCAGAACCTTAATGAAAACCGACTCTGCCTCTCCCAAGAGCTATCAGTTTCCTAACGTTCCTCAGCTAGAGGTGGGGCTTTGAGTTTATTTGAATTCTCCATGCTTGAATTTTGTCTTGCCTGGCCTTGCTCAAGTTTTGTCACAAGTGCTGGGAGTTCAATTTTACAACCACCATGTTTTATCCAGAAACCACAGTTTCCTTGTATTCATCCCGCATTTCTGCCCTGCCTCTTCCAGTCTTTCCATGCCTTCTTCGGCTGTGTTCCCTCAACTTTGGGGAAAAAGAAGGTGACAAAGATATCCCATTTAGGGCTGAGCACTCTGCAGTAACTAGTTCTTTGCATGTTGATCAGGTGTGGGTCTCTGTGTAAATCAAAGGAACGTTAAGGTAGTAACCAAACACTTTCTAATTGAATTTAAGGCCCACTTCACAAAATGGAGCCTATACATGCCACTGTTAGTTATCAGGGGCCAAGAGGGTGTGGCTCTACAGGTCACAGGCCATAGTGGAGAACTTACTATATTGTCCTAAATGGATCTAATAGTTTACCAACTCCTAATGACTTGTCTTTTTACCTACAGATTAGGGTAAATCTCAAATCTCAGCAGCAAAGCTTCTCCATTTAATGTCTTTATACAACCTTTTTTATTTCTTCATGCAAGAGCATATTCTTCAAATCTGATTATGGCTTCTTGGTTTTCTCTTTTCTTGCCTTGTTATACTAAGTGAAACTTTGTCCTTTATAAATCTACAGTTTCCCTAGATAATAGACTCTGCAGTAAATATCTTCATCTACTCCTATGCAGAAAAGATTCACAAATATTTATCTTCAATGTGGACTTCTGCATTGAGCTTCTGATTGCTTGCTTAATAAGCACACTTCATAAGACGTTTCTCAGGTAATTAAAAACCAACATGTGAACCATTGGACTTATCTATCAAATCATTTCCTTCTTATTCCATATTTAATCAGGCAGTTCTAACATCGTTCTAATTAGCCAGGCAAGGAACGTGAGCCCATCTTCAACTCATCTTTCTATGCCTTTGTTCATATTCATCAAACCATTTATTCTGTTTTATAGTTTTCTTTTATAATCGTTATTGATCACTTGCCATGATCTAGACATTGTAAAAAGCAAATCAGATATATTGAAACTATTTCATTCTCTTCTCTTGAACTCACAATCTCCTTTCATTCACAAGAATCTTTAATGTGCTGATCACAGTTTTTTTTTCCCCTTTGTATCTTTATGGTTTGTTTCAAAACATAACAGGCTGTATTTCTGTAGTATGACCTCAGTATGACAGTAGTATTCAAACAATGATTTTGAAAATACAAATCACTCCTTTGGTTCAGTTGTTTCACCATACCCTAATAATAAAACTCACTTTCATCCAGCAACAACAATATTTCACAGATGACCCTCTGCCTGCCTCTAACTTCATGTACATTCTCTTGTATTGTGCTTTGCTTCCTTACTTCCTAGAAAATACTATGCTGATTCCTCTGCCTTTCCAACCCTGAATGCTTGTTAACACATTCTTGAAACACATGCTTTTCAAGAGGACAAAAATGGTTTATTGTCTTTCTCTACCAATAACATATTAAGACATTACATTAAGACAAGGAAAATATCTTTGTTTTATTGTGAAAATGTGAAACATCTTCTGATATGTAATAGTGCTCAGCAATATTTGCTGAATTATTAAAAATCAAACTTGGGGCTGGAGAAATGGCTCAGTGATTAAGAGCACTGACCACTCTTGCATAGGACCTGGGTTTGATACAAAGCATCCACATGGTAGCTAAGAACCATCTATAACTCAAGTCCCAGGGGAATTGGACAATATTTTCTGACCTCCCTGGGGATTGCATGATATGGTGCATTTACAACCATGCAGACAATACACTCATACAAATAAAAATAAAAAATAATAAATAAAATTCTAAAAATTAAACTGAAGAAATATGGCTTGGTTCCTTTTTGAAGAAATAAGCAACTGTCATGTTTCTACCATTTTCCTTGTTGCAACAAAATACCCAACAAAAGCAATTTGAAGAAGGACTTATTTTGAGTCACAGCTTAAGAACTTTGGACCTTTAAAAGAGACTTTGGAATGTTAAAGATACTAGGATTTTAAAGATACTTTGAAGTTTTTAATGTTAGATTATATTTTACATTATGAAATCAACTTGCGACTTTAGGGAAAAGAGGAAAAAGTTATGATTTAGAAGTGATTTGTTCCTGTGTCACTGGCAAGAGGTAGAATGTGATGGTTATTTTTTGTTAATTTCACAAAACCTAGAATCATCTGGGAGGAACATCCAAACCCAATATAGAGAATGACTATATTGGCTTGGCCTGTTGACTTGATGCTAGAAGACCCAGTCCACAGTTCATTCATCTATGACTGTATTGATAGAAAGGCTGTTTCAAGCTGGGAAAGCTTGTGGGTGACATTTTGCCTATCTTCATAGATGTCTTGGCTGCCGCATGTGCTTATTTTGTTGTGTATGCATTACCACAAAGACTGTGCCACAGGGTAACTGTAAGTTCAGCGTTGGTGAAGGTAGCAGTTGTAGTTTTGTAAATAAACCTGGTGAACCACTGTATGATTCCAATTCCTTCACTTTTAGGCCCAAAGTTGCTATTATTATTCTTTTTTTCTTTTCAGTCTGGCCCATGTGTTTTGCAGTACAATTTAAGTTTTTCTAAAGTATTTAACTCATATTGATTCAATTTCTACTTTGTTTCATTGTTTGCTTTTTAAATTATATCCTATGCTTCATTACTCTGCATGGGTTGATACATTTAAAAAAATTGTTTCCTATTGATTTGTTCCTGTGTCACTGGCAAGAGGTAGAATGTGATGGTTATTTTTTGTTAATTTCACAAAACCTAGAATCATCTGGGAGGAACATCCAAACCCAATATAGAGAATGACTATATTGGCTTGGCCTGTTGACTTGATGCTAGAAGACCCAGTCCACAGTTCATTCATCTATGACTGTATTGATAGAAAGGCTGTTTCAAGCTGGGAAAGCTTGTGGGTGACATTTTGCCTATCTTCATAGATGTCTTGGCTGCCGCATGTGCTTATTTTGTTGTGTATGCATTACCACAAAGACTGTGCCACAGGGTAACTGTAAGTTCAGCGTTGGTGAAGGTAGCAGTTGTAGTTTTGTAAATAAACCTGGTGAACCACTGTATGATTCCAATTCCTTCACTTTTAGGCCCAAAGTTGCTATTATTATTCTTTTTTTCTTTTCAGTCTGGCCCATGTGTTTTGCAGTACAATTTAAGTTTTTCTAAAGTATTTAACTCATATTGATTCAATTTCTACTTTGTTTCATTGTTTGCTTTTTAAATTATATCCTATGTTTCATTACTCTGCATGGGTTGATACATTTAAAAAAATTGTTTCCTATTATTTTTGGGTTTTGGCACCAGATTGATTTAAATACATGTTTACAATCCAGTACATCTAGCTAGAAAGTAATATTAGGCAGTTTCAATTAAAAACAAAATATGCCACAGAAATGTATTTATCAAAAAAACAATTCATTTTATTCACAAATAAAGTAATTTTTAAAAAACAGAACACAATATGAAATATATTCTCCTTCTTACTCTAGAAAAATACTTTACAGTAAATAGTAGAGATTAATATTATTTAATTTTTTAGGTCATTTACACTATTTTCAACTTGCTTAAGACTATGTAAATATTTATTCACTATAAGTTTTATTAAAATTAGAACAATCAAAGTGCTTTGAATTTTTTGTAATTTGATATCATGTATCTTTTTCATTTCAAAACTTAAGCTTTATTTTAAGTTTAAAAATTCCTTCATATATATTTCTATATTCATATAAATGCAATGCAGTAAGTAAACAAAATAACGCAAACAATGCAATCATTTTGTCTCTATAGAATTTAAATATATTCTGAAGATCATATTCTGATCATTTATGATATGATCTTCCAATCTATTTTGGAAGATCATATTATATAATGATTTAACTCTTGGGCCATCAAGATGATTCGGTTAAGAGCATTTCCCACTCAAGACTGATGACCTGAATTCAATTCCCAGAACCCACATATTTGAAGACGAACGCCAACTCCCAGCACTTGTCCTCTGACCTCCAGATGTGTGCTGTGACACATGCACAAACACATACATACACACCCACACACCACATAGAAAGACAGAGGCAGAGACATAGATATATAGAGAGAGACAGAGAAAAGAGCAACCAGAAAAACAAAGGTAAATTAAATTTAAAATTATCTGTAATGTGGTGAACAAGTAAACAAAGCAATGTGG
The DNA here is from genome assembly GCF_000622305.1 of Nannospalax galili. Classification (NCBI taxonomy): domain Eukaryota; kingdom Metazoa; phylum Chordata; class Mammalia; order Rodentia; family Spalacidae; genus Nannospalax; species Nannospalax galili. The sequence goes on from NW_008330777.1 coordinate 8,135,781, forward strand.
TAATTAACCGTGCTAAAATAAAATCTTTTTACACTTTCATTTTTAAAAATCTCCATTTAACAGGCTGGAGAGATCGCTCAGAGGTTAAGAGCACTGGCTTCTCTTGCAGAGGACCCAGGATTGGTTCCCAGTGCACACATGGCAGCAAACAATCATTTCTAACCCCAGTTCCAAAGGATTTGGCATCCTCTTCTGACCTCCACGAGTATTGTATGACATGGGTGCACTTACATATGTGTACAGGCAATGCACTCACAAAAAAATGTTTTTAAAACTCCATTTAAAATATGACATTATATGTTCTACAGATACTTGAAATTCCATTTGGGAATGCAGTTTTATTATTCATGAGCATATGTGGTAAATTGATGTTACATTTTTGGAGGCCTTTTATCCCCTAGTAGATAGTAAAAACTAGAAAATAGAATATTTATTTTGATGTAGTAGAGGTACAGTTTTTGGCTTTAGCACACATAAGCAAACATAAAGTAGACAAAAAAATGATTTTATAATCCACAAATCAAGTTTCCAATTCTAAATATTCAAAGCACAGAGTTTTCCTGGTGCCTGCTGGATGGAAGACAGTTCAGATGGAAGGGATTAATAGAGTAATCTCACTCATATTCTATTAAAATGAAAATGAATCTGCCTTATGGATAGACTTGAATTCGTTTTTTATTCTGAGCAGAATATGAGTAACTATGACCAGATTTCTTTATGGATTAGATATATGTTCAATCATCCTGTGTTTTTAAAATTAGGAAATGTGGAATTTGAAATCATATTTCTTGTTGCTCATTTTCCCATACTTGGATTTTTTTAGGTGTATAGAGTCCTTCAGATTCATTTCTTTATTTGTATAAATATAATGTAGCAAGCAAACAATGTAAAATAAAGTAATACAATTATTTTAATCTATAGAATTTCAATTAATTTGTTTTGATTTTGGAAACTACTTTTGAAGATTATATTGTGTAATCATTTGCAACTCTTAAGTCAGTGAGATACCTCAGCAGATAAAGGCAAAATATATTTAAAGAAGAATAAAACAAATAACTTCACACATTTTAGTAAATGATTTTGACTAGAGATCTGGTTTATTAGTAAAACATAGAATGTGTGTGTGTGTGTGTGTGTACGTGTGTGTTTATGTATAATGTGTTATTTTGTGCATGTTTGTGTGTTATTTGTGTGTTGTAAGTGTGTGCACCTGTGCACATGTCTGTTCAAGTGGTTGCTGATCCATATATATGAGCATACATGTGAAGGGCAGAGGTGGATATCAGGTGTCTTCCTTAATCACAGTCCATTTATTTTTTATTTAAAAATATTTCATTAGCATTTCTTTCTTTAAGAAGTAACATGATTACTTTGAAAGACTTGTATAGGTGGAGAATTTGGAAAGGGAGTTTGAGATGGGGGTTTTTACTGAATCTGGAGCTCACTAATTTGGCCAGTAGGCTTTGGGAATCTTCCTGCATCTGCATAACAGCACTTGGGTTACAGATATGTGATGCCACACCTGGTTATTTATGTGGATGCTAAGGGCTTAAACTCAGGTGCTTGTAGCTTGCATAGTACCTTACCCATTGAGCCATCCTTCAAGACCCCGGATGATTACTTTTATTTTGCTGTGTTCTCTTATAACTCTGCCCACACATTTATCTTTTGCCTTTTTGCCTCTTCTAGTCAGATAAGACTAGGCCCATGCCCAACATCCTAAGTTAGATTACTTAAGGATCCCCTTGTCAAATGCAGCCATATGCTAAGATCTTGAAAGTTCAGAGTTTGGTTTGGGGGAGGCAGACAATTCATTTTATAACAAAGAAATACAATTAGAAAAAATATTTTACTTGAATATGGGAAGAATGATATGCTCCATCCCCAGATGCCTTTCATATATCATATTAGTTTAATACATACATTAGCTATCATGGATTCACTGGGAATAAGCATTCTGATGCAACAGAGACAATAGGTTGTATTCCTTTGATGAAAAAAATCACTCTGAAATAGGAAGTAGAGCAAAAGCTTTCTATGGCAAATAATATTGTTTCCCCAAACCTCTGGAAGTGGGTTTGTTTAGATTGATTCTATAAGAAAAAAATATGTAATTTTTAAAAAATCTTTTTTTAAATTTTATGATTTTATGATTAAGAATGTATTGCCTGCATGGATGTGAGTGCACCTGTGTCATATAATGCTGCAGAGGTCAGAAGATGGCTTTGGATTTCCATGGAACTGGAGTTAAGGACTTTTCATAGCCGCCATGTGGGTGCTGGGAGTTAAACCCGGGTCCTCTGCAAGAGAAGTCAGTGCTCTTAACTGCTGAGCCATCTCTCCAGCCCCAGAAAAAAAAAGTAGGTAATATTTATTAACCAAAACAGCAGTTCATCTAGCACACGTTAATTGCTTGCTTGTATGTGTCTCCCAAGGTTTCACATGATGAAAGTTGGTCTTCAATGAGTCAAAGCATGGTTAGTGAGATGCTCAGAGAGAAGCTTGTGGGACCTGAATGACTGAAGCATTTCTCCTATGGTCTGCTGATTATCCATAAGAAACGGGTTGTTATAAAAATATCAAAATGAATTGCCTTATTTGGACCAACTGTATGGTTTTAAACACTCCAAAGTAAAATATAACCAAATACTAAAGATATTTCTTTGAGTTCAAGGGACTACACTTTCCAAATATTAGGCTTAAGTCTGTATAAAATGTTATTTAGACAATTATATCTCATTGATGATTTTGTTCCTAACAAGAAAGCGCTGCACAGACATAAGACTTCAAACCTTGGTCTGCAAGTGCCCACCTATAGCCAAGGGAGTAAACGCATATTGTTCTAAAATGATGGCTATATTTGTTTTCTCCCCCTATCTAGAAGCCTTTGAGAGGGAACTGGCACTGATTCTAGCCACTCCAACAGCTATCAAAGTGCCTGAAAACAAATCCTGAGTCCATCACTCTCCAGTCAAGCCTTGGCAACCAAAAGAAAAATGATGAGGAACCCAATAGCGGGATACTTTTGGAAGCTCTCATCAAGAAATCCCAATGGACTTTGATATGAACATTTGAAATTTGCCATGTTATGACTTTTTTCTTGTTCCCTGTCTAGAACTTGTGATACTAACGACTCTTGCCTTTACTTCTCCTTCACATCTCCTACTCACCAGTCAAGGACTTTCTTTTCCTGCTACAGATAAGAGTTATGCAATTTGGGAGTTTTTTAGATAGAACCACTGAAGGACCCAATTGCCTCACCCTGCATCCCTGTTCAGCATGGAAGAAGCCAGAGCAAAGTGCATCCTGATTCTCAATCGGCAATTTGGGTAACTTCTTCAGAGGATAGTTTGATAAGAATATGGTGTAGGAATTGGCTGGGCAGTTAGGGTAAAAAAGATTTCAAAGAAAAGTAGCCAGTTTCTTAGCTAAAAGTCAAAATGTCCTTGGACTTCTTAGCAACATACCCTGTTCCAAAGGTCCAAAATGTTAAAAGTGTTTGGGAGCTCCTATCTAATCCCTAAAATCTTTTAGAGTTACCTCTTCAGAGGGGGGAATGTTGAGTAGCAAAACTCCCCATAAAAAAAAAAAGAAAGAGGAGCTGGAGAGATGGCTCAGTGGTTAAGAGCACTGACTGCTCTTGCAGAGAACCCAGGTTTGATTCCCAGGACCCACATGGCAGCTATGAACAGTCCTTAACTCCAGTTCCAGGGAAATCTGAAGCCCCATTTTGACCTCTGTGGCATTGCACAACACGGGTACACTCACGAACATGCAGGCAATACACTTATAAACATAAAATAAAAAAAATAAAAAGAAAGAAAGAAAGAAAGAAAGAAAGAAAGAAAGAAAGAAAGAAAGAAAGAAAGAAAGAAAGAGTGCATGAAGTTTTCAGAAAAAAAGTGATGGAGAGGTTTTTGAGGTATTGGAGGGGAGAGAGTGAGAATGGATTTGATCAAAGCACCTTATATACATGCATGAAATTCTCAATGAAGTTTTTAAAAGTTTAAAAAAAAAGAGCAAAGTGTATTCTGTTAATTGCATTGTCACACTAAACTGGGCCAGTTTGAACCTAAGGGAGAAATCTCCAAACAAATCCCACTGGTATCAAAGGCACAGGAAATTTTTAGTGCCAGGAAATCATGCATCCCTCATGAGCCCTATGGTTGTTTTGTGATCATAGAAAGTGAACACCATAGCTTCAGAGTGGGAGCCCAGTTCTCAATGTATCCTCCATGACCTAAGCTACTGTGGCACAAGATGAAGCTCAGTTACATCCTTTCTCCATGAGCAATGCTGTCATGGACATCCTTGTTCAGAGCCCCACAGATAATGACAAGCATCTGGCTCTTAGTGCCACATATACCATGCCAAAGCCTTGATACCCCAGAAATATCACCACCTTGTATAGCATATAGAGTCTGGCAGGCTTCTGGGGACATTGGTGTGTCCATCAGTCAAAAATCCCTTGATGATCATTGAAGATATATCCAGAGATCACATTACTGTATACACCTGCAATCAAAACTAATTCAGGCTACCTGAACTGTCAATATCCCCTATGTGCCCATGTGACAAGGACTAGCTTTCATACCACATGTCATCACTTCCTGTATGCTGAATGTAGCTAGGTCACTAAGGTCTTTTAAAATTTACTCTTGCCTTTACATCTCCTTCACGTCTCCTATTCATGATTCAAGGACTTTCTTTTCCCCTTAGAGAGAAGAGTTAAGCAATTTGAGAATCTTTTATTTTTTTAATTTTATTTATTTACTTTTATTTTATGTGTATGCGTGTGTTGCCTGCATGTAAGTAATTGTACCTGTGTCGGCAGTGCCCATGGAGGTCAGACGAGGCTGTTGGATTCCCTGGGACTGGAGTTATGGATAGTTGTTAGCTGCATATGGATGCTGGGATTCAAACCTGAGTTTTCTGTAAGAACAACCAGTGTTCTTAACCACTGAGCCATCGCTCCAGCCCCTTGAGAGTCTTTCAGATAGACCCACTGAAGGGGTACTCTAATTGCCTCACCCTGCGTCCCTGTTCAGCATGGAAGAAGCCAGAGCAGCCTGCGTCCCTATTCCCTACTGGCAATTTGGGTAACCCCTTCAGAGGACGGCAGTGATAAGGATAGGAGATGGTAGGCAGTTAGGGTAAAAAGACCCCAAAGAAATGTAGCCAGTTTCTTGGCTAAAAGTCAAAATGTCCTTAGGCCTGTTAGCAACATACTGTGTTCTAAAAGCCAAAAATGTCAAAAATATTTGGGGTATCCTTAAAAGATTTTAGGGTTACCTCTTCAGAGGGGAGGAAGCGGGGCATGGATTTGACCGAAACAAGTTATATGCATGTATGAAATTCTCAATAAAATTTTTGCAAAAGTTATAAAAAAAACAGACTCAGAAAAATAAAAGTGTATGTTCTCCCTAGGCAAAAAAAATAAAAAAAGAAAAAAAAGAAAAAGAAAATATCTGGAAACTGATTTTAAAAAAAAAAGGAATTCTGCAAGTAATTCTAATGGTCAGTAGAAGTTTGTTAAACATTGCGCAGTTTTATCTCTGTGGCTGGACTGCACTTGCACAGAAGATACCATCTGATTTCTGCCTTCTTGAGAATCCCTTTTTATCTGTTGTGATAAGGAAATCCAATCCATATCAGGATTTCACACTGTCAGCATAATCTTGCCAAAGAAATCTGGCACAGTTCTTCAAATGTTCTTTTAATTCTTTTTCTCCTAGGCATTCTGAGTTGTTAGTTCAAAGTCAGTATTTTCTGGGCCCTCTTGGATTTAGGAGGACAGAATGCTCCTAATAAATGCACCTAAAATAGGCGTACTAATGACCAATGTCCTCATTTCTCAGTCCTGTATCTTTGAAATGGCTTAGTTTCACTTTCATTGATTTTCAGCAGTAGCTGATTCCACAGTTAGATCTCATAGACCTTGGGGAATAGTAGTTCTAATCATGGCTTCTGAAGCCAACACAACAAAACCAAATTTTTGGCGAGTACTTCTGTCAGCAAATGCAGCTTGATCAAGTTGTAGGTCACTTCTTCAGTGTGGTCCTAATCCATAGAATATGCACTAAGAATGCTTCTCAGGAAGCTTCTGACAGTTTTGGGGCCATTTTTGATGTATAAGTAGATGTTACTGGACAGGACCAATCTGTCTAAGGAAACTTTTATGTATAGACTTGTAAGAGATGTAGCATAAGAAAAGATTGGATCTTGAGAATTTGCTCTGGCTTATGATATAATATTCTCACAGGACACTTTTGAAAGACTTTTGTGTAAAGAAGACCTGTCCCCTGAGGAAGGACAAATACTAGCATGTCCAGCAAGAGCTTAAGGGAACTGTGTGGTTCAAAGTTCACAGCCTCTCTCTCCCTTTCCCTCTCCCTCTCCCTCTCCCTCTCCCTCTCCCTCTCCCTCTCCCTCACTTTCCCCTGGCTGGATTGGAAATAGCTATTCAGACAAGACTGGCCTCTAATACATGTGGATCTGATGGCATCTGCTCAAGAGCACTGGAACTAAAGTAATGTGCTACCACACCTGACAGAAGTTCTAAGTACTCCAGTTCCTCCCAGTCATCCCCATCTCATGCCTCAGAGCTCCTTACTCATCGGCTCATCTATGTAGTATAACTACACATTTAGTGTGGGAATATGATTTCCATGTGTGCTGATAGCTTTAGTGTCAACTTGACACACCTGGGTTGAGGGAGCCTCAGGGAATTTCCTCTATTGGAGTGGCCTGTGGCCATGTCTGAGGCGCATCTTCCTGATGAGTGATGTTTGAGGGCCCAGCCCACTGTGGGTGGTACCACCCCTGGGCAGGTGGGCCCATGTTGCATAAGAAAGCAGGCTGAGCAGGGGCCAGGGAGCAAGCCAGTAAGCAGCATTCTTCCATGGCCTGTGCTCCAGCTCCTGCTTCCAGGTTCCTGCACTGAGTTCCTACCTTGGGCTCCCTGATGAACTAAGACCTGGAAGATGTAAGCTGAATAAACCCTTTCCTCCCCAAGTTGATATTGGTCAGAGTATTTTGTCACATCAATGAAGAACAAACTAGGACATCATGCCTACAATCCATTCTAAATTTCACTTTCAGTTATATTCTGTTATTTCTCGGTTTCTCAAATATTTTATTTCCATTACTGTAGATTTAGCTCATTTTTATGCAAATTTTCTTGATCGATAAGAAATCACTAATTGATTCAAAACATTGTATGATCATTATTGACAGAACCAATAGGGCTTGATATCTAAATCCTTTTTCTTCAATCTCTGCCTCAACCCATGCTACAACAGATGCTAATTGCTGTGAATCTGAGACTGTTTCATGGGGATTACTCATGAACTCTTTTCTTTTCCCCACTCTTAATTAGGAAGAATTTATCTTTACATATTCTTTAAGAAAACTAATGAAATAATACCACTTTAGGTGCCTGCTTTGTCTATTATTGCTGCTAATTATTCTATCTACTAGGAACTCAACAGGAAAATGTTTGCATTTTAAGGTAGATAGCTTGAAAGTTTATTTATGAATGAACCTTTTACAGGTGGTAGAAACATGAATGCTGTACTGAGCTTAGTAATAGGTCACTCATTTTAAATCCTAGTGGGAAAAGGATTAGTCTCACTGGTTAGAGAAACTCTGAAAGAAATGCAAAATTCAACTGAAGTTTTAGAACACAAACTTTTATTCAAGATAAAGTGTTAGCTCAATGCAACCTGAGTAGAAAGATCTGTGTGACAAAATCTTGGCCACATTTTCAGTCTTCCTTTGTTCTATTGAGGTTTTCTAATGGACATTCCATCCTGAAGCTCTTTAAAAACATTTAAAACTTACTAATATGGTTCCTACTAATATGGTTTCATAGATCAGAAATCAGGGGATTGAATAGTAGGGGCACACTGTAAGAATAAGAGTCCCAATAACTCAATCAAGATGCTGCTTATAATGGACACAGTTCTACAGACAAGAAACAGACATACTAAAAAGAATGAATCATTCAGATTTTACTACTAAGGTTATATTTAACCACATATTAATCAAGATTTCAGTCCTCAGAATTTTTAATAAATAAAATATATTTTGGACATGTGGTGAGTACAAAATATTGTAGTAAGATGCATATAAATTGAGGTGGGCTAAGAAAGCAAAGGCACTTTTCATCAAGCCTGGCTGCCTGACTTTGATCCCTGGTACCAATGCAGTGGAAATAGAAAACTGGGTAAGATTAATGATTACTTTTCTCCTCCTATAGTGTGTCTAGCACCTTCCACTACTATGGAAACTAGCCAGTAGGGAAAAAGCTTCCAAATTAGTACTAAATTAATTACTTCATGTTTTATTACTCAAGTATAAGTTGTCTTCAGCAATAGGGTCCTACTGTTAAGTTCTGGAGTGTAACCAAAGCAGTGGCAATATGCTTCAATGTTTGGGAATCTGTGGGAACCCAACAGCTATATCTTGAAGATAGATAATCCATTCCTGACATTAGGGTTTCTATTTCCTAGGATGAGGTGTCCACTTGGGGTATTATCCCTCTGTTATAGATTAACTCCATTTAAACTCTTTAGTAGCACACACACACTTGTGTGTGTGTGTGTGTGTGTGTGTGTGTGGAGAGAAAGAGAGAGAGAAACAGAGAGAGATTTTCATATAGTTTTTCTAGTTACCCCTACCCATATTCCCTTCTCTACCCTATATACCCACTCCCAACCCAATTAATCCTCTGGTTCCAATATTCCCCTCTTATTCTTTATATTACTGTATTCTATCTCCTTCCTTTGAAATTCCCCCTTTCCCCAATGCCCCTTACTAGATTCCTAACATCTAGGTGTATTCCAAATAAAACACACCTGTCTAGAATTTCAAAGCCAACATCCACATATGAGAGAAAATATATGATATTTCTCTTTCTGGACCTGGATTATCTCACTCGGTATGATTGTTTCCAGTTCCATTCTTTAACCCAAAAATTATAATTCTGCCTTTCTTAACAGCTGTATAATATCCTATTGTATAAATGTACTATGCTTTCATTCTCCATGTAGGACACTGAAGTTGTTTCCATTTTGTGGTTAACGTGAAAAAGCAGAAGTGAACATGGATGGGCAGATATTTCTGTAGTAGTATATAGACTTTGCGGCATGTGTCTAACAGTGGTATAGCTGGATCTTTAGATAGTTCTATTTCTAGATATTGAGGAACACCCACACTAATTTCCATGATAACTGAACCAGTTTGCATTCCCTCTAACAGTAAATGTGTCTCCCTTTCTCCAAAAGCATGCCAGCATTCATTCTCTTTTGTTTCTTTTTACTTTAGCTATTCAGACTAGGGTAAGATAAAGTCCCAAAGTACTTTTCATTTGCATTTTTGTATTAGCTAAAACTGTCAATCATTTTTTTCCATGTGTTTCTCAGCCATTTGTATTTCATCTTGTGATACCCTTCTTTTCAGTTTTGCACCTTTTTTAAAATTTTGGGTGTTTCCTTGATGGCTTTGTGTATTCTAGATATTAAGGCTTTGTCAAATAAATAGCTGCTTAAGAATATTTTCAGGGCTGGAGAGATGGCATAGTGCTTAAGAGACTTGAAGAAGATCTGAGTATGCTTCATAGCACCAACATGGCAAGTAACACTGCTCTATACCACAGTTTCACGGGGGATACGATGCACTCTTTTTGCCTCCCCAAGCATTTCATAACATTTTTGCACTTGCATGCTTTCAGGCAAAAAATTACACATAGAATAAATAGATAAATAAATAAATAAATAAATAAATAATAGATATTTAAATCATTTTCCCCAACTATGTGGAGTGGCTCTTAACTCGAATGACGGTATCTTTTGCTATACAGAAGCTTTTTAGTTTTATGTGCTTTCATTAAGGAAAATGACTTGTTTGTTGGCAGAATCCATGACCTTAGCATCGTCAGCATGATGCTCTAACTAACTTACCTAACTGGCCAGCTAATTTCTTAATATAGATTCACTCCTGGAGTTACTCTAAACTTATGCCAACAATACTATCTCATTGTCAATTGTTTACACATGACCAACCAGTTTGAACACACGATGGACTCCCATCCTGGAAACTTTGAAACCCTTGTGGCAAAAGTTTCCATGCTTTTGAAAAAATAATTAGAAAAAAGATATGCATACATTCTTTACATAAACAATGGCAAAGAGAGATGTTAGCTTGATCATTCAATGGACATTGTCATCTAGACAACACTGAAACACATGAAGAAAGTAAATGCTGGCCAGTGGTGCATGCCTTTAATCCAAGGACTTGGGAGGCAGAGTCAGACAAATATCTGTGAAATGGAGGCTAACCTGGTCTACACAGTAAGTTCCAGGACAGCTGGGGCTATTGTTAGACCAAGCAAGTAAGCAAACAAACAAACAAACAAAAACACACAGAGAACTAAATGAACAGTCTAAGAAATAGTACAGAATGATGGTTTAATGCTTCTTCTCTACAGTCATTTTGTCTACACACATTTAGAAACTCCTGTTACCACTCAATATTATTAACTTGCTTTTATTATGATCCATGCCTACTATGCAGTTTCTGCTACAAAATGTCCAAGAAAAATATTTCCATATTGCTTTATGGTTTTTCAATTAATGTGAACCTTGCCAAACAGTTGAACAACACAGTATCTTGGGAGATTGTGACAGCTACCCTTTATGACACTTGACCATAATCTTTTAAGAAAGTGTTAGAAAATGGATGAAGTTCAAATACAGGAAATAAAATTCTAGAGGGGGCTACATTAGTTACTTTTATGCTTTCTATGCCAAAAAATCTGCAAAACTATGTAAGGAAAGAAGGATTTATTTGGGTTTCCAGTTTGACGGTTCAGTCTATCAAGACAAAGAAGGAATGGGAGTAGGAGAAGAAATGACTACTCATGTTTCTTCTATAGTCAGGAAGTCAAAAAAGATGAAGGAAAGTGCTTTCTTTCTCCATTTTTAATTCAGTGTTGAACCCCAGCCCATGATGTCACCCTATTGTCTTCCCACTTCAAGTAACCTAATGTAGAAAATCCCTCACCTCACAGATATGCCCATAGGTTTTTATTGTGAGTCTAGATACTGTCAAGGTAATTATATTATCTATCATACGTGAGTAAAAATGACAGATTTGTGGGAAAAAAATGACTATTTTGTATACTCGTATGTGTAAATACATAAATAAAAAATTATTTTGAGTTATCTTTGTTATATCCATAGCCCATTTTTAAATTGGGTCATTTGTTTCTTGTTTCTTTGTATTTTGAGCTCTTGTTACTCTGGATATTAAGTTCTTGTAACTCTTGTTACCTCTCCATCAGATGTCTATCTGGTGAAGATAGGTTTTCTACCACTCCGCAGTTTTCCTCTTCACTCCATTGATTGTTTCATTTGAGTACAGAAAATTTCTAGTTTAATGACGTCCCATTTGTCATTGTGAATCTTAATTCCAGAACCAATGATGTGTAATTTAGAAAGTCCTTTCCTGCACCTATATCTTGTAGAGCACTGCCTTTGTATTCTTCTAACACTTTCAGCATTTGAGGGTTCACACTGAGGTCTTTGATCCATTTAGAGTTGACTATTTTCAGGGTGATAGAGAGTGTAATTTCATTCTTCTACAGATGGAGATCTAGTTTTGTCGGCACCATTTTCTGAAATACAAATGGTGACAAAACAACTTAAAAGTGTTCAACATCTTTAGTGATTAGGAAAATGCATATCAAAACCACTTTATGATTTCATCTAACTCCAGTCATAATGGCTAAGATCAAGAGAACAGATGAAAATAAATGTTGGCATGGATGCTGGGAAACGTGGAATGTTCAACCACTGCTGGTGGGATTGAAAAGTGGTTCAACCATTGTGTAAATCAGTATGAAAAATTCTTTAAAAAATCTAAAAATAAATCTACCATATTATTTTGTTATACTGCTCCTTGTCATAGACCAGAAATACTCATCCTACTAAAAAGATACTTGCACAGTCATGTTTGTTACTGCTCTTTTCACAGTGCTAAGAAATGGATACTGGAGAGATGGTTCAGGGGTCAAGAGCACTGACTGCTTTTGCAGATGACCCGGGTTTGATTTCTAGCACCCACATGGTGGCTATGAACCATCCTTAACTCAAGTTTCGGGGGAATCCGAAGCCCTCTTCTGACCTCTGCAGCATTGCACGTCACAGGTGTACTCACATACATGCTGCAATCCATTCATACACATCAAATAAAAATAATAAATAAAATATTTTGAAAAAAGTAAAGAAATGGATACAACCTAAATGTCCTTCTACCAAAGGACTCATCCTATTACAGAGGCACTTGCACAGCCATGTTTGTTCCTATCCTCATCACAATATATAAAAATTGTAACCAACCTAAATGTCCCTCAACTGAGGAATGGAAAATGAGAATGGAATACATTTATACAGTGGCCTCCTACTCATCAGAAAAAAGCAAAAGAACAACAAAAAAACACAAAACACACAAATTCTTAAATTTGCAAGTAAATGGATGGAATTAGAAACTGTTATACTAAGTAAAGTAACACAGAATCAGAAAAACAACTGACATATATTTCTCCCTCATTTGTGGACCTTAGTTCCAAATCCTTAGATATGAATACATACACTGATGTCACCAAAGGGGCCAGGAAAATGGAAAGGGACCATGGGTATAAAGAAGAAGAAGGAGCTTGAGAGAGGGGAGACAGGCTGAATGGAGAGTGGTGTACTTTAATTGGGGAGGGAATACAGAGGGTTATAAAGAAGGGGAGGAAGAGGTGAAATAAAGTTTAAAGTGTGTGAAAAACCAGAAGAAAATATATTAATTTTCAATTCCTACTGAATTCACACATACGCGCCTGCAGGCACGTGTACATACACTATTTAACAAAATACACAGTGCCAGGCAGCAGAAATTTCCATTAGAGTTCATGGTCAGGGTAATCCAAGAGACTCCCAGCATAACACAGGCTATTGTCAGAGGCCTTAATTGCCTCCCAGGATTTGAAGGTATGACCCTAATGTTGAAGACAGGCCATGCATTGGACACAGGACTTAGAGCAAATTGAATTGGAACTCACCTGGAAGACTCCTCCCTGAAAAATAGCTCTCATGGTATCAGAGGATACTATCTGTACAAGCAGCCAAGTGAGAAAACCAATCAATATTAATAATCCTACACAGCTGTAAAGCCAAATAAACAACAGGCCCAGCAAACTACTGCTATTGGTGAAGTAGTGGCATATTTATCTTGGTGATAATCAACAGCTGTATAATTGGAATTAAGTTCCACTCAATGGGAGGGAACTTATGTGAAATATAGGCAAAGAAAAATGGCTGTAGAGATCATAGATCCTAGAGAAAACCTTTTTTGCTGCTTCCCTAAACCAATGTCATTTTTTACTTTGTTCTAAATATGGGTCCTTATATTTATGGAAAAGTGTACCATTCACCACTCATCAAAGAAACTTCTTTTAAGCAACAGAGAATAACAAGAATTCCACAATTGGTCAAATGGAGAGAATAATTGTTTGTGACACATTTAACCCTAAATGAGATAGTTTCATTGCAACTTCTACACATAGGATATATGTATCTTTCATCTCTCCCTGGAGAATTGTCCTTGTGCAGCAGATGATGCTTAACAGAGAAACTCACAAATTGCCAATGTGTAGAGAACAAGATGCAAAGTGCTCATCCCTCATCCCTGAATAGGACCCCTATTTTAAACTTCTGCCTCCCAAGTCTCAGGGATCATTGTGGAAGAGTGGGTGGAAAAAATATAAGAGCCAGTGGTGGTGGATGACCAAAAGGAAACAGAGTTTTCTAGACAGATGATCAGTTGTACATATGATATCACAGCAACAGTGATAGCATGCACAAATTCCATGAAGGAACGGATGGCTGCTAGGATGGGGAGAGAAAGTCTCTTACAGGGGTGCTACTCATGGTAGGTTGACCAGGCTCCAGTGGGTTGACCCAAGCTGAGGGACATGTAGGGACACAAATCAGACTCTGTAGGCCATGTTGTATATATAGTAGAGTACACTGAATAGGGTGGGAGTGGTAGTGGAGGAAGTGTGGATGAGGTAGGGAATCTAAATACTATCAAACTATATTTTATAAAATCACAAATATTTGATAAATTTTTTAAAAACACTAAAACAATTTTTAATGTCCAAAAATTATAGTTTGCTCACCTCAATTATCTACTAAAATTCTAAATCCTAATATGAGTACATTAGGCTGTAAGTCATTCAAGAAATAATTAGCTCATGAGAGTGAAACTTATATGAATAGAATTGATGTCTTTATAAAAGGCACCATATTAACTCCCTTGTCTTAATTCTGCAATACAATGAGAAAGGGGGTCTGTATCTCAGATAAGGTTTCTCCCCCAAGCCCAAGCACATTGAACCCAGGCACACTGACATCCTGATCTTAGTCTACCAGTCTCAAAGCAATGAAAGACAAATTTCAGTTAGTTAAGAGCTATCAATTCTATCATACTTTGCTATAGTAACTATAGTAACATTAATAAGACACCAAAATTTGCAAAACATACACCAAATAATTTAAAGTAAATGACAAGCTAAGAATTCTTGCTTATAATTCAAGTCACAATTAATTTGTATTTAAATGGCAGCTAAACCTGGGAATGGTGGTCATTTTAATGATAGAAATAACAACTATCATTGTACATGCATTGGCATTTCATTTGTTGATATCATCTCTGTTAATGACTTTCTGAAGTGATTAAAACTTGATTATCTGTCACTTGCCCTTTGCCCACAATGTAATGACTATGATGTTTTGTGAATTAAGGCTATGACTCATTTATTAACATTATAAATAACATAAGGGGTAGACAGAAGTAAAATTTCATGATGTCAAGTACAAAGTATAAGAAAATCTTTGACATTTTCTGTGGGTTTATTTTATTTTCATTGCAATCAAATGGATAATCATCCCTTCTCTTGTCAGTAGGTCCCTTTTGAAGATGTTTTGTGTTCTGCTAATTACACTGCATAAGCTTACTCAGGACAATTGTTTTTCCCTTTTTTTCCTTTTTAGTAGAGTTAAAGAAATATAGATTGAAGAGATTTCTTTTTAAAAATATTTTATTTATTATTTTTATGTGTATGTGTGTATTGCCTGCATGTAGGTAAGTGCACCTGTGTCGTGCATGCCCACAGAGGATGGAAGAGGCTGTCGGATCTTCTGGAACTGGAGTTATGGTCAGTTGTTAGCTGCCTTGTGGGTTCTGGAATTTGAACTCGGGCTTCTGCAACCACAGCCAGTGTTCTTAACCACTGAGCCACCTCTCCACACCCATTTGAAGAGACTTCTAAAGCAATATTTTCATTACTTAGTGTAAGAATAATTTATTAGTGAAAAGAGTCATACTGAACAACATTTTAAATGGTTTCCCATAAACACATCTAAGAACACATTCAGCATAGTACTGTGAACATTATGAAAGACTTCATTATAGTATGTAAGATAAAACATATGATTTTTGTATTTCCCATGTATCTACTGATTTTTGAAATTTAGAGTTATGCTATCATAGGTAGTAGTTCAATGTAAAAAGCACTTTCTCCAAAGCACAAGGGCTTGAGTCAGGATACCAGTGCCCACAGCCAGCTGTATATGGTGTCACACCTGTTACCACAGTACTTGGGAGACAGAAATAGGGAATCCTTGTGTCAGGCTGGCTAAGTAGAGTGGTCAAATTCATGTGCTGCAAGCGCAGTCAGAGACTTCTTTCATAAATAAAATAGAAAGTGGTTGATGAAGACCTAGAATGCCAGTCTTTGGCCTCTGTACACATGTGCATGTGCACCCACACACACATGAACAAAAAGTGATGCCAACAGCATACACACACATACCACACACATATATGTGCAAAAATAAAGCTGCACTATCCTGTTTTAGAGCCATCCAAATTTTTAGTTAATACATTCTGAAGCTAGATATTCAGTATACAATTTAATTGGGATATTTTATGTGTTTGAGGAATTTTAAATTGTAAAAATATAAGATAATGTCTTGGATTCTGTCTCTGGAATCTCTCTGTGAAATGAGGAATATTTTACAAATTCTTATTAAAGCCCCACCCCCACATATATGGACAACAATAAAATCTTCTGAAAATGTGGTCTGTTATAGAGTTGGACTGTGAGAGGTGTAAAACAGAAGAATCCTAAATAGACTAAGTTGGAAAAGTTCATTAAAGACGTGACTAAAGGTTAAAAACTAAGAACAAATTAGAGCTAATCAGATAAAAGCACAAGGTATTGCAGCATAGGGAATACTGGATACAAGTCTTATGCCTCAAGGATTTGGATCTATTAAGAGAATATATGACGGAAACCTTTGATGTCTTAATAGTGGTGATTTCTTCAGTGCTTTTATAGCGTATTCAAAGGATTCGAAAGTGGAATCACTTCTTAATTAGGCTGTCCCACTAAATTTTCATCTTCCAGCTCTCTGTTTGACCCTTACTTTTTTTCAGGGTCTCTGGCTCAGGGTGCTATCAGAAAAATCATAAAACACTTTTATCTGAAATTTTTTCATTTTATATCTTGGGTATGGAGGGAGGATACCGAGAAACTTACAAAGACCCGAACACCTGACACCCTGCACCCAGCTCTGCTGGCTCAGCCTGCCTTTCCAGATTGCTTCAGCACGCACCCACAGTCTCCCTCAACTTTCACCCACACTTCATTTTGGCCCTGCAGGCTTGCCCCAGGTCTGTAAATGCCCCCTTTCACTTCCACACTGCTGAGACTCAGGGGCCATCTTTCTCTCCACAGCCACCCCGGAGCGCGTTCCTGGTGGCTCATGGCTTCTGTCCCAAGATGGTGCCCCAAAGCCCCGCACTCCATGGCTAACTCTCCCCAGTCAATTTTCTGCAGCAGGCCCCACCCCTTGAAGGAACCAGGCCCCTGGGACACATATGCTTTATAGAAATTCATGTGGAAGGAATAATTAATATTCTGGATAATTAACAATGTGGATTTTATTGGTGTTTTGATAATGGAAATAAAAAGGTAATTTTGGATGAGAACAAAAAGAAAATCAAATACACAGAGCTTAGTGGTGGACTAACAGACACAGGTGCAAATTCCAAGGACTTACGGAGAGAAATATGTTATCTTCTGTGCTCTCTACCACCACTGTAATCATAACTCACAATCACTATGGATGCCTGCACAGGTCCAGACAAGGGTAGCCCTGCTCAACAATCATAATAGAGAGGGCCCAACTTTTTGCTGCTAAACTACTTACTATTGATAGATTCTGTAAGAGGGTCAGTCATTGTCTCCAGCTGTGTACCCACTCCTGTAGTGCCCACCTATGGTAAGGGAGACAACCCATTATTGTTCTAAAATGATGTCTAAATTTGTTTGCTCCCTCTATCTAGAAGTCTTTGAGAGGGAACTGACACTGATTATAGTCACTCCAGCAGCTATCAAAGTGACTGAAAAAGTTGAGTCAATCACTCTCAAGTATAGCCTTGGTGGACAAAAGAAAAATGAGGAGGAACCCAATAAAGGGATGCTTTTGGAAGCTATTTTCAAGAAATTCCAATGGATCCTGTCCGTTGTTTGTTTCTCAATTGCTGTGACAAAATACTCTAACCAGTGCCAACTTCAGGTGGAATGGATTTATTTGTCTCTACATCTCCCAGGTCACAGTTCATCAGGGAGCCCAAGGTAGGAACTCAGGGCAGGAACCTGGAAGCAGAAGCTGGAACATAGGCTATGGAGGAATACTGCTTTCTGGTTTGCTCCCTTGGCCCCGGCTCTGCCTGCTTTCTTATGCAACACAGGCACACCTGCCCAGGGATGGAAACACCCACAGTGGGCTGGGCCCTCCCACATCACTCAACAGTCAAGAAGATGCCCCACAGACATGGCCACAGGCCAGCTCTATGGAGGTAATTCCCCAACTGAGGCTCCCTCAACCCAGGTGTGCCAAGTTGACACTAAAGCTATCCAGCACAATTGCCCCCTTGTCAACTTGACATGCAAACACATCACTAATGAATCATAACCTTTCTAAATGTTATCCTGAAGATATGATGTTAATATCACAACATAAGACAGTATAACATTAAAAGCCCCACAATCCATACAAATCCAAACACTTAAAAGACCATAGTCTCTTGGGTTAGTTTAAGGGAGGGGGGTGGGAAGGGTATACAAGGAACCTAGGGGATAAAGGGAAAGAAGGAGCTCAAGAGAGGTCGGACCGTAGAAGGGTATTAGTAAGGGAGAAAGGGGGGAAATGGGGGCACCTTAGGAGGGAAAACCATGATGGAGGGGTGAGACAATGAGAGAGATAAACAATGCCTAGCTAGCTTCAAAAACCAGTGAGAACCATATTACTCCTACAACCTACTGACAAATTATACACAGCAAATCACGAAATATATGTCTAGGTAAGGTTTATCTGAGAACAACTCATCTTTGTCTGATTTATCTACATGACATCAAGAGGGACATAAAGGACACTTTTTGCTCCTTGCCCTCCTAGGTTGACTAGTTGCAGGGGACTATAAGCATCTCTCAAAAGGTGGGTCACCAGGTGGTGGGTCACCTGTCCTCTTGATCAAGGAGGCTGAGGAGACCCCACAAGATGGACTTGAACCAGTGTCCAGTCTACAAAGAGGAGGGTCAACATAGAGGAATCATTTCCTCCATGCTTCCCAGCGAAGCCAACCATGGTCAAGCAGGACCTTTGAGTTATCTTCATATAGGTGTCACTGGTAAAAGAAAGGAGCCAGGGGCTCCTCCCAAGCCCGTGTAACCCCTGAGGAACAGATCTCCAAATGACCTTAAGAGTAAAAATAAATTGGTTTATCTTGACCAACTGTATGGCCTTAAACACCCAAAAGGAAAGTATAACCAAAGATTAAAGGGGCCAGTATAATTTCTTCAGAGTCCATATGCATAGCTAAAGGCTACATAACAAGCAACAATGCCAAACAGGTGATACCTTCTTTTGAGTTGTTGGCCAGGGTGGCCAAAGGGACTCCCAG
>NW_008330777.1:8155113-8161749 GCF_000622305.1 Nannospalax galili
GGAGGTTAGGGGAGGTTGCCTTTGGGAAGTGGGTGTATAGTTGGATAAGATGATTTGAGATGTTCTGTGTGATACACACACAAAAAAAAAAATCAACAAATTTTTTAAAAATGTATTATATTTGAGGAGAAGGCATGGAAATTTACATCATGCTTATTAGTAATTGTGATAAATAAAACCACTGAAATCTGCCTGATGAATTTATAGACATACACAGGCACCAAGAATCCAAGTGCAACCGATTATGACTAGTAATAATCAGATACATACAGATTAGAGATGCGCCAACATCTCAGTGTTAGTAGCAAAAACAATGAGTCTGTCTGCAAGCAACAATATATTCTAAAATTAAATGGAGATCTGTTTTTAAAGGTTAAAAACTCATCCAATTTTATGTCTTACAGGCTTATACTGAGTTCAATAATATATAACTATATTCTTTCAATTGTGAACCTAGAAACTTGCTCCCACTTGTGAAAGAGATGTACTGGTTCCTTGTCTAGAACTTGTGATGCTACCTACTGTTGCCTTTACATCTTCACATTTCCTAGGCACCAATCAAGGACTTTATTTTCTCCCTACAGTTAAGAGTTATGAGCTTCATTTCTTACACAGTCCAGGCCCATCTGCCCAAGGACAGCACTGGTGGTAGTGGGCCAAGGGCTGGGCCCTCCCCTGGTCCCTCCCCAAACAATCAGCAGCTAAGAGAATACTCATAGCTGTGGAAGTAGGGCACTCTGATGCAGATAATATCTCAATTGAGGTTCCTGCTTCCCAGGTGTCTCTAGTTTGTGTCAGGTTGAAAAAAAATAATCAACACCTATACTAAGAATGATTGTACAGGGATCTTCAGGCATGCATAGTACAAATGTCAGTTATTCTCTTTCTTATGGTGTGAGCCTCAGTATCAACCAGAAAATAGATTGTTATCTCTGAAACAACTGTGCCACTATTGTACAAGTAAGCTCACCTTGCCTATGAGATTGACATTGAAGCAGGAAAAGTCCACTGTCTAGTAAGAACACTGATGACTTTTCTCCTCCCAGCTATATGATTTAGCAACTTTGAACTCTATGAAAAATAGCCAATAAGGAGAAATATTATAGTTTAGTTTAAACTTAAGTTAGCAAGCAGAGGAATACTCTAGTTCAGTTGGAGCATGATTTTTAAAAAGTGGATAGTGTCTTCAGCAATAAGATATATTCTTATCATCTAGTTCTGGTAAGAAACCAAGATCAATGGCAAGATCTTGTATTTTTTGGAAACTTCTGGATGCTTCTTAATCAACAGCTCTTTGGGAGATATTCTATACTTGGTATTGAGATTTTCATCTAACTATCCTTGGCTTCTGGAATCAACATTGCCCACTTGGTACCTCTGGTCGAAAACTTTTTTTCAGTTTTTAATTAGTTTGTAATACAGTAGGTTTTCACAGAGGTTCTTCACATATTCTGAATGTGGAGTACTTCTCCAGATGTTATTAAGAGAGGTGTATATGTCATTTTGTAATAAAATAGCATACTAAGAGTCAGAGACATAAAGTATTATTACTTTATGTAGTATTGTCTTAAGTATGTCATTTTAATTTTTTGGATCTTAGACCTCACATTTTAATTTTCAAATATAAAATACATATATAGGAATGCACACTTCTCCAAAATATCTCAACAAATAATAACACAGAGACACATGCATTACATTGATTCGGTATAACAGAGGGAAGTGTTATTGCTTATTTAGGACATACTGAAGTATTTTTACAGTATCTCCTCTTCTATTTTCCTATTTTTAGAATTGTCGAGGTTCAATTCTTTCCACCTTTTTAACTTATGTATTCCCTTTAAAATGTATAAGTAACACAAAAATTCATTTTTAATTTAAGTCTGAAATTTCCTGTGGTGAAATGTAAAGTCATTTGTGGCATAGTTAAATTTATAATTTTGTTTGGTTTTCCTGCTGATTTTATGTATTCTTTTCATTCTTTCTTTCCATCTTTGGAATAAGTTTATTTCATGGTAATTTTCTCCTGTAACTGGGAGTGACATATATTTTCATTGCTAAAAGGATTATTATTGAATTGGTAGAATATCTGTTTTCAATACTGAAATCCAAAATAATATCAGTGCTTTATTCCAAGAAAACCTAACAATAAATATGATATATAAACTGATATTCCCACTCACTACTATAAACCTACATATTTAATCAAATTAGACACTGCAAAGTACATCATTTAGAGTTATATGCAGTTATGTCTGTAATAAACTTAATTCTATCTGAAACTATTTTCACCTTTTAAAAGTTAATTTCTCTTTCTACAACTGTTGAGGTTCACATTTATTTCTATTAAAGTTAACACTCTCTGAATTCTGGCTTCTATTATGACAGTTAAGTTAACATGTAGCTCCTTTGAAGAATATATCTTCTTCCAGGTTTTTAAGTTATCTCCATTTATCCTGGAATTTTACTGTGAATGGAGTTGGAGTGATTTGACTATAATGTTGTGACTCAAGGACTGAAAAGGTCCAAACCTTGACATACTTTTCTCTTAGCTTTATTAGTGAGAACAAAGAATTTCTGAAAGACTTGTTTTAAGGGTAAAAGAGAAAAATTGTGTGTTGTCCCTTCACTTAGAAATTTCCCATAATCACTTTTCAAAGGGACACCTACACTTCAAAAGCTATTTCTTTACAAATTATGTGATAGATCACTAACTGTGCTAGGATATGGATGGGACTTGGCTCATAATCAAGGTTGACTGACGAACCTGCAATGTCAGTTCCCCAAATATAAAATGATCTTACAGTACTAACTAAATCCAAAATCACTTTCTCCTTCTGGTGGCGGTTTCACTGATAAATAATAAATTTCATCGGACTATGATAGCTCCTGTTGAAGAATACACTAACATATTCTGGATTTCAGTGGCTTGTGTAATTGTAGATTTATTTCTCACTCACATTTTACATAAGTAACTATAAGTTAGATGCTGTCTCTAAATTTAATGTGCACTGTAGAATTTTTCTGATATAACCTCTCATAGAACAAGCTTGAGTCATATATCTAGGAAGTGAACTTTTCATGAGAGTCTGTGGGATGAGATATATTTATCATACCTGTTATAATCTTTCCTCAAAACTGAGACCTTGTCACATCTGCCAGTATTCCATTGGCCAAAATAAACCTTATATCAGAGCAGTATGTAACTGGGAAGAGAGGGGCATTTATCCCACAAGGTAAATAGGGAAGATTTTACTAACAGGAACATCTACAACAAAGATATTTCAATATTGTTTGTTAACATTTTATAAGAATGTAGACTATTTCTAACAGAAATAAAATGATAGATTATGGCATAAAGGTTAATGTGTTGAGGCCTCCTGGTTTTTGATGAAGGAGCCACAAACATACTGGAGAAAAAAATCATGTTTAACAAATGGTGCTTGTCAAACTGGATAGCTGTGTGTAGAAGAGTAAAACTAAATTCCTATCTCTCTCTATGCACCAACCTCAACCTCAAATGGATCAAAGACCTCAGCATAAGAATTAATATCCTGAATCAATTATAGAAGAAAATAGGGAATACACTGAAATTTGTAGGTACAGAAAAAGAAATCTTTCTGAACAGGACTCCAATAGCACAAGCATTAGGTCACACAATTGATAAAAGGGATTTTATAAAACTAAACACATCTGCATAGCAAAGGGCGCCATCAATATGGAACCTACAGAATGGGGAAATATCTTTATCAGATATAAGTGTGACAGAGGGCTAGAATCTAGTATATATAAACAGTAAAGATCTAAATATCAAACAACAAACAACCCAATTAAAAGGTGGGGAAAAGAGCTGAACAAGGAATTCTCTAAAGGTGAAATGCAGATGTCTGAGAAATACTTTAATAATATTCAACATCTGTAGTCACCAGGGAAATCAAATTTAAATTACTTTCAGATTTAATCTTACCATGTTTGGAACGGCTAAGCACCCAAAAAAAGAAAACAAAAAACAAAACCCAGGACAAATGCAGGTGAGGATGTGGGAAAAAAGGAAACTCATTCACTTTGTTGGTAGGATGGCAAACTTTCACAGCCACTATCAAAATCAGTATGTAGAGTCCTCAAAATCTAAAAATCAATCTACCATATAAACTAGCCATACCACTCTTGGCATTTACCCAAAGACTCTATATGCTATTAAAGAGGAGATTATATATCCATGTTTATTGCTGCTCTATTCACAATAGCCAGGAAATGGAAACAACCTACATATCCATCAAGTAATGAATGGATAATGAAGGCGTGGTTCATATACACAAAGGAATATTATTTAGCTGCCAAGAAATGGAATTGTGAAATTTGCAAGCAAAGGGTGAAACTGGAAACAATCACCTCAACTGAAGTAACTCAAACCCAAAAACATAAATTTCCCATGTTCTCTCTCATTTCTGGATCATATCTTTCAATTCTTAGATATGTATGTTTCAATTGGAAAACCCAGAAAGGTCAGAGGACAAATAAATGCCCAAAGAGGGTGAGTTTAATGGGAGAGAAATGGAATGCAGTGATATAATGAGGGGAAAAGAGGAATAAAAGAGTAGAATGTGCTAATTCAGTGGAGAATGGAAGTACAGGATGGAAGAGGGAGAACAGGGGGGCTTGACAAATGCTAAAGGCCTTGACAAACAGTCACATGGAAGCCTAAAATGATAGAAGCTTCTTAAAGTATATACATATGCAATATAAAAGAAGATTAAAAATGTTATAACAGTGAGATGTTGCCTCTATTGCTAACCGTAAGCTAGCAAAGTAAAGGCCCAATGCCTCTTTGGAAGCTGCTGACCAGGGGTCTGACAGCTCCTCCGACAATACTAACCACTACCCCTGCTTTTGATGGGACGACCAGTTGCTGACAATACTACATACATGTGCAGTAAATAAGGAGAAATCAAGATGGTAATGACTTCATCATTTCATCTCTTCTCTGTATTTTTTGTTTGTTTGTTTTGTGTTTGTATTCTTTTTTATTTTTATGAGATATTTTGTACCTCATTTGATTACTCAGTAATCCATTCTGGTTTTGATTCCAGAGCTCATCTCCTGCCTAAGCTTCTCAAATGCGGGTATTAGAGTGTGAACTGTCACATCTGACCACTTTTGTTTTGTCATTTTTCCTTCCAAGTGCTAATCACAAATTGTTAATCTTGAAAATAATATTTCTTAATACAAGCAGACACATTGCATAGTTAGGAGTATGTTCTAAACTAAGATGGCAAAGAGGTGAAATGTGTCAGTTCCATGGATGTAATAGGGTATTCATATCCTTCTATATGTTTATCATCTTACCTGATATTTTATTTATTTCATTAATATATATTCTTGTACTTTTATTTTGATATTTATTTATCTTGTGTGTATGTGTGTGTACATATGTGCATATTTGTGTGTGTTCAGATATATTATGGTGAAAAGAAGGTCAGTGTACAATTTGAATGAGGTGGTTCCTTCCTTCCTGTAGTTGTAGTATATATAATAGAGCACATTAAATTATGTACAGACAACAGTGGGAGGTGGAGGTAGGGAAGAGGACTTAAATACCATCAAATTATACTGCATGAAAATCACAAAATATCAATTAAAAATTACGACCAGTTGTGGAACTCTGTAATAGCTTCTATGTGTTGCAAAAAGAAGTTTCTTTAAAGAGCGGTATATGGTATACTTGTCTGTAAATAAAGGATCCATATTTAGCATACAGTAATAAATTTTATTTGTCTAGAGATATGACAGTGATATGGTTTTCATTAGCATCCATAACCTCTCCAACCATTCTGAGAGATGCCCAGTCCTAAGTGACACAATTATAGTGGAGCCTCTACACTTAAGGCTCATGGAACATAGTGGAACAGGGGGTAGAAAGAATACTATTACGTTCCCCAACTCTCAACAATGGGGCTTTCTTATACAACAGACTGTGATGCACACAGAAGGCTCCAGCATGCTAAGTTTTATAGAATAAGAGACTGAAGAGTGTGTATCCCTTTATGTATAGGATGCCTTTATTAAACCTCACCCACCCATGGCTTAAAGATCAATTTGGAAGAAGAGCCAGAAAGACTGTAAGAGCCAGAGTTTCATACTTAAACAAAAGGAAACAGAAGCTTTGAGGTCTCTGAGAAATTTCTCATATGAACTTGCAACAATGGTGACAGCATGCACAAGACTCATGCTGAGTCAGTCAGACAAAAACCTAGCACAGAACCAAGGGAATGGGCAGTAGACCTCAACCGTAGCCTGGGAACTATTGGTAACTGATTACTGCTGAGTGAAGAAGAGTATATCTTCCTTAAGATTTCTGGATAGGTTGACTAGACCCCAGTGAATGAACTTACATCAAAGGACATCTGGGTAAAAATGCTTGACCAGATAGGACTTTACCTGTATGACAGAATGCATGAAATCTGGTGGGGAGGGAATGAGAGGGCATGGATGGAGGAAGGGTCAACATTTCATTAAGTTCTATTATTTGAACTACACAAAAACTTAACAAAAATATATTCAAAAATTTTTGCCCTACTCTAACATAGTAATATTTTTGGTATTTTTTTCCTCAAGATATGAATACTTTACTTTTCA
>NW_008330777.1:8161775-8162049 GCF_000622305.1 Nannospalax galili
CCCCTCCATTTAAAAGTCATTTGCATAGAGTTGCAAATGAATCTGGGTTTTTCCAGACAGGAGAGATGGGTCAGTTTTTAAAACAATTGCTGCTCTTCCAGAGGACCTGGGTTAAGTCCTCAGTGCCTACTTGGTGGCTAATAGGTGAAATTTAAAATGTAAAATACATGGAATATTAATGAAGACAAGTAGCTTCATAACTCCAGTTCCAGATGATATGATGGCCTCTTCTGGCTTCTGTGGGTATTTTATGCATGAGGTGCACTTACATACA
>NW_008330777.1:8162105-8162588 GCF_000622305.1 Nannospalax galili
TATATTTTTCATTTATATTCAATATACATGAAATTATTATCACATTGTTTTTTATATAAATCTCCTTTGTCTTGTTATTGAAACCCAATCCATTTCTCCTATCTCCCTTATTGGTTTGTGTGTAACATCATTTCATAGTAGTCTTGTAAAACAGTATATTGTTCATTATCCCAGTACTAAATGATGTCAAAATGAAATGTTGTGGGCAGTACAAATACATCTGCAATGAACATCTTTGTGCAAGTCGTTGTGTGCACATATATATTTCTTTTTATCTTGGGTAATAACTCACAGTAGGCTATTTCGAATCTATGTTTAATGTTAATTCTGTCTGCTATATAGTTATTCAAAGAAAGTTACCACTTAACAATCAGCAAAGTAACTGCTACTTGTCTTCAACATTCCGAATATTTTGCATTTTAAA
The DNA here is from genome assembly GCF_000622305.1 of Nannospalax galili. Taxonomy (NCBI): domain Eukaryota; kingdom Metazoa; phylum Chordata; class Mammalia; order Rodentia; family Spalacidae; genus Nannospalax; species Nannospalax galili. The sequence goes on from NW_008330777.1 coordinate 8,162,530, forward strand.
TTTCACCTATTGTATTAAATAGTGAAAATATCATTTTAAAAAGCGATAATAAACATCGT
>NW_008330777.1:8162694-8180179 GCF_000622305.1 Nannospalax galili
GGTGCATATATATTTTTATATATTTGTAATGTGGCTTTGATATTAATGTATATATATTATAAATAGCAGAATCAAGTTAATAGATCTTATACATATTTTATACTAAGAATATATAAAATATACTCACTTAGCAAGCTTCAATAATACAAAATATAATTAACCATGACTACCATGATACACAATGAATCTCTTGAACTTATAAATTCTAACTGAAATTAACGTCTTTGACTCAGATCTTATTGTCCCTACTGAAAAATAATCCTTGGTAACCATAATCTTATAAATGAAGAAACTCTGTCAAATTTTAGAACATGAACCCAGAGTAATTTATGTTAAGTTTAAGAATGCGGAACAGGAAGACAGGTACCCAAAATGCCAATTACATATGGATGCTTATAGAAGCAGATAGCAGAATGATGTTTAAGTGTCTATTTTTGAACATATATTATCTCCAAATGTGACTCTCTGTTTAAAACTTAAACAGTTGTTTGTGGTGAGAACTGAAGAGAATGGGATGACAGAGAGAAGAGAAGGAGACTTCATCAATCAGAGGAACAAGGTGCGCTGAGGCTTTCTAAGTTCAAACAAACATCTGGGTAATGTTAAACTTCACTTCAGGAAGAAGTGAAGCCTTGGGGAGGATGAGAAAGAAAGATTGCTGCTATCTTCATTTCACTTTCCCATGGTTCATTTGAAGTGCCTGGAGATTAGTATGCACATTTGTTTTTATTAGGTCTCTATAGTGGCTTCTCTGATATACAGTAGTTTTCACTAATTGGTACTGAATTGAATTAATTCATATACAATATATTGGTTATAAAATTGATTAAAAAATTTCCACAAGTCCTAGGAACTACCTCTGAACATTGAAAACTGGCTAAAACCAGTGTGTATATTATATATCAGATCCAGATATTTGTGAGGCAGTAGAAACTGCTTTCTGATATAAGTCACGGTGACTTCTATTTCTGGTCAGAAGTCCACAGACAGCCTAGAATTTCTCCCCTGGATCTCTACAAAATTATGTATTTTAAAATGATTGTTAGAGTTTGATATAAAAAAATCAAAAGTAGAAAGGCTAACATACCCAAAAATAGTTTGAGATATTGTGTCAGTCTTTTTCATCTGTGAAAAGAAATAGAGGTCAGAGAAAGAATAGTTACTGAGGATACTTTAAGAAAAACAAGAGGGAAAGCATAGCATGGGAACATTTGAAACTCCTAAATATAAAATCAAAGTAATAACCCAACACCATTCAAACACTTCTTTATTCTGCTTTTAAATGCAGTATATGAGATTTTCTGTTATAGCACAATTCCTGAAAGAATTACTGTGCTGAAAATGAAGCCTTAACTTTCATTGCCCAGAACGACATGCATGTGTTTGCTATGACATTTTTCCCAATTATACCTTAGAATTTTAGCCCTATTTTATAATTTAACTAAAGTTCACATTTCAAGAATGTATAAAAACCAATGAATGTGCCAAATGAAGCCTTTTCAGGGCACTGTAGATAATTTGGTAATAAAAACTGAATGACATAAGCCTGTCATTCCATTTTAGTTATTAATGAACTAATGGAATAAATGCAAATTTTCTCATCTCATTAAATTCAAAAGCTCAACTTTGTTTTTAGAATTTGCAAACTGGGATTAGCATATAGGTTAGCATTAGAGTGCTTACTTAGCATGTTTAATAGTTTGGTTTCATGAAGGTAAGACCCTATTGCTGAAGACAGGACATACATCATATACAGGACTTGGGGCAATGGATCTGGAACTGACCTGGAAGCCACCTCCCTGAAGCCAAGATCTCATAGTTTTGGAGGACAGTATGCAAGCTACTAAAGGAGAACATAAGTTGGTGGTCCAACCCCATGTTTAAGGCCTAATAATCATAATGACTTCCACAGCAAACTATATTGGGGCAGTAGCGGCACTTTTATCTTGGGGGTAATTAACAGTTACCTAATTGTACTTATACCCACTCAATGGGATGAAACTCATGTGTAGTACTGTAAAGATTCAAATACACATGGCTGAAGAGGTAATAAATCTTAGAGAAAACCACAAGGAGGTTACATTCCTAGACAAATGTAATTTCCTACTAGAAGCTAATTATATTTTTATTTACAGACAAGTATGCCAGTCACCACTCATCAAATAAGCGTCTTTTGCCATGCATGGAGACTATTACAGAGTTCCAGAACTGGTTATACACAGAGAATAAGTGTCTTTGAAATACCCAACGTAAGTGACAGATCTACAATGCAACCTTTATGCCTAAGACTCACAGAACACAGTGAAACAAGTAGTAGAGAGAATACTAATGTTTCTCTCAACTCTCATTAATGAAGCTCCCTTTTGCAACAGAGGGTAATGAACACAAATGGCCGCAAGTGTCCAAAGTGTAGAGAATAAGAGTCTGAACCACTTTCTTATATTTTTGACTTGATTAGCTCACACATATTTTCTGCCCTTTCATATTGTTGGTTTTCTTTGCTGTGCAGAGGTTTTCTTAGTTTGATGTAGCTGCACTTGTCTGTTTTACCTTGACTGATCGGGATTTTGAGATTATACCTTAAGTAGACATTGCCAAGGCCGATATATTAAAGACATTCTCATAGACTTTCTGCCAACATTTTTATTGTTTTAGGCCTTTCTTGATGCCTTTCATCTATTTTGAGTCTAATTTCTTGTATATCTTGAAGTCAGGCTGAAGTTTTCTTCTTTCACGTGTGGGTGCAGGTTTTTCAGCACTCACTGAAGAGCATTTTGCTCTTTTGGATTCTGGGCTTCTTTCCCCTCTTCTATTAGCCTCTTTATGTATTTCTTCGTATGTATTTCTCTGTTTTCATAATGGCACATACTATTTAGCTTGCTAGTAGTTTACAATATGTTTTGAAGCCAGGATATGTGATGTCTCAGGGTTTGCTATTTTTCTCAAGGTCACTTCAGATTTACGGGGCATTGCAGTTCTTAGTCACTTCTAAGTTTGTTTTTTCTACATGTTTAAAAAATGATTGGAATTTTAACAGAGATTACATTGCATCTATAGATTATTTTGGGTAATACAGACATGCTAATGATGTTAAATCTTCTAATTCATAAACTGGATGTATTTGTTAAAATAGATAATCACATTGTTACCATCTTAACGTAGTCATATAGTTATTATTTAAATTTTTCTCTTTTTTCTACATATTAGAGAGTATTTTATACATTTTCATATTTAAATCTTTCAAATCACTGATTCACTATAGTTTTAGGTATTGTTTTGTTTCTGGTGATATTGTAAATGTTATTTTTTTATTAATTTCCTTTTCATATACTGTAGTAAGAGTATAGAAAGACAGCTACTTTTTAATGTTAACTTTGCATCCCATAACTTTACTCAATTTAGTACTTCTGAGGTTTGTTTTATGGATTCTTCTCACCAAAGTGAATTAATTAGCAAACCTCTTAAGAGAAACAGTATGATAGAGATTCCACAAGGGTTAAAAACACTATTACCATATGAGGTACCATTATTCTTCTGTGTAGACACACCAAAAAGAGTTGGTTTACCAGGCACGGCTTGATCAACGTTCATCATTTTATAAAGATGGCCTGAAATTTATTCTGTAAGAATAATGTTTGGCCATACGTTCACTTGATTTTGAACATTATGCCTTAGCTGGCATGTACTTTTTCAGGTACCCAATTTGTAACTCTGTGTCTTGGCTTCTGTAAAGGAGTTATCTCATGACTTCAGAAGATTCTTGATACTAACAACAGGCACTTCTTCCTCTGCTTCCCGTGGTTTCCCTGTTCACTCATACTCATGATAGTTTGTCTCAATTTGAAAAGCAGTAGGTATTGCTGACAGTAAGAGTTGTATGTGAAGAAGGCAAAGAGAAAACCATGATTCAGGTAACACAGAGCCTAGATGTTACCAGGTGCCTTATAGTAATTTTGAACCAGAGGAAATATGGGTTACATAACATAGAAACAAAACTAATAAAGCATTCAAATGTTGTTATTTCTTCACATAGGTGACATAATGACATGGTAACAACAGGCCAAGTTTTGTATCTAAATAAGCTGACTTCTGGTATCTGAAATAACAGAAATTTAGAGACAATAAATCTCACAAACCATAGTCTGGATACCAAAATTTACCTGCTGAGCTATCATGATAAGGTAACTTCTTTAGCACCTCCAGAAGAAAATCACTGACCGAACCCAGAGAATGATATAGGGTACCAGTAAAATATTTGGGCATCAGGAAAGTTTAAGGATCTAAATGTGTGGCTTCATTTGAGGACTTCCAAAAGAAATTTTGTTTCATGACTTTCAGAGGACTCTATCCCTGCTGAATCTTGATAGTGCGCCTTTCAGCTTGCCATATATGCTGATAGTCTTCATTCTACAATATCATTCTCATTTAGACTGACAAATATTTGCTTACACTTTTATAACCCTAATATTTATGAAAATGAGAAAAAATAACATAATTAAAATATTACTAAGCATCTATTTTAAGGTGATAACAAAAAAAAACCCTTTTAGTAAAGTGACACGATGGCAATGTCCATTTTATATGTATTAAGTTAACGTTGTTTTATTCACCTGAAAGGAATGTTTAAGGAAGGAAACATAGGCATGTGTGTTTGAAGAGAACAGTGACAATTTGCTTAGAACTAAAATCTAAAAATAATCATATATCTAGCTCAATCTGGCTGAGAATGCATACTTGTATATTTATCTTGGCAATAGTTTTTCAAAGAGAAAGAAAAAATCTAAAGTATAGATGCTTAAGATGAAATGTAAAAGTTTGTGGATTAAAAGGACAACTTATTCAAATGTACATTTGTACTTAACTGTTCTCAAATCCTTAATAAATTTTTGTCTTGATGTGAAATATCCTTTATTGGAACTTAAAATTGATTATTGATTTTAACAATGACTAGCTACAGCAAAAATTTTGAGCAGTGACTAGTAAATCAAGGCCGCTTCAGGAACCTAATTTTGATTTTAGTTGGGACTTTGTGCTTGGTATCAGATCAGCTCAGAACAATTTTCTCCAGTTACAAACTGATGAAATTATATTTCAGGGGCAGTGATGACAATGGTGAGAAGTGGTATCATAATAGAGGAAGGATGTGTTGTGAAAGAATTTGCAGTTTTATGGGATCAAAAAAATAAACTGAGTCTTTAACAGGGTTTTTTTTTAAGTAAATATAAGAAAGGCAAAAGAGAAATGAATCAATATGAGAAAATTATCTTTACAAGATATTTATATTTTTGTATTCCCAAATTTACAAGTGTGAATATAAAGCATGCTTGCTCAAATGGATCAATATTCATGTGCTTATTTTCCACTTCTCATTAAAATATATTTTAGAACTGAAAGAAGAAATAAGTCAGGCAAGTTCATCAAGTTCCCAGTTGGTGTTCTAGTTTCTAGTACTATGCTTAGAGATGGCTGTTTCATTTATCTAAAAGCAGCAAAAATAATTGGTTTTATTTTTGTGTGTTTTTGTGGCATCTTTCAATATCAGGTATCTTGCCAAAGTTTAAGATAGCTACTGTTATATGTTTAAATATAATTATAAATCGAGTTCATTTTCATCATAAATTTTGAGCCACTTCCAATGCTGCCTTATACAATTTAAACTTTGTACTCATCATTGGGAGAAACCCAAATTGTTTATTTCAATCATATTATTTTTCAGCTGAATGAATAGTGCAGTGACTTTAAAGAACCGTGCAGATTCAAAGACTGGGGATGCGCTTCTTTTTTGTCTTCCATGCTTATCTGTAGACAATGCTATAGAAACAAACTCTAGAAAGTTCTAACTTGCTGAAAAGTTCGAAATCAAATTTTAAACTTATTAACTCCAACTTTTTTTTTTTTTTTTTTTGGTTTTTTTTAAACAGGGTCTCCCTGTAGACCCAGCTGTCCTGGCACTCACTATGTAAAACCGGCTGGCCTTGAACTCAGAGAGATCTGCCTGCCTCTGCCTCCTGACTGCCCAAATTATTGACAAAGTTCAATATACTATGTTACGGCTCCTGGCACTTCTAACTACTTCAGAACCTGAGGCATGAGGATCACACATTTGAGGCTAACTTGAAGTATGTTGTGAATTTAAAGTCTTTTTGAAATCTGGAGAGATGACTAAGGGGTTAAAAGTACCGGATGCTTTTGCGCAGTATTGAGTTTGGTTTCCAGCACCTACACGGCAGCCAACAGGCATCTGCAACTCTAGTTCTAGGTGATCTGAAGTCCTCTTCTGGCTTCCACAGGCATTGCATGCATATACTTCACTTGCATACATATAGGCAAACACTCAGACTCATAAAATAAATACAATTAAATAAAAATCTTTAAAACATAAAGCTAGTTTGGGCAAGTTAGCAAGACTTTGTCTATAAATACAAATAAGAAAAGACTAGGGAAATGATAAAGTAAGACTTTATCTATCATATGCAAACTCCTGGGTTTCAATCTCCAGTGTTGAAAAATAAAGGATCTTAAAACTAAGAAATTCCTTACTAAAAATTAGTTATTATTAATTATTATTGTTATTATTAGTAGTAGTAGTAGCAGTAAATTTAATACAAATATACAAATATATCTTTTTGTTTGTTTATTTTGACTTTTTTAAGAGGATCTTGCTAGATAGCCCCAACTGATCTGAAAGTCAGTGGATTAGGCTGGTCTCAAACTTGAGATTCTCCTGCTTCTGTTTTCCAAGTGCTGGGATATAGAAATGGAGCACATCTATCATTTTTACTATTTAGCACTTACTGTGTCTAGTCACCTTGGTCCCCTTAAATCTGTATCCATAATACTTTATCCTGCACTCCAATGAAATGAAGGAAATTAATATTATCATTTCACCTTTTCTGAGATTCAAAGATGGAAACATCTTTTTGCTAGAGCAACTTACTCAAACCCCCAGTCAATAAAGAAGGATAAGATGAGGCCTACAGAATTAGTTTTCTGTGAAGTGTTTATATGAGTTTCCTTTTTATAACTATGTTGGTCATCAAGACACAGGTCAGGATTTTTCAACACTGTAACTACTTAGACAGGATATTTTACTTTGTTACAGCACAGCCCTGAAAGTAGGTGCTTGACTGGACTGATCATTGACAACTATTGGGTAAAAATATGTAATTTACATAAAGTTAGAATATAACTAGTGCTATTTCATGTCATTCTGTGTGTGTGTGTGTGTGTTAATCTAGTGTTAGGCAAGCACTCTACTGCTGAGTTGCATTTTTTTTCACATTTTGAAGTAAATTCACAAATGTATTTTTACCATTTAAACTAAACTTATCCTCCTAGTTTAATTTAGATGAAGTTTAACACACTTCCTAAAACGGACACATTGACTTCTTAGACTTCAGAAAACCCTTAGCAAACATAATTTAAATAAGAAAAGTATAAATACAATGGAAATATAGATTTAAATTTTCTTGAAATATAGTGAGCTTAAAAATAGGGAGGATGAGTGAAAAATATTTTAAAATATCTTACTGAAGCAAAAGACTACTCAGCATATACATTTATTGCAACATGTATTTTTTATCATTTTATAAGTGACATGGTGTTGGTGCAAACTGAGTTATCACAGGATGATGTGTCAAACTATTCAGAGTTATAATGGAAGTTGTTTAACAGTTTAACAAAGATCAAGTATTGTCAGAGTGAAACAATACGTACAGTATACAAATTAATAACTAGAACTGGTTCTTCCACGACAGAAGAGGAGAAATTGATTTCATCAGAAAGCAAACAAAAACCCTTTGTTCTTAAATGATGAAACATTGCAAATTTAGCTTTAATTGACTGAAGAGGAAGAAAACATCTCCAAAAATATGACTTGCTCATAACAGAACAATGATCTGTGTGAGAGTCTGTGTCTCTATGTGTGTTTATAGTTATTTCCTCAAATTAGCGTAAAGTTTATGTTGGAAAAATAAATAATAAGTAGTTCTTTTCCTTCATAGTTAATAAGCCTCAATTCATAAGGACTCTGATGGAAAAAGATTTATAAAATAAATTCCATAATAGTGGGTGGACATGACCTACACAGCCACTTTTCTCTAGGGTAACCAACTAGAATTTCACTCTTTTTCCCTGTAAAAGATTTAGAGTCACTTTGTGTACACTTCTAAAAATATATAAGGACATGGACAGATGTTGTGTCCTTGGTACTTACCTAGTACTCTGGGAAGAATTGTTTAAAGAGTGTCAGAGTTTGAATTGGCATCCAGTGAGAAACAAGGCATTTGAGAACTGGCTTTGTCTTAGGAGTCGCATAGGAAGTGTCTGGTACATCTAAAACTGCCTACATAAATGGTCTGTAGGAAAAAACAACCCCCATATGTAGCTATTGGCTTTTTGTGAACATAGTACTTTCCCATGACCACATCTTAGTGCATGCTAGAATTTCTTTCTCCAAACTCTGTTTTGGCCAAGAGCTTCATTCTTCCTGCACCAATTAAATACTGTCTCCTAAGAATATTGTTGGGACTATTCTACGTAAGGTTGTATTTAATGGTCTCTGCTATCCTCTATTTTAACTAATTGTTTATGGTCGTTTACTTCATAGTATGTGTAAGAATGTTGGTACACTATTTTAATTTACTTGGTCCACTTGAGGAATGCTATGGAAGGAGAGAATATCTATCAAATTCATCATTACCTTGGCAGAGGTTAGCACTGTGTTTGGCATGAACATCTGCTTTTGAATGAATGATTTACTATCTGGTGGTAGAAAGTTGCACAGACTCCTCTGAGGTGTGTATTTATTGTATCTGGCTATTAGTAGCATACATATTGCTATATAATAATCAAATTATATTCTCGTTTCCAAGTGAAAATCAACAAATTATCTTTAGAAGAAGAGAGAGCCCAAGGTCCCTCTTACAATACCATATTCAATTTCTCTGTTCAGAATGTGAGCTTGAATAAATATATCTCTTGGAAGGCTGAGATGTTTCCTAGTACACTGCTGACTTTCGGATTTGAAAACGTGATTTACAAACATGATCACCTAAGCAAGACAAAAGGGGAGTAAGGTACAACCTCCTGTTGCTTAAATACCTCTAGCATGCCATGTGGCAACTGAAGAGAAGGTCTGAACAAGGCACTGGTGAAGGTGAAAACAATTGTTTGTTTGAAAAGATGAATGCATATGTCTGATAACCATTATTCAACTCATTTCCAATGTAGATTTTATAGAAAAGAGTGGCCCAAATCAGTGAATTTTCATGGAGACCTCTTGACATTGGCACTACTATTCTTCACACAGATGTCTGATGTCTCTGGATAGTCAAGCAAATGGCGAAAACTCATAGACTTTTTTCTCATCTCAATGTTATCATTAAGCTGAGTCTTCAAGTTCTATCATCTGTATTTCATCCCCATTTTATCCAAGAACCATATCCTCCCTTCTGTCTCACAAATATTATTTTATGTTATCCTTGTCATGGACCCTGCCTCATTCTCATTTTCTCATTTCTTATTTTTCATCTCTTTTGAAATATGTTACAGATCAATGTATAGCAACTGGATGGTCTTTTGGATGCAATTTTAAATCTATCTCTCTCAAAATATCAAGTGTGCTGGGTGTGGTGGTGTACGCCTTTAATCCCAGAACTCAGGAGGCAGAGGCAGGTGGATGTCTGTGAGTTCAAGGCTAGCCTGGTCTACATAGTGAGTTTTAGGACAGCTGGGGCTACAGGGAGACCCTGTCTCAAAAAGACCAAAAAAAAAAATATCAAGTGCATGAGTAAATTTCAAAGCCAGTTGCATAAAGCAGCATGTCTGAGCTTTAGTTTCCCACATAAAATAGAGTAGTAGACTGCTGAAGTTTACAGGAATAATTAGAAACATTAGAAAACAATTCATTTACTTCACAACTGTCATCCTTATGTCTCAATATATGACAGAGCCTAAATAAATAAATAATAATTGACATTTATTGTGAAAAGTTGGCAATAAAGTCAGAATTACTCCTAGGCTTGGCTGCTGCTTTTATGAAACTGTCTTCAATTTTCTCCTAACATTTTTGCCTTTCTCATGTGTTTGCACGTTTTTTTTCTAAATTTCCAGTGACTGATTATTGTGTTTCCATTTATGATAGTGAGCAGGAACTCCAGTCACAATAATTCGGTATGAAAAATATCACCTTAGATTTAACCAAAATTGGCCCATTGGTTACTACATAAAATATCTATTTCAGCTGCTTGTTTTGCGATGCTTGAAATCACATTGGAAAGTGAAAGAAGAGGCCAAAGATGTATAGAAGAAGCAATGAATCTGCACATCTTTTCTTTATTACAGAAGTTATACTGAAACTAAATAAGAACACTTTTATAGCAATTTTATATATTATCAACTTTGATACCTTTGATTTCATTGACATCATAGGCCATATTTGATTAACGTGTAAATTGAAGCTCAGGAAATAGCAAATTGAGATGAGTGGTACACACATGAACACACACTATCTCTTTATTTCTTTCTCCTTTTCACACTCACACAGAGACATTCTTGGTGTAAGTAATATGAGTATATGAAAAACTAAAATATTCGAAAGTAAGTTTTCTTTAATGGAAATAAGCATTCTGAGATTTGCAAATGTATTTTTCTATCTTTGAATGAACTGAGTGAGGAATGCCAACTTGGGCAAACTTCAAAACACATGACACCAGAGTATATGGAGCTGTGTTATGTTATAGTAATATTTTTCTGTTTTAAATTTTCTTTATGTTGTATCACATAGAAATATTAGAACCTAAATTTAATCCCAAATCATCAGTTTGTTAGCAGAAACACTTAAGAGTATTTGTTTTGTTTTAATTTAAAATTCTTGATGAAAGCTTTTGTGTGCACATATTATAAATCAGTGACAAAACCAGACCCATGCTCTTGCTTATTTCATCATCCTTCATAGCTCTCACAGCTCAGTGGGTGATCATGGGAAGTAGATCTGCAATAACACACACTTATCTTTATAAACCCAAAGTAAAAGCCAATTGTGTGAATGTGCAATTGTGTGCTATACTTTAAATGGACAGAGGTGCGAGTATGGAAATTTGAAGCCAAAAGGGCCAATTAAATAAAATCTGTAATTTGGATGGAAAAAATCATGAAATTATTCTGTTCATTTTTTTCTAAGTAGACAGTTTCATGCTTAATTTTCTGCATTCAATACATTTTACACAAAGCATATGCAATAGTTGTTTTTTTTCTTTAACATCTTCCGTGGAGGCATGTGGAGTTTGGTGAGAAAATAGATCATAAGAAAACATTTAAAATGGAATACATTAAATATATTCAAGATGTGCAAACCAAGCACAGATTTTGCATTGCCTGGCATGTGCAGGAGTGAGAAATGCACTGGATGCAAAGCCTTGATTACATCGTTGCTCAAATTACCAAACATGAAGAAAGCGAAGGCAACACATTCTTTTTTGAGTAACTGTATACTTTGGTGAGATTTAATTTAATCAAATTTTAAGTGATTTTAATGATAGTATCTGTATTTTAAGAATATAACACTTCTAAAACTAATAGAAAAATTGAAGGGTTACTCTAGAGCAATAAAATATATAAAAACCATGTGGTTTCAAAGGTAAGAAATTGAAAATATTTCAGCCATTGAAATTCTTGAGATTAATTCATTCGGGAGACCATTTTTTTTGTATTTTTTAATATTCCTATAGCATAAGTCTGAATATGAATTTAATAATGCCAATTGGTATGCTAATACCCAAAGTAAATTTTAGAACTCTTGATGCATACATTTAAGATATCTTTCAGAAAGTTAATTTTCCTTCTAATTAATTCCCTCCTGAAATCATTTTGACAATTTTGTGAATACACAAACATTTTATTTTATGAAACACTAACTCATATATATTTATTGCATGATCACTCCTTTATAGTCATAAGGTGATATTAAATATATTGATATATTTACTTTATCTAAAACATAGTGCTTGTTTTCTACTTTAATAGAAAACTTTAGAAAACTAAACACAGTGTTGAATTTTTTCATTCATTCATGTCACTAAACAGGAAAGAGTAAAGAAAATTTCTCATTTAGCACATACTACTAAATAAGTGATGTCCTAATCACTGAAGTTAATCACTCCAATAGAACTCAGCCAGTGTTGTGAATACCTTTCCACATTTAGATGCTATAGTGTTTTATAAACTAATCAGGTACAATTAATAGCCCTTTTTTCAGTTAAGAAAAACGAGGCCTAAAATTGTTAAGAAACATGACTAGAATCACATTTATTTAAGTCAGTAGATGTTGAATTTAATTTTAGTATTTTTATGTGAGAGTATAGTTCCTAAATCACTAACAAAACATTTTTATGTACAATTTATTAATAAACCAGGAAGTACCCTATTATTTTCATTTGCAATGATATATTTGTGATATCACTATTTTGCCTCACTTTGCCATGAAAACAATCCAGCTATTCTAGAAAATTAGAAGGATATATAGAAATGAGATTTCTTTTTCCAGATCAGAGACAAAGTTTCACATTTAAAATGTAAACATTTGCTATTTCCCACTATTCATGTTTTGAATTGGATATGAACCTGCTTGTGTGATTATTCACCCTCTATTGATTCATTTATATCCTTTTGTGTTTTTCTTTGAAGAAGATCATGCATTCATTTTTTGTACCAAATCATATTTTTTCCCTTATTCAACAGAAGCTTGTCTAAGTTGATTTATGAGGTATAAAGTATTGCTATGATGTTAGAAACTTGAAAGAAAAATTTACCTATTCCCTAAGTCAAATCAAACAGAAGGGCAACCATCCATTGCAACGAGTGGTTTAGGTATACTAAGAAAAAGTTATTGTGAGAGCAGTTTACCTTTCATTTCCAATTATACTCAGACAATCTAGAAAGAGAAATTACCCTGCAGCCCTCTAATGGAGTAAGGCTGATTTCTAACTTGACATATATTACACAATAGGTAGAGCACTGTAATCGCTGGAATCAACTCAGCCAGTAATACAGTAAATAAGCTTTGTGCATCTCTAAGAAACCGTGCCTCTACCACTGCTTCCCTTCAGTGCATCATGAAGTCATCAGGGAGAAAGAACATATTTCATAAGAAATTTGCCTTCCTTAACCCTGGAAATTTTCTCTTTAGTGCATTATAAAGTATTTGTAAATTTTGGTCTTTGAAGTATCCAAGTAATTATTGAAATAGATGATTTTGTGATTTTGGAGGGAAAATAGACTTTGAAACCACATAGACCAGGATTCAAAAAACTATTATCCTGTCTACTTGAGAGATTTAGGGGAAAAATACATCCACTTTTCATAGTTCAAACTATTAAAACTAATTCATACAAATTATCAGCTCCTTAATTCTTACTTATAAAATGCAAGCATTTCCAAAAGCGATAAAGTCCTATCAGAGCTGTTTCACAGATTGTGAAAAATTGGTAAGCTCTGGAGAGTCATAATGTTGGTCAAGCCCCGAGTGTGGCATAGAGATGGTGTAGGGAGCACTCTTGGGCTTCAGAGACAGAACTCAGATCGTTCTAGGTCTTGAATTTTCTAATTTTCTTTTAAGTACATCGTTTGGTATTCTTACAGATCTTAGAAAGGAATATTGCTGTATAGATTAACAAATTTAAGACGTGTCCTGAAACAAAGATTGCATAAATGCTATGTTACCTTTGATTACTGTGGACTGTCATAGTCAAAAGGAGCTTTTCACAGAAGGAGGCTGAATGAAAAAAGAGAAAGAGCAAAATAGTCCTCAAAGAAAAATGGCAAAGCAAAAAACAACAGGAGGTTACTCAGAAACTTGGAGTATATGATCACATAATGGATTAGGGAAAATGTATAAAAAATTAAAATATTTATGCTTCTACAAATTTCAGATGGAAGCAACACTAATTTTGTATAAGAAAGTAAGAATGGCTGTTTTATAGCCAAGTAAATATTTAGTAAGTACAGTGTTCCTTAATATATAGTTTAATAGATAACATATTTAATCCTCCAAACAGTTACTATTGATGTCGATAATCCTTTTATTGAATCTCTTTCATGGATTAGGAAAGGTATGTGTTTAAACAATGGAAATAACTTGGCAAAGGTCAAAATTGGCAATAAGCCATCTACTCATTGCATTCCCAGAAATTATTTATTTAACCAATTTGGTATTTCTTTATGTGTGGGTCATGGATAACATTTGCATTAGTTCCTATGGTGTTTATAAAATGTCTGCTTCTGTTATTCACTCCCAATGTACTAACTGAGAGTATCTTGCGATGGGGCCAAGCTAGAAGAATGTTAGAGAGTGCTTTGAAAAACATTCTATTATGTATAGCCTAAGAAGAAAGCTACTAACTCAGTTTTTAAACACGGTGTTGTGCTAGTTAAGTTGTTCTCAGATTTCTGGTATATGCTGTATGGAAAATAATAGTAACGGCTGCAAATACTTCTTTTTAAGTATTAAATAAATAAGCACAGATACAACACTCAAAGCTGAATCAGGGATATCGCTATTGTTCATTGCTCATTAGCTATCATTGCCAGTCATCCGTTTCCTTCAAGATGTTTTTTAAAGTAGAAGGGGCGTCCGAGAAATTTTCACTATGTATTTTAATCATTACTCTCTCCACATTCAATTTCTCAGTTGGAAGAGCCTTAATCTTCTGGGTTTGGGGTTTTTTTTTTTTTTCCCATGGAGATATTTGTCATCTTAGCCGTTAAATTACCCCTGCCTGAGCTTTTTCTATCTACATTAGAGCTTTCATTTTATTAGAAATCACACCATAGAATGTTGCAGATGGGGCCTCACCATCATTTCACAGTAGGATAAGCGTATGTTCAGTGTTAGTTTCCCTAATATTCCTAATGTTACCCTGCATTTTCCCACTTTTCATGGAGATATTTGTCATCTTAGCCGTTAAATTACACCTGCCTGAGCTTTTTCTATCTACATTAGAGCTTTCATTTTATTAGCAATCACACCATAGAATGTTGCAGATGGGGCCTCACCATCATTTCACAGTAGGATAAGCGTATGTTCAGTGTTAGTTTCCCTAATATTCCTAATGTTACCCTGCATTTTCCCACTTTTGTTTCACAATGAGAGGAGGAATATGCCAAAAATCATTCATAGTTTCCTTTTCTGGGTTGGAACCGACAGCTCAGAGCCCATCAACTTAAAAATTGGGGCTTAAATTTGTTCTCTCTAAATGCATTATCCCAATTAAAATAATAGCACTTTATGTTCTCACAGTGCTTTATGATTCAGAAAATCCATTTCCTCAGTCATAAAGGTTCAATCTCATGTATTTTTAGTATGCTATAGCATTTCTTACATATACTCAACAAATCAAATCCATTATATTTCACTCTTCTAAATCCTGTTCTGAAAGAAATTTATTGCAAGATTTGGAGATGATGTCTATAGTTGGTATATCTCTTTTTATAATAAAGTAGACTATGTATTATGTTTTTGAAGATTAAGAATTGACAACCTCAACAATTAGGAAGAGTAATTACCACAGTCTCTTGACTTACAACAAATATTTACACTGTACAACTGAGTCTTGGATGAGCCATAGAGGTGCCCCTGAACATCTCAGATGTTAGGATAAAAGGATTAGTGATTCTAGTCAATCAGATATTTGGCCCCTTCAATGAAGTAGATCCCATTTCATGGCTTGTTATCTGACATGCAATTTGAAGAATATATGTCATGGTTAGATAAGTGTTGAAAAAGATTGCACTTGGTAAATCACACATTTTCCAAAAATAAATCCCCATATATATTTAATAAGATGAAGAAATAGACCACCCCTAATCTCTGGGATTTAATCAATGCAGCATTCTAGGAGAGGATGGCATCCCTTCTTGTCCAATATTAGTATCTCTGTTTCTTTTGATGGGGACAACTATAGGTGAGAAATCATGTGATGATTCTTAAAACTCTCTTCCAGGGATGGTAGAATACATGCCTGCTGACATTTCACTATCCAAATGGATAATCTAACTGTATTAAATCTCAGGAACTAATGAAGCTCACTCCTACTTTTTGATATGAAGGAGAAAAACTATAAACATGAAAATAAAATGTAGGAAATGAACATTGAACTAACTTTCTATAAGACACTTTGTAATGAACAAAGTGGAATAAATAAACAGCTCAAAAATTTTAAAGGAGAAAGTAAATGCTCTTGGAACAAGATTACTAGATGAGTCATGTATTTATTTGAGGGTAATCTGGATTTATAAAAGCCATATAGAAAATATGTCTTTGTGAATGTACCAGAGACTATTTTGAAATTTTTTTCATAGCATTTGATAAAATTGAACATTTTTTTAAATGCTATATTACCTTTGAAAATATCATTATAAATTGTAGAAGCAGGTGGATCTCTGTGACATAGAGGTCAGCCTGGTCTACATAGTGAGTTGCAGGCCAGTTGTGCCTAAAGGGAAACTCTATCTCAAAAAGAAAAAAATATGTCAAAGTTTATAAAACAAAAATTAATAAAAAGAATGCTGATATCGACATGGTGAACCACAAAAGAAAATGTTATTTTGAAGACTAATTATTACGTGTGATTTTAAAACTCTTCAAAATTTATTTCATTTTTTGTTTATTTTGTTTTTTGGAAACAGGTTTCACTATGCAGCCAAGGATGGATGAGCCTTTTAGTGATCTTCCTGTCTCTGACAACTGAATGCTCATACTACCATTATGAAGTACTATGTCAAGTCCAACCTGTTTATCAAGTTTTGTTTTATAAATTTTAATATAAATTAAACTTAATGTGATGCATTTCATTATAATACTGGTTTCAATTTCCTAAAAGAAATAACACATTTAAAAAATATGTTCTCCTCCTACCTGCAGGCCTCTCTCCAGGACCAACAAAGATCCTCAGTGCAGTCCCCAGGAGTCCTTGGGGCTTCTTTCCCCATCATCTGGGTGGCATGGCCACCAGCTGCCCTAGACCAGCATCTTTACAGGCCAGACTCCCAGGCCAGCCAAACCCCCAAATTCCTGAGGACAAAATCGTTCCTGGAGGGATCCAAACCTTAGGAGAAAGCCTGAAAACATCTGACCCTCACCTGAATTGGACCTGTGTGGGAACTCCTCAAGACAAAAGCAATCTGGCCACTCCAGTATAAAATCAAAAGAGAGAACTGGAAGCTTAGACAAATGAGATTTCATGCCCAAAAAGTAAACCACAAAGACACATAAAGGTAACAAAAAGAAGCAGACCAAAACTTGAAGGCCTGAGACTCACAGAATTATCAGAAACTACAAAAGAAATTCACATGTCAAAATCACAGAGAAAAAAATAATAACATGAAAAACCAAAATAACATATCCCCACTAAGTACAAATAGTCCTCTAGAGGAGTACAATGAGAACTCCCTAGAGATAATGCAGGACATGGAACTCAAAAGAACAATT
>NW_008330777.1:8180247-8188928 GCF_000622305.1 Nannospalax galili
CAATAGGAGAAAGTCTCACTATAGGATGAACGAAATGGAAAACAGAGTATCAAGACTGGAAGATAAAGTGGACAAACTGGACCACTCAAGCATAGATTATGAAAAATTTAAGAAACCACAAGATTGGAATATGCAGGAATTGTTTAACACCATAAAAAGACCAAACTTATGAATCATAGGCATACAGGAAGGAGAAGAATCCCAAGATAATGGCATGGACCAGATCTTCAAAAGAATCATGAAAGAAAATTTCCCAAAATTAAAGAAAGACATGCCCATACAATACAAGAAGCATATAGAACACCAAAAGGACAGGACCAGAAAAGAAACTCTCCATGGGACATCATACTAAAAACATACATGTACAAAACAAAGAGACAATTCTGAAAGCTGTAAAATAGAAACAACAAGTCACATATAAAGGAAAACCCATTAGGATTAGAGCTGACTTGTCAGTGCAAACTATGAAAGCCAGAAGAGCCTGGACCAAAGCACTCCCAGTTTTAAATGACCACAGATGCCAACCCAGATTACTACATGCAGCCAAAATGTCTTTATAGTCGAAGAGGAAAGAAAAATCTTCCATGACATAAATTGGCTGAAAGAATTCATGTTCACAAAACACTTCAGAGAGTTCTGGAAGAAATACCAAAAGCTGATGAAAGGAATGACTGTACCCAAGGGGTTGCAGAAAGAAACTCAATGAAGTTATAATTTATTCAAAAAAATAGAAATGGAGTGAGAACTTCCAAATTCCTTCTATGAATCCAGGATCACTCTAATACCAAAGGCAGGTAAAGATACAACCAAAAAAAGAAAACTATAAACCCATATCCTGAATGAACATAGATGCAAAATTTCTCAACAAAATACTTGCAAACCACATACAGACACACATCAAAAAGATCATCCACCATCATCAAGTTGGCTTTATCCCAGAGATGCAGGGATGTTTCAATATACGTAAGTCAATAAACGTCATAAATCATATAAATGGACTCAAAGACAAGAACCACATGGTTATCTCAATAGATGCAGAGAAGGCCTTTGCCAAAATTCAACATGCAGTGATGTTCAAAGTCCTAGAGGGAAATGGACTGGAGGGAACATACCTCAACATAATTAAAGCCATATAAAACAAACCAGAGCCAACATCATTCTAAATGGAGAAAAACTGGAAGCATTCCCCCTTGAAATCAGGAACCAGACAAGGCTGTCCACTATCCCCACTTCTCTTTAACATAGTACTTGAAACTCTTGCAAGAGCAATAAGACAAGATAATGAAATTAAATGAGCAATAATTGGAAAAGATCAAATTATCCCTTTTTGCAGATGATATGATATTATATTTAATGGATGCCAGAAATTCCATGCAAAACCTCCTAGAAATTATTAAAATGTTCAGAAAAGTGGCAGGTTACAAAATTAATGTAAACAAGTCTATAGCCTTTCTAGATACCACTAACAAGCAATCACAGAAAGAGCACATGTTCACACCAATGAACACAACAGCTGCAGAAAAAAAATATCTTGGAATAAATCCTACCAAAACCATTAAAGAGCTCTGCAATGAAAATTATAAATCTTTAAAGGAAGAGATTGAGGAAGACATCAGACTTGAAAGAAAGAAATTGAGGAAGACATCAGAGGATGGAAGGACCTCCCAGGCTCATGGGTTGGAAGAATTAATATTGTGAAAATGACCATCCTACCATAGGTCAGATATAGATTCAATGCAATGCCAATCAAAATCCCCATGACATTTTTCACAGAACAAGAAAAAAACTATCCTAAGATTCATATGGAAGCACAAAAGACCTCAGATAGCCAAAACAACCGTGAGCACTTAGTGCAATGCCGGGAGGATTACTATACCAGATTTCAAGCTGTACTACAGGGCTATAGTCGTAAAAACATGGTACTGGCACAAATAATAGACCGATAGACCAATGGAACAAAATTGAATACCCAAATATGAGCAAATACAATTTCAGCCACTTGATATTTGACAAAGGAGCCAAGAATATTCATTGGAGGAAAGACAGCATGCTCAGCAAATGGTGCTGGCTAAACTGGATCTCCACTTGTAGAAGAATGAAACTAAACCCTTGTCTTTCACCCTGCACAAAAGTAAATTCTAAATGGCTCAAAGACCTCAATGTAAAACCTAAAACTCTGAAACTTTTAGAAGAAAACATTGGGAAGAACCTGCAAAATATAGGTGTAGGAAAGGATTTTCTAAACTGGACATCAATTACTCAGGAAACAAGGGCAAGAATTAACAAATGAGACCTCATTAAACTAAAAAGCTTCTGTACATCAAATGAGACAACCAAGGAAGCAAACAGAAAACCCACAGAATGGGAGAAAATCTTCATCAGTGACACATTTGAAAGAGTTTTGATAATCAGAATTCATAATGAACTAAAAAAACAGAGAACCAAGACAAGAAGCTACCCAATTAAAATATGGACAAAGGAGCTGAACAGAGAGTTCTCAAAAAAAAGAAGTAAAGATGGATATGATACATCTTAAAAGATGTTCAACATCATTTATAATTAGGGAAATGCCACTGAAATCACTTTAAGATTTCACCTTACCCAAGTCAGACTGGCTAAGATCAAGAAAACAAATGGTACCAACTGTTGGAGAGGATGTGGGGAAAGGGAACACTCATCACTGCTGGTGGGGCTGCAAACTGGATCAACCTCTATGGAAAGCAGTGTGGAGAACTCTTAAAAAACTACAAATGAACCTACCATTTGACCCAGTTATACCACTCTTTGGCATATACCCAAATAACTCTTCCTATTGCAGAGACACTGTATATCTATGTATGTTGCTGCTCTTTTCACAATAGCTAAGACATGGAAGCTACCTATGTGTCCCTCAATTGATGAGTGGATAATGAAAATGTGGTTCATTTATATGATGGAGTTTTACTCATCAGTAAAGAAAGATGAAATCATGAAATTTGCAGGTAAATGGATGGAACTAGAAACTTTTATACTAAGTGAAGTAGCACAGACTCAGAAAAAAAAATCGACATATGCTCTCCCTCATATGTGGATCCTAGAACTGGACTCTGATAAATAAGTATGTAACCAGACATAACTACAGGAACCAGAATAATGGAAAGGAAACAGGGAGGTAAAGTAAAAGAATAACCTGAAAGAGAAGAACAATAGGAAACAGTCCTTAATAAGGGAGATATGGATGAAAATTGGGCTAGTTTAAGGGAGGAGGGAGGGAAGGGTATACAAGGAACCTAGGGGATGAAGGGAAAGAAGGAGCTCAAAAGAGGTAGGACTATAGGATAAGGGTATTATTATGGGAGAAAGGGGAGAAATGGGGGCACCTTAAGTGGGAAAACATGACGGAAGGGTGAGACAATGTGAGAGATAAACAATGCCTAGCTAGTTTTGAAAACCAGAGAGAACCATATTACTCCTACAACCTACTGACAAACTACATAGCAGATCAAGAAATATATGTCTAGGTAAGGTTTATCTGAGAACAACTGGTCTTTGCCCACGATTTATCTACATGACACATAGTAATTAAAAATACCAGACTGGTGGAACTAACCTTCTTGGGTGTTTAACAGATATATTTTGAGGTCCAAAATAATTTGGTCAGAGGGACATAAAGGACACTTTCGCTCCTTGACCTCCTAGGTCGACTAGTTCCAGGGGACTATAAGCATCTCTCAAAATGTTCTATAATGCTGGTGGGTCTCCTGTCCACTTGATCATGGAGGCCGAGGAGACCCTACCAGATACACTTGAAGCAGTGTCCGGTCTCATTTCCTCCATGCTTCCAAGTGAAGTCAACCATAGTCGAGTAAGACCTTTGACTTATCTTCACTGGTAAAAGAAAGGAGCCAGGGGCTCCTCCCAAGCCCATGTGACCCCTGAGGAACAGATCCTCAAAGGACCTTAAGAGTAAAAATAAATCGGTTTATCTGGACCAACTGTATGGTCTTAAACACCCAAAAGGAAAGTATAACCAAATATTAAAGGGGCCAATATAATTTCATTAAGAGTCCATATGTATAGCTAAAGGCTACATAACAAGCAACAATGCCAGATAGGCGATACCTTCTTTTGAGTTGTTGGCCAGGGTGGTCAAAGAGATTCCCAGATAGTAACCCAGCATAGAGCTGGGAAATTGAACAGCAGACCCCAATCTTATCCAAAGGAATATTGACAACTGATTACCGCTAGATGAGGAACAGCTGACCCTCCTAAAACAAAGACCTCTAGATAGGCTGACTAGATTCACCAGAAGGGCAAGTAATGGGGAATGGCTGGGGGCACCTACAACACAGCAGACAGTAGCAGGGATATCAGAGTATAAGGGCTCTAGTGGGGGGAAGGAGGCTATGGGAGGGTGCTACCTGGGATGTGGGTGTATAAACAAATTTTAAAACAGTTCTTCAAAGCATAAAAATTTGCTCCTTAATAATTAATAGATGTGAAAAACATTACCATTGAAATCTACCTGATGACTTTATATCCACCCTCAGATGTCAAGGAGCTCAAAAAGTAACCAACTGTGACTAGTAATAAACAGATATATAGCGATTAGAAACGCATGTGCATCTTAGTGTCAATTGTATTAAAAATGATTTTTTTGTATGAAACTGTGTATTTTAATAATGAAATGGAGATATTTTTAAAGTTTAAAACCTCATTTAATTTTATTTCTTCTAGGGTTTATATGGAGTACAATATTGTAGAAATGTATCAATTAAACTGTAAACCTAAAAATTTACAGCCAATTTTGAAAGAAATGCATCTTAGCTCTGGAAATTGTTATTGAATATGTCAATGCTGTTGTAATGAAATGCTTCTTCTGATTATATGGTTATTAAATAAATAATTTTAAAAAAATTCAGGGTATATGTGTCTGGTGCTACTGCAGTTTAAGGAGAGAAACCAAGACAGAAAATGTGTTAAAGCAACATATTGGATATGAATCATTAAGAACAATGCTGGGGGCAGGATGACCATACCAGACGTCTGATTATACTACAGAGCTATAGTCTTAAAAAGAGCATGGCATGAAAACAGGCACATAGATTGATGGAATACAACAAAAGACCCAATCAGGAGCACATGCAATTTCAGCTATCTGATATTTGACAAACGTGCCAAGAATATACAATGAAGGAAAGACAGCGTCTTCAACAAATGGTGCTGGCAAAACTGGAACTCTATCTGTAGAAGAATTAAACTGGATCCTTATCTTTCACCTCTCAAGATATAGGTGCAGTAAAGGACTTTCTAAATCAGACATCAGCTACTTAGGCATTAAGGTCAACAGTCAACAAGTGGAACTTCATTAAGCTACAAAGCTTCTGTACAGCAAAAGAAACAACCAACAAAGTGAAGAGGAAACTCACTGAGTAGGAGAAAATCTTTACCAGCTACACATCTTACAGAGGATTAATATCCAGAACATACAAAGAACTCAAATACAATAAATGACCCAATAGAAAGATGAGCTATAAGCTGGGCATGGTGGTACATGACTTTAGTCCCAGCGCTCGGGAGGCAGAGGCAGGCAGATCTCTGTGAGTTCAAGGCCAGCCTGGTCTATACAGTGAGTTCCAGGCCAGCTAGGGCTACAAGGAGAACCTTCTCTGAATAAAAAAAGGGGGGGGGGCTCTAGACCTCAACAGATGAAGAAATAAAACAAATAAATAAAAATGGCTAAGAAATACCTTAAAAAGTGATCAATATTTTTAGTAATTAGAGAAATGCAGATAAAAGCACTTTAAGATTCAATCTTACCACAGTCAGACGGGCTAAGATGAAGAGAACAAAAGACAACAAAACTGGCAGGGATGTGGAGCGTGAATGGGAACACTTATTCACTTTGGGTGGATTGCAAAACTCACACAACCACCGTGGAAAGCAGTGTGGAGAACTCTCAGGTGATATATTCATTTTTAGTTTTCTGGTACCAGTCCTTGTTATGAACCCAAAGGAATCATCCTACTGTAGATATACCTTTATACCCATGATTTCCTGCTTTATTCACAATAGGTAAAAAAATGGAAGGAACCTAAATGCCCCTCAACTAACACAAATAATAAAAATGTGGTACATTTACACAATGGAGTTTACTCAGCAGTAAGAAAAGATGAAATTATGAAATCTGCAAGGAAATGGATGGAACTAGATACTGTTATACTCAGTGAAATAGCACAAACTCAGTAAAATCAAGGGAAATATGGTCTCCCTCATTTGTGGATCATAGCACCAATTTCATATATGTGAGTATATATCCTGATGTAATATCAGGAACCAGGAAAATGTCAGGGAAAACTGAGGTAAAAGAAAAGAAAGAACCTGAAAGGGGATAGTAGGGAACTCATGTTACTCCGGCTGGAGGGGTAGTGGGGAAATTGGGATTGTTCCACCGGGAGGGGAGGATGGAGGGGCATGCAAGGGGCCAGAGTGGGAGAGGAGGGAACTTAGGAGGGGGAGATAGCAGGAGCTGGGTGTTATTGGGGGAAGGGTAGAGATAATAGGGGCACTTAGACTAGGAAGGGAAGAGGGAGGTCTGATGGGATGTGTGTGTGTGAGAGAGAGAGAGAGAGAGAGAGAGAGAGAGAGAGAGGAGAAGAGAGGAATGGATCTAGGGAACCCAGAGGGAAATGTACTGCCTCCGGAACCCCCTGAGAAATGTGCATATGATGTCTGAACATTAGTGCATCTGTATACCTGGGGCTGTATGGCAAGGTACATAGTGGCAGACAGGAGAGACCTGCTTTCAGGTGATTGGACAAAGTAGTCCAAGAGACTCCCAAAATAACGCAGACTAAGGACAGAGTTTTTGGTTATCTCCTAGAACTGGGAGATATGACCCTACAGCTGAAGACAGGACATACTTTGGACAGAGGACTTGGAGGAATGGAGCAGGAACTGAACTGGAAGCCTTCTACCTGAGGTTTAGCTCTCGTAGTTTAAGAGGATACTATGCAAGTTGCTAAAGGAGAAAATCAATCAATGGTCCAACACAGTTCTAAAGCCTAATAACCATAACGGGCAGCATAGCAATCTATTTTTATTGGTGCAGTAGTGGTACTGTCATCCGGGGGTGGTGGTGGTAATCAACAGCTTTCTAATTGGACTTAAAGCCCTCTCAGTGGAAGTGAACTCATGAGTGACACTGTAAACACCCAAATACACATGGTCAGAGAGGTCATAGATTCTAGTGAAAACCCTACCTCTGTCATATCTCTAGGCAAATGAAATCTCTTACCATTTGCTAACTATGGATCCTTATATGTACAGACAAGTATTTGATACACCACTCATCAAAAAAGCTGCTTCTTTTTGCAGCAGTTGGAGACTATTACAGAGTTCCACAACTGGTCAAACAGAGAATATATGTCTAAAAGATGCCCAGTCCTAGGTGACATATTTACATTTGAACCTCTATACCTAAGGCTCATGGAATATACCAGAACAGGGGTAAAGAGAAAATTAGTGTATCCTTTAATTCTCACCAGTGATGCCTCCTTATATAACAGAGTGTGATGAACACAAAAGGTCACAACTGGCCAATTTTTTTTTTTACAGCATATACCAGACCTATGAAAACTCAAATCAGACAAAAACCCAGCATAGAAGTGGGGAGATGGGTAAGAAGCCCCAAACTTTGCAGAGGAACTATTGGCACCTGATCACTCTTAGGTGAGGGAGAACTGGCCTTCTTTAAGGCAGTGATGCTAAATGGGTTGACCAGGCTCCAGTGGATGGACTCACACTGAAGTACATTTGGAGACACAAACTTGATAGGCCTTAACATATATGAGAGAATACATGAAATCTGGTGTGGACACTATGGGTTAGTGCAGATAGGTGAGAGGGTGTAAATAAATGATCAAGATGTATTGAATGAAATATACAAAAATTTAATTACTATTTTTTAATTTTCAAAATATTTTATTGAGAATTTCATACATGTATAATAGGTGTTTTGATCAAATCCACACCTATTCCCTCCCCTCCAACACCTCCCATATCTCCCCATCACTTATTTCTGACAACTTTGTGTACTCTCTTCTTTCTTGTTTCTTTCTTCTTTCTTTCTTTCTTTCTCTCTCTCTTTCTTTCTTTTTCTTTCTTTGGCTTTTTGCTACTCTAATATTCCCCCTTCTGAAGAGATAACCCTAAAATCTTTTAGGAATTGGATAAGAGCTCCCAAATGGTTTTGTCATTTTTAGCCTTTGGAACATAGTATGTTGCTAAGAGGCCCAAGGACATTTTGACTTTTAGCCAAAAAAGTGGCTACTTTTCTTTGGGGTCTTTTTACCCTAACTACCTAGCCAGTTCTTGCCTCCTGTTCTTATCACACCATCCTCTGAAGGGGTTACCGAAATTGCCAATAAGGAATAGGGACACAGACCTGCTTAAGCTTCTTCCATGCCCAACAGGGATGCAGGGTGAGGCAACTGGGGTACCCCTTCAGTGGGTCTATCTAAAAGACTCCCAAATTGCATAACTCTTATCTGCAGGGAGGAAAAAAAAAGTTTTTGGTTGGTGAATAGGGGATGTGAAGGAGAAGTAAAGGCTAGAGTAGTTAGCATTACAAGTTCTAGGCAGGGAAACAGAAAAACGTCAGAACAGGGTAAGTTAAAAATGTTTATAACAGAGTCCGTTGG